>NC_056732.1:153281641-153604141 GCF_019279795.1 Protopterus annectens
GAAAGAAAGCGCCAAAACAGGTTGTTTGCAAGTAGTGGCAAAATAGGTAGGTCACTCATTTTATTGCTTAATATTATATTAGTGTTGTTATACATGACTGAAAAAAGATGTGCAAGTCCTCCGTGGATAGGCATTTCACAAGTTTTTGAAACAGTGAAATAAGATAGGCAAACATGTTATGAATTTTAAAAAGTTTAATGTTCTTATGGTTAAGACAAAATGTGGAGCCAAGATATTCCCCAAGTGCTATTTCCTGGGCTAAAATTAAGTGCTTTTAGTAATCTCAATGAATTTATTGATATATGCCAGGAAGGCCCATGCCACCCTGTTGTTTAGGGAGTATAATTTTGTGGTATGAAATCCTAGCTTTAGGGTTCCAAATTAAACTAGATAAGGTTGGTGTAGCATTAAAAAAGTAAAGGTGCAGATTCAATAAAACCTACATGGCTCGCTAAAACCAGGTGCACTTTTTTGCGCGCAAAACACACAGTAGCACGCTGAGTTGTATTCAGTAAGTGGCTGTGTACAGCTAGCATCACACAGAGTCAGCCCCAAATTAAAACACTTGTAACTGCCAGACTATCAAGGTAAGTGCTGAACCTGGAATAGGAAAATATGTGGCTAAGAACACAAATGAATGGCAGATGCTTGCATAATTTTACTTGCTGATGTACCTAAGTAGAAAGTGGGTATGTTTTACAGCAATGACATCAGTATGGGACAGGACTGACTTTTGTCAATAGATGTGTTCTCTATAAACTAATAAACCTCATGCATCAAAGATACACACAGCATAAAAACCTGTAAGAAAGCAGTGCAATTTTCAAAAGAAATTCACAAACACTTACATACTAAGCACTCAGATAGCTATGCACGCTGTGTATCAGACAAAAGACTTATGCATCCCTGAATCCAAAAGATAGACTCAAGGAGATGGCACAGTTATCATCATTTGCACAGGGTGTTGGGTTTTTTGGGGGGGGGGTCAGGAGGCCACGGCTAACACACTAGGTAGTGAGTGTGTGTGAGTAAGAAAGACAGGCATGCAGAAATTTAGATAAATTATCAAATGGCCACTGAGACAGAATGTGCTGTAAGCATTCTGAATGACCCATGTACCTGTTATGTGTGTGTGTGTGTGTGTGTGTGTGTGTGTGTGTGTGCGTGCGTGCGTGCGTGCGTGTGTGCGTGCGTGTGTGTGTGTGTGTGTGTGTGTGTGTGTGTGTGTGTGTGTGTGTGTGTGTGTGTGTGTGTGTCTGCATGGGCACTCAAGGTGAAACAGGTGTGTGAGTATTTGCAAGAACACAGACAAGCTCTGTGCAAGCTCTATATCCTAGCATGTTGGGCAGGTGTGAGCTGTGCATGGTTGATGTAAAACTTCATTGTTATCATCCTGGAGTGTGAAAACTGACTCTGCCAGGAGTTGCCCTGGCACATCCATGTCGATGCCCAGATGTGCTGCTGCTACTTGAATATGACTGATCTCTGCAGGGCTAGCTCTCCTCACAAGTACAGCAAGGACTATGACCCCATGGTCTACCACATCTGCACCTCAATCACTGATGGAGCAATGGAAGTAGTGCCACTACTGTAGTGTGATCAGGAGTGGCCATGCTGGCTAACATCAGATGATGCTGCTGACCTATGTCCACATGGATGCTGTCCCACTCCCATTGGATGTTCCATCACAGACACTGCCTGTTCCATTATGTCATTCACTCGATCCATTGACTCGACCACACAGCAGAGGCAGTCATGCATTTCAGCCTGTGCCATGTCTACATCTCTAAACATGTCCTCAGAGGCCCTAGTGGAACATGTCTGTGCCTCCATGGTCTCCCTAAACATATGCTGAGTGGCACATAATGACACACCAAGATCAGGTAAAGGGTAGACAGCAGGCCTCTCCAGAGCACTCCTAACAAACCTCCTGCATAACACCTCACCCACACTTTGGTTACAGTCAGAGTCAACTATCACTGAAGCTGCAGTAAACACACTACCCTTATCATGTGTGTCACCATCCACCTGTCCAATATCTGAGGCCTCAGTGGAATAGGTATATGTTGGTCTACTGACTGTGTCTGATGGAAATACAAGGGATTGTTGAATGTCAACCTAAACGTCAGATTCAACCCTGTACCCTCCAGCTGTGCCTCTATTTGGCCACTATCATCTCCAAAGTCTACCAATACTCTGACACCAGGTGGCAAGATTCCTACAATTCAAATTTCAGAATGACCTGTGATAATAAGCAACAAACACAGGAATTAAATGAATACTGCATTAAATATTTAAAACAATTTATATGATGATAAGCTAATACTGGTCACACTATCGCAGATGGTAGAGAAATGCATTACACCCATGTCACATATATAGATAAATGCATATATCTGACAAATGTTCATCAGTAATCAAAATGAAAATTGGCTTACCATGTGCAGATGACTCCACACTTGGTATTGAGGATGGTCCTGGATGAAATGAAGTGAGGTAAGGAAGCAAATTAAACATCACAATTGCAACAACATAGGGGGACAGTGAATACACAATTTTGCATGCATGTCCATTAAGAATAGTTTTAACTGAAACTTGGCTGACACGTCCACCCACAGCCCATGTGTAATGAACAAGTGTGTTGTTAAATCTATTAATTTATCAATGAGTTCATAAAATAATTCATATCAGTGACCATATGATACACCTCATCATAAGTCCTGGTGCGACCCCCTACTGCATCGATATCATTGTCTGAGTATGGTGAAGATGCAAATGAGGTGTGAACTCATTAGAACTGCTAAATACCAAACTTTTGACTTTGTGTGGCAGTTGTAAACATAGTGAAGGCACTACCTTACTAATGGTAATGGATTGCAACTGTGGAGGGTTAGTGGAAAAGAGAAGGACAATACAGCAGCAATTCAGACTACCTTACCTGCAGTGGGTATGTCACCCACAATACACTTACAAAGTGTAGAAGTAACTTTAGCAAGATTTGAAATGGAACTAAGCACACATTTAACATTTTTGTTCACAAATAGACAAACTCTCCTGCCTTTGCTGAAAAATGTTTTCCAATGTCATGTATTTTTATCATAGCATGTATCTTTATCATACATTTAAAGGTCAACGATACAAAATACACTATAGACTGAATGTCTGAGAGTACAACACAGTTAAAGAAGAATGAACACAATACAAAGAAAAGGCAGAGCTGCATTGGTGCAACCATAATCATAAATGGTTGTGTGATCAGGCATTGCACTAAATATGTAAGCTATACATGCACAAATGAGAGTGTACATTCACAAATTACCTCCATACCGCCACACAGCATTCTTCTTTCTTTCAGTATGCAGATGATACTACCTTAATCTGTGCTGCACAAAACATTACCACCCTCCTGCAAACAACTCAACTAGCATTCTCTGATGTTGAAAACTACCTTACCAAAGCCCAACTTATTCTCAATCCAAAGAAAACTCAGCTTATGATTATAACCAGTTCTAACCAAAGCTGATAGCAGTCAGTTTCACTATCTACTCCACAAATGCTACTCCAATCACTTCAGTGGCACAGGCTAAGCTATTGGGAATAACCATAGACTCCCACCTAAAATCTGACAGTAATCTCAACTTAACTATTAAAAAAGTACATGCCAAACTGGGATCACTCTACCATATCAAACCATTTCTTACCAACAACACAAGATCAGCCATCGCTCGATCCCAACTTCTATTAACCCTACTCTATGTATCTCCCATTCTGACTAATCTCAACAAAATTGAACTAAGCAAAATGGAAGCCTGCTATAACAGAATTGCCTGCTTTGCTGCAAATTGCTCATATAGAACTCATCACTGTATTGCTTTGAGACAGATCCACTGGCTTGAACTGCCCAGCCTCCTAACCTACAATCAGCTCTGCCTCAGTCTATCTATTACCTCCCCAATAAGTGTCCTGCCCTCAAAAACCTAGTACATCACTCAGCCAAACGGTCTCTTAGATCATCAAGCAAACTACTACTAGAAGTCACCAAGAGCTGCAGTAGCTTTGGAGACACACTATATAGTAGTTCAGTGGCTACAAAATGGAACTCTCTCCCCACTAGCATACAAAACACATTGTCCAAAGCCTCCTTTAAAAACCTCATTAAGCAACATCTCAAGCAAAGTTGGCAGTGTCATGATTGCTCCCCAGGCTAGTGAAAGCAGATACGGTACACATACTAAACCTAGAGTACTTGATAATAGTTTTCACTCTTACTTACAAACACCGGCTAATGCATAATGTATGTACTGTACCTGTGTACGATGTATGTATTCTGGGTTCCTATTACGTTATTGAAAGATAATGTAATCGAACGGCCAAAACATCGAAACGGCCACATTTTGAAGTTTGAATTGTGGGATCGCAGTACAGTGAAGATTGGGATATTTGTCCTTTCCTCACTGTAGTGTGATCTTGGAGTTGGAATATATATTTAGCGGGGGGTGTGGGCAGCACAGCCTCCCACAATAAAAGTTTCAAAATGCGGCTGTTTTGATGTTTTGGCCATTCGATTACATTACCTTTTGATAACATAATATGAACCCTGTATTCTACCTATGTTTCAAATTTCAGCTGTACACCACAAATCTATTAATTACCTTTATTTTTAAATTAATATTTTCTTGTTTGTTCTCTCCACTGTAACTGTTGATGTGCTGCATACCACTGTAAAAACATGTCTATTGTAATTTGTGTGTATACTGATCATGTCTAAATATCTAAATGTATCTGTAATTTTTCTATGTGGAGCTTTTCTCCCCAGGCCTCTGATAAAAAAGGGCCTTTTCGGCTCAGTCAGACACCCCCCCCCCGGTTAACAAATGTAAAATAAAAATAAAAGAATGTGTATATGTCTTGTTAATATTGTGGAAGAAATGGGAATTGCGTGTATGCACATGATTTTCTTTCCCGATGCAACATTGTTTCTGTGGCAAAGAGAGGTAAAACACACATAGTGCGTTTTGTACATTCATTAGTATGATAATTCAAATCCAGAGTTATATAAAATGTAATGCATTAAAATATATTTTGTATGCTTTTTTCTAAAATATTAATATTTTTGCGGTGTGTGGCTTAGCACAAATACAGAGAAATGGGTAAATATTTTAAAGTTAATGGAAGTTGCTTCTATGATAAGGACAGCATAAATAAGAGCTGTGATCAGGGTCTATGTCATATAATCAAACTTCCAAAATTTTGAACACCATATGTTCAAACTTGGAAGCTTGAAATATGACAACATCAAAACCTCAGAACAGCACAAGCACACCAAAAACCTAATAAACCTACACTAAACCTTACATACACAACTATTTATGCACTAACCTTAACCTATGCCCTAACCCTAAGGTCCGTCACTATTGCACACTTACCTTACTCGCACCCTAACCCTTAGGTCAGTCACTATCGCACACTTACCTTATCCGCACCCTAACCCTAAAGTCCGTCACTATTGCACATTTACCTTACTCGCACCCTAACCCTAAAGTCCGTCACACTCTTGCACTTATCTTACCCGCACCTTAACCCCAACATCCGTCACACTCACACACTTACCTTAACCCGATCCGTAACTTTTGCACCAAAGTGGAGAAAATGTCAAAGCCACAGAAACAGCCTACTGAATTCTTTCCCTGGGAAAGAATTCATATTTCTGCGGCTTCAACATTTTCATTTTTCGAACTTCCCCGTTCAAACATCTAGTATTCAAAATTCTGAACAGTTGATTAACTGACATAGACCCTGTGATCACACCAGGCAAACAGGATGAAGCACGCAGAATATAGGATATGTGGATCATGGTTCAAGTCCCACATTTTTCTTTTAATGATAAAAATTAATAAACACTTTTTACAATAATAATGCATGTTGAGTTTTGCCTGTCTTATTGTTGTATTGCCATAGACAATAAAAAGACATTGTCAATTTCAAAGATACATTGTTACATCTTTTGCCTTTCACAAACACTCAAAGTGGTGTTGCATGGTAGTCAGCATGCACACGCAACACCTGCAGTTCCACAACACCTACAGAAAATAAGGAGACATTGTCAATTTCTAAAAAGATACCTTGTAACATGTGTGATCTTCCATCACATAAACACACTAAGCGGCATTGCACAGTGGTCGGCACTCATATACTGTAATGAGTGCAAAAAATACACTTGCTGCCTAACTTTACCTATGGCAACATGTGTAAATTAATGATTACTATATAGGTGAACTTTGGCTTTAGTCCAGTAAACTCTAAGTTTTATTAATGATGGTCCACTGTAATTTATATAAAAATTAACAATATAAAAATAATTATACATATTAATAACTATGTATAGTAGGTGGAATGAGCATACACATGATATCATATATATTATATGTCTAACTGTGGGTATCAGTACAATTATGGTTGCGCAATTAAAAATCCATTTTCTGAATTTTCATGTCACACACATGCATGGTTAACCACTCATCTCTTTAATGTGTCTATATAACTAATGAGCATGTCTGACAACCAAACCTTCAGTGACAATGAGCACTCCAGACAATAATGAGTGTAACAAATACACTTGCATCTCAGCCTTCCCTGTGGCAACTGGTGTAAGTTTATAGCTACAATACATGTGAGCCAGGGTTCTAACCTAGCACACTCCAAATGTTATTAATGCTGTTCCATTCAATGTTTAAAAATAAAGAACAATACAAAGATAATTATACATAACAGTAACTATATATAGTAGTGGAAATCATATGAATTATATGTGTAGCTGTGGGTATCCTGACAGCTATGTTTCTGTAATTAAAAGTTTCTTTTCTGCCATGGGAAGGACTTCATATTTCAACGATAGTCATATACACATGAATGTATAAAGCAGGGCCTTGTCAGGTTAAGCAAATACATGATTAACCCACTCGCTTTTAAATGTGTCTATATAATTATTAACATGTCTGACAAATAGTTCTTCTGTGGCAAGGAGGGAAAAAAACACCTTTGTGGAAGAATATTTATTTTCTATTTTGCATAAGTTTGAATCCCACATTGTACAAATTACATTTATCAGTATGTAAAGTCACACAAAAATGTGTCAAGTCATAAAATGTGTCAACTCCAATACACGTCTAAAAAGTTAAACCAACGAACAGGTGCAGCACATACAAGCAATGAACTAATGCCAAATGACACATTACCCTTCCTATTTCATAAACTGCCTTTCTTATTGTTTGGCATTGTTGACTCTACTTAACATCACGCAAACAGAGTTGGCATGGTTGTGCAGGTTTGTGCACTAGCCATAAAATGCAATATCTCAAATTGGTAGGAAAACACTTTAACTGTTGCTGGATGGCCTATGTAGACATGACAGAAGCTAGGAAGGAAGTTGCCCAATTTAGGGCTCAAAGATGATGTGTAGAGGAGTCCACAATATTCAGTGGACTCCTTGTAAAGTGCTAGAGCCGTAGGCTTTTGAGGGGGACTATACCAGGTCTCAGTATAAATTAGAGGCTTGGAATAGTCTAGTCAAGACTGTCTCCAGTGCGACTGTCATTCCATGCATGAGAGAACAATGCAGGCAAAATAAAAATAACCTGAAAAGGTCACAAGCAAGAACAACTCAACTAGTGGCTGGATGAGTTTAGGACTGCTGACATCCCACAGTTGTGTAAGTATACAGATTAAGATACTTTTAATTATATACAAAGCTGGAGATAACCAAGACCGGTATGCATAATGTTCTTTTCTTCTTCTCTACTCTTTATTTTACAGCTTCCCAGGAGATTTCAGTGAACAGGGAGGCCCATGCTGAATGTTTAGAAAGATTGAGAGAAGCAAAGTGTATGTATGCAACACAAATTAATAATTATTAATTATTTTATTAAAAGTTTTTAACCAGATTGTTTAATGAAATTTTGGAAAGTGAGAGGTTGCCTGAGGAATGGAGAAAAAGTGTTTTGGTACCAATTTTTAAGAATAAGGGTGATGTATAGAGCTGTAGTAACTACAGAGGGATTAAACTGATCAGTCTCAGCATGACGTTATGGGAAAGAGTAGTGGAAGCTAGGTTAAGAAGGGACTTGATGATTAGTGATCAGTATGGTTTCATGCAGGGAAAGAGCATTACAGATGCGATGTTTGCTCTGAGAGTGTTGCTGGAGAAGTACAGAGAAGGTCAGAAGGAGTTGCATTGTGTTTTTGTAGACTTAGAGAAAGTATATGACAGGGTGCCTAGAGAGGAGTTGTGGTATTGTATGAGGAAGTCGGGAGTGTCAGAGAAGTATGTAAGAGTGGTACAGGATATGTACGAGGGTAGTGTGACAGTGGTGAGGACTGCAGTGGGAGTGACCGATCGGTTTAAGGTGGAGGTGGGATTACATCAAGGATCAGCTCTGAGTCCTTTCTTATTTGTAATGGTGATGGACAGGTTGACAGACGAGATTAGACAGGAGTCCCCGTGGACTATGATGTTTGCAGATGACATTGTGATCTGTAGTGAGAGTAGGGAACAGGTGGAGGAGACCCTGGAGAGATGGAGATATGCTCTAGAGAGAAGAGGAATGAAGGTCAGCATGATTAAGACAGAATATATGTGTGTGAATGAGAGGGAGGATAGAGGAATGGTGAGGATGCAAGGAGTAGAGGTGGCGAAGGTGGATGAGTTTAAATACTTGGGATCAATAGTTCAGAGTAATGGTGGGTGTGGAAGAGCCGTGAAGAAGAGAGTACAGGCAGGATGGAGTGGGTGAAGAAGAGTGTCAGGAGTGATTTGTGACAGACGAGTACCAGTAAGAGTGAAAGGGGAGGTCTACAAGATGGTAGTGAGACCAGCTATGTTATATGGGTTGGAGACAGTAGCATTGACAAAAAGGCAGGAGTTAGAGCTGGATGTGGCAGAGTTAAAGATGTTAAGATTTGCACTGGGTGTGACGAGGCTGGACAGGATTAGGAATAAGTATATTAGAGGGTCAGCCCAGGTTGGAAGGTTTGGAGACAAAGCCAGAGAGGCTAGATTACATTGGTTTGGAAATGTGCTGAGGAGGGATGCTGAATATAGTTGGAAAAAGATGCTAAGGATGAAGCTACCAGGTAACAGGAAAAGAGGAAGGCCTAAGATAAGGTTTATGGACATGGTGAGAGAGGACATGCAGGTGTGACAGAGCAAGTCACAGAGGACAGGAAGAAATGGAAATGGATGATCCACTGTGGCAACCCCTAATGGGAACAGCCGAAAGAAGATGATGATGATTTTATTAAAAGTATAGTTCTTCCATACATTAGTAGCAAATTAAGCATGCATATCTTAATTGTAAAATCAAGCATGCATGCATCAATCTGTAGCTCAAGACAATTGTAGGAGTCAATTGCAATAGTGTATTACAATGTTGTGGGTTCAAATCCCACAAGTAACAAATGCGTACTAAAATAAAAAAAATATATTAATTTCAAGAAAATTGGCATAAATGCTACATTGTTAACTTAATCTATATTATTTTTAAAAGCATATATATATAATATATGCATATTGCAAGGATGATTTGGAACAATTCTCGGTCCTATTTTGGATTTTTAAAAAGTATAGTTAACAAAAAGTAATATTATATTTTTATTGTAGTAATGCGTTGTATTATCTTTTTCTTTTTTTCTCTTACCCCTCCCCTTCTCTCTCTTTTTTATTTTTGTATGTATGATCACACCATTTTAATGTCATATTTTCTGACAAAAGACAAAATGATTTCCAGCACAGGGAGGTATGCCAAAGAATGTGGCTCAGCCTGCCACCCCTCCAATGGCTGCTGCACCAACTCCCAGCACATCTGAGATGCAAGCTAGCAGTGCTGCCTCTGCAGCCTCTGCGATACCCAGGCCCTCAACATCAGGTAGCACTACCCAGGCAGCTGGTGCAGTGTACCCTCTTGGAATATTAGTGGAGGTGGGATTTCATCACGCTCCAGAAAGTACCATTGGTACACACTTCAGCCATATGGATAAGACACTCACTGGAATGCTGAGAAAACAAGAACATCAATCAGCCCAACAGGATGCTGAGGAAGGAAACAGAGATGACAGTTCTGAGGGTGAGGACTAGATTCTCACTGTCTGCATGCTTGATGGCATGGGCCTCTGAAGTCCCCTCCCTATCTCCAGTCATGGAGTCCCTCACCATTCCTGTTTCTGTCTTGTTTGCAATGCTTGTCTACACTTGCTTCCTCACATACCCTACTTATCTGACCCTGACATCCTTATGTCCCTTACTCTACATTCCTCGCTTATTGAAATAAAATAAAAAAACTGGGCACCTGTCCCACAAAAACATTTCTCCCATACATAGCTCTGCACTTCAGACATGTGAATTCTCGACACATTTGATTAATTCCAACTGGCTATACAATATGATTGTGTTGTTGTCACCCATCTGTGTTGTGTTGACAGTCCAAATTCATTCAATTTTCTATCCACATTCATATTGCACTGTTGAAGATGTGGATAGCTATGGTTCTTTCCTAATTTCCTCCTGCAAAATTCCTATATTGCCTCCCCTTTCTTCTTTCCCCTGCTTGCCCCCATTTCAACACTTCCTATTTGACCCATTTTTGCACTTCTAATCTGATCAAAAATACTATCACACACACATGGCAAAACTGCTCCCCAATAAAGCCCTTCACTTCTGTGTTTGTGTGGAGTTTGGCATTGCACATCAGTGCTAAGTAATGGAGAATGGCTCTTCATGTCCTGTGGCACAGTATGGTTACTTCCATGCAATGCTGTTTAAACTTGCTATGCTAAAGGAACAGACAGTTACATCAGATTAAAGGCAGTACTATGAAACATTTACTCTAAGATTTATTTAGACTTCTGAATGTATAAACATGCAAATCCATATGTGTACTGCTGACATAAATCAATTGACTGATGTTCAATTTTATACAGTACTTCACTGTAGTCATTTCCTCTCACATTTGCAGAAATTATCACATTTTCCTATCTAATGCCATTCTGACAGCATGTGTAAAACAATTAGATTGAGCTGCATTCAAACCCTGTGTCATTTGTATTCAAAATATGAACTTGCTGCAAGGGAAAGCTAGGCAGCAGGTATATTTCTTACATTAAGTACTGTCCAAAGTACTGATTGCTGTGCCTTGCCACTTAGTAATTTTGCATGAAGGAATGTAAACCAATAAAAATATTACTATTTTCCCATTTAAACAGAGGACTGTGTTTGCTTGTTGCTTAATTATGTTTAAATAGAGAAAGCAATCGCAACAGTCGTTAATGTTATAAAATGTATGATGCATTTCCAATACAAAATACAGTATGAGCACGATAGTATCTGTCAACTAGTTCTACCCTAGCATATATGTATAAGTAATTCTCAAGCTCAAGTTGTATTCATTCAATGTAAATTTCACACTCACAAACACTTTGCCATCAGTTGCGCAAACCAGTTGCTCAGTGGTGCGCTATGGAAAGAGCTGATTGGCATGTATTAGTAAGTTTAATGCCCAGTTCGTCTTCATACCATTAAAATGAATGTAAAAACACAACCAAAGTAAAGGGACTTGTTAGTGACTGAACACATATTTACTTAGACTCGCATTTGAAAATGGATATGTCAATAATTGTTCGCAAATGTCAACTACACTATAAAAATATATAGTACAACTGAGAAACACCTGTTGGTTGGATCCCTGAATGCTGTTGTGTTCTACAGTTACATATAGTACAACTGCATTGTTACATCATCTAAAGTTTATACTGACAATAGACATTCAGATTGTCTTACACATGTCTTAATGTGGACATCAATTCATCACAAATATGAACACAGGTACATCCACAGTTGTATCCATGCTGATCACAAGATATCTGTGTATGTGTATGTGTGTGTGTGTGTGTGTGTGTGTGTGTGTGTGTGTGTGTGTGTGTGTGTGTGTGTGTGTGTGTGAGAGAGAGAGACTGCAAGTGCATAATGTATACAACATATTGAGAAATGGGTGCATATGTCTCAATTCTACACCATGCATTCCTGACAGCTTATTGCATCTAGTTTGAGAACCTCTATCCTTGCACACCACTCTCATAACAGGATATGTTACCTACAGTATATAATGATGATGTCATCATCTATAAAGACCACTATGACAAGGTTCATAGGTTCATAGGATGATACTAGGCTATTGGCCCAGAGGCCCTTATAAGCCTAGCCACAAATTTTGCCCATGTTCCCACAAAATCAGCACCTGTTTCCCCTGTCCAGTGAGGACACAGGTGGGATTCTAGGGGTCTATTTCTTGTTTCCCATCAAGATGTCCAGGTTCCTCTTAAAGAGGGCTAGTGAGGTACTCGGTTTGACATGGAGAGGGAGACTATTGCACAGATGGGGAGTCTTTGGGACACAAATCTACCCTGACAACAAGTTCTATTAATGTCACAGACCAGGTTGAGGCCTTACGTGCAGGTTGCATGAATGGAGTTTGACTTACGGATATGCAACAACTCTATCAAAGCAGCATCTGAGATAGCCTTGTATGCCAGACACAGGTGATCTCTGAGCAGTCTGTATGAGACTGTGTAGAGGGACAGAGCTTTTAGCCTATCTGTATAGGATAGGTGTTTGAGACTCTGGATTTTCCTGGTCAGGAACCTCTGTGGTCTCTCCAGCTGCTGCATGTGCTTGGGAAGGTACATGCCAAAGGGGACATTGGACTCGATAATGGGTCTGATAAGGGAGGAGTACAGGGAATGTTATGACCTCCTTGTTCCTGGATGAACTGCCCCTACTTATGAGGTGGGCCATGTAGAAAGCCTTCCGCACAATGGAGGCAACAACATGGTCAAAAGTCAGGTTGCTATCAACCTGGGTCTTCAAGTCCCTCACAACTGATTGCATGCTTAGCACATTGTTATTAATGTGATAATTAGTGGGGATGCCATTTTCCCCAAAGGGGTTAATGATGCATTTCTTGGCATTCGGTTTGAGGCCATGCTTCCTATACCAGTCATTAGTTTGGGTAAGGATGTTCACATCACTAGGGAAATGTAATACAGCACCCAGCTTGCTGTTATCTGCAAACTTGGTCAGTCACAGACCACTGGTTTTGGCTTGCACCTCAGCAAAGTATACCCCAAATAGTAGAGGCCCCAAGACTGATCCTTGGGGTACGCCACTCATTATGGGTCTACTACTAGAGGTGGCTTCCCCTATTTTAGCTGAGTAGGTTTTATCAGTGAGCCAATTAGCTACCCATCTGGTAACATGAGTTAATGCCTAGCTGGGAGAGTTTATTTATTATGCCTGAGTGGGGAATAGTGTCAAAGGATTTGGCTAGGTGAAGTTTCCACTCATCTATGGCTTTGGTGACTGTTTCAAAGAAGTAGACCATGTTTAACAGGCATGATCTCCATTTGACAAAACTAAACTGTGTGGAGTCAAGCGTTTGAAGGTTGCCAACGTCCTTGATTATAGGGTCCATGATAATGAGCTCCATGGCCTTGCAGATCAAGCTGGTTAGGCTGATGGGCCTTTAATTGCCTGGGTCAGTGGATGCTCCAACTTTGTGTAGAGGGATGGCAGTGGCTGTCCTCCATTCACCGTGGAGAAAGCCAGTGCTCAGGCTTTGGTTGAATAGGGTGCCTAATGGTGCTGAGAGCTCATGCCTGAGTTCATGTAGGATGCATACAGTGATGTTGTCAGGTCCCATGGAGACTGTATTTTTTGCCTTTGAGAGGGAATTAAAGGCCTACTTCCTGGTGATGAGGGGAGAGGACCAGGTGAAGTTTTTACTGAACTTGTCTGCCAGCAGGTTGGCTATATCCGCAGCATTTGTGTATGTGGTGTTTTTGACCACCATTTCAGAGCAGATTTGGGTATTACATTTGAGCTTTCAGATGCATGTGAAGAAGGCCTTGTGATTGTCCTTAGTGAATGTGCCAATTTGGACTCGAAGTTAGCCTTCGATGATTTTACCAGTGACTTTATTAGCTTGTTCAGACAAAGAAGAGATTGCTTCCAATTTGGCGCCTGCTCCTTCTTGATCCTGGACAGCATTTTTTCCTTTTATTACAGAGTTTGTTTATTTCTGCTGTCCACCAGACAGGTTTACTTTTCCTTAAGGAAGATGATTTGGTCCTGCCATGTATTGCTGAGTCCATGCAGCTATGTAGATGCTCATATAGTTTTATTGTATAGGCTTGGACATTAGTGCTAGCTCCAACTGAAGGGACAGTGGCTGTGAAGCTGCTTATACCTGCTCTCAGGAGACTGAAGTCAGCTTTGGAAAAGTCATTTTGTTTGAGCCTGACTAGGGGGGAGTCAGGGGAGATGGTGCCTTTGAAAGTGATCACTTTATAGCCAGACCTTACCAAGAAGGATGACACTGTAGGGGTGCTATAGTGGCTAGTCATGTTGGGTAGTACCAGGTGCAGGATATTTTCACCTCTCTTGGGGCTCTTGACCAGCTGATCCAATGCATTGGCATCGATGAAGTCGAGGAATCTCTTGGTATTCGTGTTTGGGCTATAATAGGTATTGCACTCTGTGGTTGGGTAGTTAAAGTCACCCATGATCAGGGTAGAAGGTTGAATCTTGATGGATTCAAGTAAGTCCAGATAGGTGGAGTAAGCATCCTGAGTCAGGGTTGGTGGTCTGTAGCTAGCTATGATTTGAATAGGTGTTTTGTCAACAGTTAACTACACTTGGAATGTCTCCTGTGCATCATACTGCTTGACCAGCCTGGAGGTGTGTATGTATTTGATAAATATTGAAACTCCACCTCCTTTGGCTTTGTATCTCTCCATTTGGGGTCTGAAAGTTTGGTAGGATGAGTAGCCTGGTAAGATTGGGGTGCTCTCCGCAGCTTTGAACCAGGTTTCAGTGACTGCACAAATGTCAGCATCCTCCAGAGTGAGAAATGCTTGTAATGAGTGCAGTTTCATGCTAAGACTAATAGCATTTAGCAGCGTGACCTTTAAATTTCATTTAGAATTTTTCACACTGGTAATTTTGTGCTCATGACTTTGCCTAAAAAAGGCACTATGTGGGAGGCAAGAACCTTTGCCAGAAGCCTGAAGCTTGTGGGAGTGAGATGAAGGCCAACTCTGGCAAAGCATCGTGGTCTGTCAACCATGTCCTCCCAGGCTGTCTGCTACTGGATCCCCTTGGAATGACACCACAAACTAAGCCAATTGTTAAAGTCAATCATTTTCTGTTTTTATTGAGGCATCATTCTGAGTGATGGTAGGATGCTGCTTAAGGTTATGGACATACCTGCTTAGGACACATATTCAGCATGCTCAATCATGTCTCTCTTCATATAGTCCAGGGAGGTGCATCTCAAATCATTCACACCAACATGGACTATGACAAAGTCATAACAGTAACTGTTAAGAGATTTGAGTGTGTGTGTGATATGGCAGATTCTAGCACCTGGCAAGCAACTTACCATGACATTCTCCTTGTCTAGCCTGGTGAGGGACACATCTGTGTGTCTCACAATAGAGTCTCCTTTGACTAGTATGCTGGGTTTGTGGCTAGGCCTTAGAGGCTGTGAGACACAATCATGTGTACTATGTGTGGTGCTTGGTGCTGTGAGTTGTGATGTGCGTTTGTGTTTTTGTTTTGGAGGTCTCTTTTGTTTGGGTATGTTTTTGTTGAGGACCTCCTCATATGTAGGAGTGTGTTGTACAGGTTTGTAGTGATTGCACAGACAACCTTGTCAGTGCCAGATGTACTGGCTTGTGATTGAGAGAAAGGATTTTAGTTTTTTAATGTAATTGCATCTCTCACATATTGTGTTCCTAGGTAGTAGTAGTAGAGGGTTGTCTCTGTACATGAGGCAGTTGCTACACTGTCTTAGGATGCCCATATCAACCAGATTAGCAGGGAAAAGCATACTTCGAGGATAGCGCAAATATTAACTAATGCTTTATGCAGATGGGAACAAAATGGATAGGGAGGGGTTAACTTACCACAACAGCCACATTGTGTGTGTGTGTGTGTGTGTGTGTGTGTGTGTGTGTGTGTGTGTGTGTGTGTCTGTAGGTATGTGCAAGTGTGTGTGCATGCATAGTCAGAAGACCATGAGTCTTAATCCTAGTGTCATGAAGAACAAAAATGTTTACATCCTTACATGCCCACACAGAAATTTCATGCAGGCATCCTAACATCTTCTCCCAAACACTGATGAAGTCATCCATTATAAAGTGTTCTACAACACTGTAAAAGCCAGACTAGTGATGTAGCACTTGTGTTAAATACTGTGTTCTCTGTCTACAAAAATATACCCTCCAGGTAATAGACTGTGTGAGAATAAGGCTATGTTACCCCAGAGCTATAAGAGATGGGAGGAGGAATAAGTCAGCTAGCACAAAGAGATGCTGTAGTCACAATTTGTCTGCATTTGCATTTTACTGTATTCTCTAGCTTTTGTAGCTAGTTATGTAAGGGTTCTAATCTTACTGGAGTCAACTTGTGTGTGTGCATAGTCAGAGGAGCATAAGTCTGTATCCTAACAATACTTTTTATAGATGTACATGCCTGCACATCCATTTCATACAGGCCTCTCAACATCTTCTCCCAAACATATACTGCTGATGTCATCAGGTGTGAAGTGTTGTCTGACACTATGAAAGTCAGACTTGTGCCATGACGACTATGTTAAGTACATTATTCCATAGATAGGTAGATAGGCATTCTAACCTCACTGCTGTTAAATTGTGTTTGTGTTCAGTTAGCTGTCATTGTGGAGACCATTTTAGAGCAGCATGTGAGACACTCTTAATAACATCTTCTTATCAAAACACACAGATGATGTCATGTGCTATAAAGTGCAATCTGATAGAATGCAACTCAGATTTGTGCCATAACATTTGCATTAAGTATTGTGATCCCGAGGTAGGTAGAGGTTCTAATCTCACTACCGTCAGTGTTTGTGTTCAGTTAGCTGTTATTGTGGAGACCATTTTAGAGCAGTATATGAGACTCTCCTCATAACATCTTCTTTGCAAAAACACACTGATTATGTCATGTGCTATAAGGTGCTCTGTGATATCACAAAAGTCAGGCTTGTGCCGTGGTGCTTGTGTTAAGTTCTGTGACCTTTAGATAGATAGGTAGGGGTTCTAATCTTACTACTTTCAACTTGTGTGTTTGTGTTCAGTTAGCTGTCATTGTGGAGACCATTTTAGATTAATGTGTGAAACGGTCCTCTTAAAATCTCAAAACACAACAATGATCTAATGTACTATAAAGTGTAGTCTGATACAATAAAAATCAGATTTGTGCCATGGTGTTTGTGTTAAATACTGTATTCAGGTAGGTAGGGGTTCTAATCTGACTGCAGTCAAGTTCTTTGTGTTCAGTTAGCTGTAATTGTGGAGACATTTTAGAGCAGCTTGTGAGTCAATCCTCCTAACATCTTTTCAAAACCCACTGATTATGTCATCCTATATATATTGCAGTCTGACACTCTTCACGTCAAATGTGTGCTTGGTACTGATGTCAAGTACTTTATTCTCCAGCTTTTGTAACTAGATAGTTAGGGGGTCTAATCTCATAGCAGACAACCTGAGTATATGTTCATCCAAATAACATTTTGCATACAATTTTACACTAAGATGTGACTCCACATCTATGTCAAACATTCCTCCAAACATCTTCTTCTCAGCATACACTGCTTCTATCATCCTCTATAAAGTGCACCACTGTCATTGTAAAAGTCAAATATTTGTGGTGGTCCTAGCCTTACATTGTATGGAATCCAGCTTCTACTCTTCCACAGGCTTAATGTTCAAATCTGACCATGGTTAACAACTGTGTGGTTGTATGATAATGTAAATCTCTTTTAATTTGACTCCCACTCAAGAGAACCTTTAACATAACCTCATAAATCCAACATCCCCTTGTTCCCCTCTGTCCACATAACATCCTTTCTGCAGAAGACCGGAGGATGTCATCATCTCAAAGAATCATACACACATCGTGAAGCAGAGTCCTTCCATTATCCTCTGCAAGCCACCTCCAGATCACTGCATGTGAGGTTACTAATTCTCTCATGATGTGTTGCACATATCACATATGTACAGAGCAGTATGTAATACAATCAAACACATAAACACATATGCACATATCCTTACTATCTTCCATCCTATAGATATTGCAATTTAATTTTGTTTACATGGTATAATAATGACTAGAATTTTGTGTGATGTTTGCCCTTAGCCTACTAATGTCCTATGATCCTATGAACACTGCACATGTCAATGTTGCTGTCATCTACATGTGCTATGTAGAGGTGGGGATGTATGGTAGCCCTACAACAGTTTATTCCAATCGGTGATTTGAGGCGGTGTATTGATGCCCACTGCTGCCATTTGATTACATGTTCTTTGCATAACAGCTGCAGTAATGTGTCTCCTGAGACCTGTTGAGATGGGATGATGCTATGTATGTTGTTTCCTTACTAAGGCACGTGTTTTTGTAGTTGAGTATAGCAGCCTTCTAGCCAGTTGGCATTCATCCATCACAATTACACTTGTAGTATGGCACAGGTGTGCATGTGTACACCTAAATATTTCATTAAATGCTCTGCAAGACACATCAATATAAAGTCATACTGATTACATGGGTGCAAACATCTTGATTCATCCACTTGCTGTAATGCTGTTATATACACAAACATATAAGTAGTCCAGATTCAATAGCAACCTTTTGTAATTTCATTGTATGCACAACTGTGTTGCTGTTCACCAGGATTATTGAGGTGGTCCCCAGCAGCACTGTGTGACTGACAACATTTGTGTCTGCAACTGTTCAGCATGAACAACATTCACCTCATTTGTGATGTGTCCATATATGGTATCGAGTCACTCACACCCAGCTTTACAGTGAAAAACATATATGCATATGATGTGCAATTTATGTAATTATGTGACACAGGTAGAACTGCATGACTGTATAAAGACATCCACTGTGTGACATGTGATGCATACCCAAGGTTGTATTTGGAGGTGTTGTCACAAATCATATTTTAAATAAGTACTAAATGATATGGAGAATACACAACTAAGCACAGAGCTATTTGTGGATGGCACCACACATACTCAATAGTAGGAAATAGACAATCTGCTAGTTGACAGATTTGGACCAAAATTCTCCCCCCCTGTCCACATTGGACATCACCAACAGTATACATGCAAACATTACTCAGCTTATTTTCTCAAGACAGCAGCTCATCTGTGTGCTCTTAATGGCTAAAATCACAGAATTAATAGGCCCTGGCAGCATTCCAGATTGCCTTTTAAATAACTTGCAATCTGACCTAGCACACGCAGTTGGATTAGGGTACAGCAAGAGTCAACCATCTGAACAAGGTGGGACCTTATCAAAAAGGACACAGGTAATTTCCTGGCCAAGGCATTTGACACAAATCCACAGTCAGATATTACAAACTCTCTCAACTGGCCATAAACACATGCATCACCAGGTAGGTAACCAACTGGATCACTGACAGAACATGTAATTAAGCATAGTGTGAAACAAGATCAAGAAATTTTGAAGAACATTTATATAAAGATATTGAACATAATAAGAAACCTTTCTATAGGTACATAAGATGTGGAAGGAGTCAAACACAAATTGATAAACTGTGTGCAGATTCTAAAATTTATTCACAGACGCAACAGATTATAGATATATTTACAAAATCTTATGCAAAACAGTCTGGCTCCACAAAAGGGGTGGTAAATTGCCCTAGTGACATCCAGGTAATCCCAGATACTGGAATCAAATTAGATTATATTGAAAAAGAACTGCACAAACTGGATCCAAACAAAGCACAAGGAGGAGATGGAATTAGTAACAATGACCTGAGAACACTTCAGCAAGAACTTACGGTACCATTATATCTATTATTCACTAGGTCATATAAATATGTGGAGATTCCTCAAGATTGGAAACATGCACTTATTAAACCTGTTTTTAAGGGAAAGAGGAGTAGGACAAACCCAGAGTCATATAGACCCTTAAGTCTACTTTCATGCTGTGGAAAAATAATGGAGAAGGTCATATTGGATAAGTTATTGTCAGAACTGGATAGGTTAGGACTTGATACCATATATCAGCATGCATACATTGAAAACAGATCTATTACCACCTGTAACATGATGTTCTATAACAATATAATAACAGCTATGAATGACAAATTATGCTGTGATGTAATTTATATAGATTTAACTTCAGCATTTGACAGGGTCATACACATAACACTGCTCAATAAATTAGTACAACTAGGTATTGATGTACTCTTGATAAGATGGGTAGCTGCATGGCTTACAAATAGGACATGGCAAGTATCATAAGCAACTGGACAGCCAAAATCCTTGGTTGCAGTCAGGGGTGTCCCACAGGGCTCTGTCTTAGGCCCTTACTTGTTTAGATTGTATGTTTCAGACCTAACCATTTCATCTGAGGTGTTCTACAGTCTATATGCAGATGACCTGAAATTGGGTAAACTGATTACATTTGTTACAGATAAGGCATGCCTGCAAAATAACTTGAGTAAATTGACCATCTGGGCACAGGAGAATAATATGCTGATAAATACATCAAAAACTAAACATATGAGATTTGGGAGACATAAACTGAAAGGTGAATATTTAATACTGCACACAGTGATTGAAACTGTAGACTCATTTAAGGACCTGGGTATATGGGTGGAGTCAGCTATGAGTTTTTCTAATCATATCAACCAATTGGTTAATGAAAGTTATAGAACTGTAGGTTGTATAGAAAGATTTATAAAGTCTAGGAAATCAAAAATAATGAAGTCGTTGTTTGTTAGTTACATTAGACCCAAACTTGAGTATGGAATAACAATATGGAACCCTATAACAAAACAAGCATGAGTAAACTGGAAAGAGTACAACAGAAATATACAAATGGTTTCTATGGATGTGAAAATTTAAGTTATTATGAAAGACTAAAATACCTGAACTTGCACAGTGTCTCTTACAGATATCTAAGAGGAGATCTTATTCAGGCACATAGGGCATTTAGTGACAACTATCTCTGGGGATGTTTGGGGTTAACAAAAAGTGCTAGAGAATCATCGGACAACCTATGTAAAAGATTCTATAGGAATGAGAAGTGTACTAATTGGTTCCTTGACAGAGTAGCTGATGCATGGAACAGACTACCAAATTACATTAAAGCAAGTACTAGTTTAGATAATTTTAAGAACAGCTTGGATACTTATTATGGGAACAAGTGTTTTGGTATACTGGCAAGCTAGAAGGGCATTAATGCCCGTGCTTGAAATATTTGTATGTATGTATATATGTATGTACTGTGGAAGTGTGTGAATTCACCAATAACAAGAGGCCAGTGACCAGGACTGTACCACAGGGTTCTGTACTATGGCATTTTACTTCCCAGAAGTCAAGACAAACTTAGATAGCCTTTGTCTTACCAACTTTGTGGATGACTGCAAAATGCGGATAATCATTGAATCAACAAACACTAATGATATACTGCAGGAACATATTACACAAAAATGATTTCTGCCAGAGCCAGAGTGTGAAACCCACTATATGAACACATAAGCATAATTATTCCCTTTTGAAAAGCAAATACCCAAGATAATTACAATATAGACAGCACACCTCTATGAGTACACCCTGTGGTACATGATTCACTTACATACTAATCAGAACATTGACTACCATGTGTCCACAGTCTTGACAAATCCCTTATATATGGCACAACTCAGAAGTATGGGCAGACCATTCACATCAAAGGACATTATGATGCCATTGTACTTGGCCCTCATCATACCAATAACTGAGTACAATTCACCTTTTTGCATGTACCTCACCACATACCTGCAACAGCTGGAGCAATCATAGAGTTTTTGCACAGGTCATGTGCAGAAAGATTTAAAGTACTATCACTGTATTATATCTGCAACGGACTACTGAAAGTCAATCTGTGTCTGGTCTACAGGGCACCCTACAATCTTTCCTTGATGGCAATGTTACATATTAACACAAACTGCACAAGGGTCACTCATTCCAATGATGTTAACCTGATCTCTGACATAATAAATCATGTTGGAGAGATGGATACATCTCTCAGATACTGCCCCTCTCTGGAACATGCTTGCCATTCACGTAAAGCAAAGGCCTTTACTGACCCTCTTCAAGTGCAACATATATAAATGGATGGTTAATCATGATTGTACTCCTGATGTTGTGCCCATGTCCCTCATGGATCGAGGTAGTTGCTATTACATAACATAGCATAGACACATTCCTGTGTAAACATTGTTCACATAGCTATTGAAAATGGTGTAAGTCAGGTTAAATATGGCTAGGCTTTTATTGGGTCTTAGGACTTTAACCTAGTACCCTCCTACACACCTGTAAACCTATGAAGTGCCGCTATAGTGTGACTGTACAGCGACAGCGTCATGGATGTACCGGTAAATCATGCCAGTATTACCACTTGATAGTTTCCATTAACACATATGCATGCATGTCAGGATTTCATGGTAGTATAAAGTTTTCCATGGCAATGTCAGGATGACAGTGATAGTGTGGCACATGTCTTGGGTTTGACATATGGTAACAGAAAGTGTGCTCCATGTATTGTTTGGTATGTAAACAATATCACAGTGACAGCTTTCGTGCTCATTGAAGCTTGACTCCATAGTACGTAAAGGACAACTATGTCTTAAAAATAACTTTTCCATTCTCCAGAGTCTATGTTGCACCCTACATAATGATCTTTAAACTTCCTCATATTAAATAAGCATAACTTTGCAGATTCTTCTGTGGCATTTTGGTCCTAGGCAATGTCCATGGTTTACAAAATGTCTGGGATAAATATAATCTCAAGATAATTTCTTTGGGAATTTAACTCTATTACTTCTTGCAAAAGAAAACATGTACAGCAAGGTACCTGAACCTCTTTTTTTATTACATATTTGATGGGGTCACAAAGCTGTATATTGTCATTTGCAATTACATACTTTCCCTCCCACCTGGGAGTTTGAATGTTTTGGGCTGTGATGGCCGTGCCCTGTCCCAGCAATCAAGGAGCCTCAATCCTCACCACTAACACCAGGGAGGTCGTCTCCTAGAAGAGGAAAGGATAACTAACACACACAGTAAAGTACAATTTCTCTTAAATGCACACAGAGATCAGTCTGGGGCTGGTTGCTCCCTTGCTCACCAGGTCCCCAATAAGACTCCCCACTGGCACAGCTATAGGGTCCAGGTCTCAGCCTAGCTGGGCAAGCTAAAACCTCCAGCACCCTCTCTGTCCAACCATTGCTTCGTGTCCCTGCCCACATAGCTGACACAACAAACACACACTTTGAGATAAGTATTTGTACAACTTCACAGACACTACTGGGAAAGGCTGACACAGATTCTCAAGCTGTGCCCCTTTACCCAGACCATACGGTAGTAATCCCTGCCACCACCCAGCTAATAATATCAGCTACTAAAAGGCCCTTAAAAGGCTGTCCATTTATTACTGTGCAATATTATTATCCAGTGGTAATGTGACTATTCAGTCTAAGGCTTATTTTAGAATAGCCTATTACAATAACCTCTATAAATATGCAATGTACTCTAGAGCTTATCTCTACATAAACCAGCCACAGGTAGAAGGTTTTAAAAATATTTAATAATAAATAATTAAAACACAAGACAAAACTACTACACCACAGAGATATCTAAGAGTTCAGAGATCACACAGAAACTTAAAATAATACAGTAGGACAGGTCTGATTTCAAAGAAAAATACCTAATTATTCTTTACTAGCTTTAACTATTGCTACAAGAAATCACAGTGCTAGAAACTTACATGTGAGCATAGGCAGAGTGCTGAGTTAGATATCCAAGATCAAAATGCTTTCTCTCTCTTGTGAGAAATAGTATTTAAACATTACTAACAAACATGTCTGCTGGGTCCCTCCCAAATTACATCATGTTGACACTTAGGTTTTCCCAGGCAAACAAACTGCATTATTTAGCAATCTAACACCTGCTCAGAAACTTACAACAATACAAGGCATTTCACATATACACTCTAGCAGAAACCAGAGCAATAAAGCACCTTCCACATGTAAATTCTGATCATAAACATTTGCCCTAAAACAATGGGTGTGAAACCTTCATCCGGACTCACTGGAGCCGAATTCTAACATGAAAGGGTCACAACATGCTTCACTGGGCCAGTAGAGTGCAATGTTGTCACATATGTTGCAGTTCCACACTTCACAGTATTTTTTTACACTCAAGAAAACATGCCTGTATTTTACATTTGTTATCAAGAAAACATGCCTGTATTTTACATTTATTTACAAATGCTAGAATTATATATCAAATTATATTTGACTAGGCTGGTAGCCTTTGCCCATCTCTCCCCAGTCGTCACATCTCTTCCCCCCTGGGGAACTCAAGCAAGCTTTTCAAGTGCCCCTTGAGAAACATCACTTGGGAATGTCAGGTCTATCTGGGTGCACCTCACCCCATTCCCTGTCTTGAGAGCCCATCTGCATTGGTATTGCTACTCCCACTGCGGTGCTGCACTGACATATCATATGCTTGCAACCCCAGACTCCATCTTAGCAACTTGGCATTTTGCTGACTGGCTCTGTTTAACCATGTTAGAGGGTTGTGATCTGTCATCACTGTGAATTTTCTTCCATACAGATAAGGCTGAGGTTTTTGTAGTGCCCACACTATGGCTAGACATTCCTTTTATACCGCTGCATAGAATTCCTCCCTGGGTTGGAGCCTATGACTGAGGTAAACCACTGGGTGCTCTTCTCCCTCTGAAGAAATCTGGCTAAGTATAGCCCCCACCCCATAGTTTGAAGCATCCACCTGCACAACAAAGTCTTTGCTGTAGTCTAGACTGGCTAACATATGGGGTCCTCCCAAAGCTTCATTAAGCTTCTGAAATGCCTGCTAAAATGCTGGGGTCCACACTACCTTATCTGGCCTGTTCTTCCTTGTCAGGTCTGTTTGGGGAGCAGCTATGGTACTATAATTGGGAACAAACTTTCTGTAGTACCCTGATGTCCCCAGGAATGCATTCACCTGCTTTTTGGTAACAGGTGCAGGCCATGCCTGAATGGCTTCCACTTTGGCAGGTTCTGGCCTTATCTTACCATTCCCCACTCTATGTCCTAGGTAGGAGACCTCTGCCATACCCACCTGACATTTGCTCAGCTTAATGGTCATCCCTGCCCTCTGTAGTCTGCCCAGCATCTCCTTGACATGCTGAAGGTGCTCTTGCCAGGAATGGCTGTAGATAGCAATATCATCCATGTAAGCAAGGGCAAACCCTCCTGCTCCTGCTAAGATATTATCTACCAGCCTCTGGAAAGTCACTGGGGCATTCTCCATCCCAAAGGGCATCTTTGTGAACTCATACAAACCAAAAAGTGTCACAAGAAGTCACAAAGGCTGACTTCTCTCTAGCACTGGGAGTTAAGGGCACCTGCCAGTAACCCTTGGTAAGATCAATGGCTGTAAGATACTTAGCCCTGCCCAGCTGCTCTAGGGCCTCATCTGTCCTAGGCATGGGGTAAGCATCTGTCTCTGTGTGACTATTTAATTTCCTGTAATCCACACAGAACCTGGTGCTGCCATTCTTCTTTGGCACCAGTACCACTGGCAAAGGCCAAGGACTGTTGGACTCTTGTATCACCCCTAGTTCCAACATCTCTTGTACCTCCTCCCTCAGAGTCTGTTTGACTATCTCAGGCATCCAATAAGGGGCCTGCCTAATAGGCCTTTGGGGTCCTGTATCCACCTGGTGCTGCAGCAGGTGGGTGCACTCTGCTTTCCCAGTGAACACGTCCCCAAATTCCTGCAACACTGCTCGGATTTCTCGAACCTGGGTAGGAGATAGCTGCTGGGACAGTGCTACCCCTTCCACCAAGGTGTCAGCCCGAGCCTCACTGAGGAAATCAGTCATAAGATCTCTCTCAGACTCCTCCTGCAATCCACTGCAAATGTTCAGCACAAGTGCCTCCCTATCATGGTAAGGTTTCATCATGTTAACATGGTACAATTTGTGCCCCTGCCATCTACCTAGCACTTCCACAATGTAGTTAACATCACTTACCTTTCTTGCCACCTTGTATGGTCCATCCCAAGCTGCTTGCAACTTGTTGTGTCTGACAGGAATGAGAACCATCACCTGCTGCCCTACAGCATACTCTCTAGCTTGAGTATTCCTGTCATGCCACACCTTTTGTCTGTTGTTGGGCTTCTGCCAGGTTCTCCTGGGCCAAGCCCATGAATTCCCTGAGCTTTGTACCGAGGGTTAGGACGTATGGCACAACAGACCCCTTGTGAGACTCACACTCACCTTCCCACTCATCTCGAATTAAATCTAGAGGTCTCCTCACCCGATGCCCATACAGCAACTCAAAGGGTGAAAACCTGTGGATTCCTGGGGAACCTCTCTGTAAGCAAACAACAGATGGGACAGATATTTGTCCTACTCCCTCTTAAACTGATCTGCAAATGCCCGTAGCATGGACGTGATTGTAGAGTTTAGCCTCTCAACAAGACCATTAGTCTGGGGATGGTAGGGGGTGGTCTTCATGTGCTTCACCCCACAGGACTTCCACAGGCAAGCCAGCAGGTCTGACATAAAATTGGCACCTCTGTCAGACAGTATTTCTTTTGGGAAACCTACCTGCTGAAAATCTTTAGCAAAGCATTTGCCACCTTCTCTGCCTCAATGGAGGACAAAGCCACTGCCTCAGGGTATCGTGTAGCATAATCTACAATCACTAGGATATAATTTTTCCCTGTGGAACTTGGGATACTCAGAGGACCCACAATACCCATAGCTACCCTCTGAAATGGATCCTCAATCACAGGCAAAGGCATCAAAGGAGCTCTCACCATGTCTCTTGCCTTGCCTACCTTTTGGCACTGCTCACATGTCCTGCAGTACCCCATTACAGCTCTGCAAAATCCAGGCCAATAGAAGTTTTGCATAATATGCCTCTTTGTACATTTTATGCCCACATGACCTGCCAAGGGAATATCATGGGCTATGGCTAGAAGCGCCAGATGGTAAGCTCTAGGCATTACCAACTGCTATACTCTCTCACTTTCTAGCCCTCCCTCAGGGGTCCACTCTCTGTACAGTAACCCTTTGTTCCAGTATACAGAATCCCCCTTCCCTTGAGAATCAGGTGCCTCCCTAGCTACCTGCCCCAGGCCTTGCAATGTAGGGTCTGAGAGCTGAGCCTGTCTCAACTCCCTCCTTGTAACCCTTCCCAGCTCCCCTTCCACAGGAAGTCTGGCATCCTCTGACAGTGGTGCCTCACTGTCAGCCTGGGTACTACTACTCACCTCTACCTTTGCAGTTACCCTGTCCAATGGAACATCAATACCCACAAGCAACTGTGGCTTACATTCAGTCTCACTGCTACAGCATAGCTCACTCCCAAAGTAACCACCTCAGCAGTCCTGGCTGCAAGTATGCAGTCTGTCTGTGTCTCCTCCAGGCTACCAGACCCACATTCTTGTCTCCTAGCCTCACTGCATGTAACTGCATAAGTACATAGTACTGCCTTGCCCAAATCCTTCCATCTCAGGACATCTGCGGGATGGTAGTTCCATACCCCTGTTGTCTCAAGACAACCCACTGTTGGCATTTTGTCTTTCCCACTTACTGGCTCCCTCAACTTTGGTTCCCCAGCTTGCCTCCATGAACATCTATATGCCACATGGCCCCACTGGTTGAATTCAAAACATTTAACCCTAGCTCATGGATGTGTACCTGGACTAGTGGATTCTCCTGCTACTGGCAGATTCTGTTGGGGCAGTCTGTGCTGCCTACTATGGGTTCCTTTAGTCCCATGAGCAGTACTGGGGGTCCCTTTCCTGTGCAGGGCTGTCCTGCTTTCTAGGTATAGGTCTCCCTTCTTCCTCAGCTCCTCTGAAGTAGCACACTGTTTATCAGCTAACCAGATCCTCATGTCCTCAGGCAAACTGCTAAAGGCTTGTTCCCTTACCAAAAGGTCTGCCAGCCTTTCAAAAGTGGTGACCTGACATCCCCTCACCCAGCTATGAAAATAAGTGCTCAGTTCAACAACATATTCACATACATTTTCATCTGCCTTGCATCTTTGCTCACAAAAATTTTTCCTCTACATTTCAGGTGTTAGTTTAAAACATTCCAACAAGTGTCTTTTTACAGCAGTATAATCAAAACAGTCAGTGTCATGCATTTTTGCTAAAGAAGTCACAGCTTTACCATGGAGTAAGGGGGGGGGGTCAGGAAGCATACCCAGAGCCCTTGGTCAACTTCATACTGTTTACATACCCACTCAAACATATGAATGAAGCTATCAAAATTATCCCCCTCTTTAAACTATGGAAGAAATTTACTGACCTTTTGTGTTTCTGGGGTCCGGTTACTCCCTTCCCCATTACCTTCATGACTCTGACCAAGAGTCAACATTTCCCTCTCATGCCTCCTCTCCCGTCCCTGTTCTTCAACTTCTAGACACCTCATTCTCTCAGCTGCTTCTAGTTCCATACACCTGGCCTCCAACTCAAGTCTCTTCAGCTCCAGCTGGATTTTTAAGTTCACTGCAGAAAGGTTGAGTTGTCCATTCTCCGAGGATTTTGTATCTCCACTGTCAGTCTGAATGTCCTCCAGGCTGCTGTTCTCTGATGCAGCTGTAACCAAGCCTGCAATCAGGTCTGCCTTAGTCAGGTTTCCATGCACCAGCCCCCTAGCCTGGCACATCTCCACCAGCTGGCTCCTTGTCAGCTTTCCATACTCTTCTGCTGACATGCTGCCTGCTCACCCTGACTAACACTAAGCTAACAAAAGAAATAAAACAATTATGATCTGAACTCTGAGTATACACTGCATGGCTGTTTTAGAGTACAAAACACTTTTAGAGATCACTTTACATAAGCTACAGGAATTCACTCTACCCACACCACTACAAGCCAATTAGTGTGTGATGTAGATCCCACCACTGCAAACCACATGTTATGGCCATGCCCTGGCCCAGCAATCAAGGAGCCTCAATCCCACCACTGCCACCACATGTGATGGCCATGCCCTGGCCCAGCAATCAAGGAGCCTCAATCCTCACCACTAACACCATGGAGGTCATCTCCTATAAGAGGAAAGGATAACTAATACACACAGTAAAGTACAATTTCCCTTAAGTGCACACAGAGATCACAATCAGTCTGGGGCTGGTTGTTCCCTTGCTTACCAGGTCCCCAATAAGACTCCCCACTGGCATAGCTATAGAGTTCAGGTCTCAGCCTAGCTGGGCAAGCTAAAACCTCCAGCACCCTCTCTGTCCAACCAGTGCTTCGTGTCCCTGCCCAAGTAGCTGACACAACACACACACACTTTGAGATAAGTATTTATACAACTTCACAGACACTCCTGGGAAAGGCTGACATAGATTCTCCAGCTTTGCCCTTTACCCAGACCATACGGTAGTAATCTCTGCCACCACCCAGCTAATACTATCTGCTACTAAAAGGCCCTTAAAAGGCTGTCCAATTAATACTGTGCAGTATTATTATCCAATGGTAATGTGACTATTCAGTCTAAGGCTTATTTTAGAGTGGCCTATTACAATAACCTCTATAAATATGCAATGCACTCTAGAGCTTATCTCTACATAAACCAGCCACAGGTAGAAGGTTTTAAAAATATTTGATAATAAATAATTAAAGCACAAGACAAAACTACTACACCACAGAGATATCTAAGAGTTCAGAGATCACACAGAAACTTAAAATAATACAGTAGGACAGGTCTGATTTCAAAGAAAAATACCTAATTAATATTTACTAGCTTTAACTTTTCATACAAGAAATCACAGTGCTTGAAACTTACATGTGAGCTTAGGCAGAGTGCTGAGTTAGATATCCAAGATCAAAATGCTTACTGTCTCTTGTGAGAAATAGTATTTAAACATTACTAACAAACATGTCTGCTTGGTCCCTCCTAAATTACATCATGTTGACACTTAGGTTTTCCCAGGCAAACAAACTGCATTATTTAGCAGTCTAACACCTGCTCAGAAACTTACAACAATACAAGGCATTTCACATATACACTCTAGCAGAAAACAGAGTAATAAAGCACCTTCCACATGTAAATTCTGGTCATAAATTTTAGCCTTAAAACAATAGGCATGAAACCTTCATCCAGACTCGCTGGAGCCGAATTCTAACATGAAAGGGTCACAACATGCTTCACTGGGCCAGTAGACTGCAATGTTGTCACATATTTTGCAGTTCCACATTTCACAGTGTTCTTTTACACTCAAGAAAACATGCCTGTATTTTTCATTTATTATCAAGAAAACATGCCTGTATTTTACATTTATTTAGAAATGCTAGAATTATATATCAAATTCTATTTGACTAGGCTGGCAGCCTTCGTCCATCTCTCCCCAATCATCACATGAGCTATGAGGTTTGTGACGTCTCTCCTCTCGGCCAGTAATCAAGGAGTTTGCATCCTCACCACTGACACCAGAGACGGACATTCACTTGGAACAAAAATGGATTTACCCAGTATTTCCAGATGCAGCTCTCTGCATCAAGGACAATTTCCCTTAAGAGCACAAAGGGAACACATTAAGCCTGGGGTCAGGATTTCTCTATCTGTCTCCCTCTACGTCCCCAGTAAGACTCCCCACTGGCACAGCTATAGAGCTGAGACCTCTGCTGAGTGTCCAAGTCAAGTTCTGCAGCACCCTTCTCAAAAACCAGTGTATTGTGTCCCTGCTCCAAGCAGCTGACACACACACTGTTTGAGATTTGATTTTCATACACAGACACACATACACACACACACACACACACACACACACACACACACACACACACACACACACACACACACACACGCACACACACACTGACCTGGGAAAGTTTTTCTATTTTTTGTGGAGATACGTTTAAATATCTGTGCTGTGGGGGTTGATTGTTTCATTGATTGTTTTGCTGATTGTTCATTGACTTCTTAACTGATTGTTTCATTAATTCTGCATTTTGTATGGTTGGTGGTAATGACCTTGGTTACTTAAGGCATTTTGTACTGTGGTTTTAACAACTCTGATGAAGCTACATGTTAGGTGAAAGTGCTTAGTTGTTTATTAAATGAAGCAGAACCTACCATTCTTCCATGCAGTTTTTTTCTTATTTTTCACTCTAGTGTTTTCCCTACCCACTCATGCATTGTGTTTGCATAGACACCTCCCCAAACGTGCAAATGCTCACACACACACACACACACACACACACACACACACACGCACGCACGCACACACACACACACACACACACACACACACACACACACACACACACACACACACACACACACACACACACACACACACACACACACACACACACACACACACACACTCACACTTACTCCCTCAGGGATCCATGCAGATACAAACAAACTCCTATAGCTCACTCACAGAATCACTGATACATCTGTACAGCAATATTCATGCCTCTACAGACATGCACACACACACACACACACACACACACACACACACACACACACACACACACACACACACACACACACACACACACACACACACACACACACACACACACACACACACACACACACACACACACACACACACACACACACACACACACACACACACACACACACACACACACACACACACACACACACACACACACACACACACACACACATTAATATATGCATACCCATGGATGGTTCCACTGTACTTTTCTCTGTAAGCTGCATCCATCTCATAGGAGTGAATGGGTGTATGACATCAAAAGACAGCATTTGTTTTGCCTCCTCCTGATAAAAATAACTTGTCAGAACAATTGATTCCCTCTGTCTCATCATGCCTGCTCCATGTCTAAGTGAAAGCACAATAGTCAACCCCCCAACTGCTGCATTTGCATGCAACGTTGCTGGCAAGACCACTGCCCACACTACAGCAGTATCTAGCATAAAGCTGTTGTGGTAGTGCTGTCTCTGAATCACCTAGGTTTATTGCACCGCAGAACCCTTCCAAGTAAAGGCTTTTGCAATGCAGCAAATGTTTCTGAATCCTAGAGCAGGAAGACTTACTATTCTGCTGACATTTTCCATACATTTTTTGCCATTTTTCAGCAGTTCAGCACAATATTTGAAATTCATTAAAAAGTTTACTTTTAGAAGCTGCACATTCACCATAAAATTAAAGCCAGACAAGGACTCTGACTCGTTACCACCAACTGAAGACCAATACCAAAGTAGTAAAAAAAGGAATTTAATAAATATTACTGTAGTTTTTATTAAATTCCTTTTTTTACTACTTTGGTATTGGCCTTCAGTTGGTGGTATCGTTTCAGTTTCCAGTTTTTGGTTGTGGTTCATCAAGGACTCTGACTCCTTCATCTGTACCAACAATCAATAAACACTTACAAAAATACATTGCTGCTCTGGGACAGCACAGTCTCCTCTCAGGTAATGGTAGAGTTATGGAATATGTCCAGAGGGGACAGGGGTGACTCCTAGCACCTAAGATGAAGTAGATTCACCAGTACCAGTGGCAGTCTGTTCCACTGTGATAAAGGAATGTTAAAAAATAAATTGCACAACAGAATTGCTACAAAAACTATAAATCACCAGTCTTTTGTTTTGTTCAAAATTACTATGCTAGTGTTTAGATATACATGATGATAAGCTAGATAAGAAAATATTGGCTTTGATTTGTTTGTTTCTGTACATTTTCATGTAAGACACAATTTCTCTTCAAGCAACAGTTAGTTATACTGCCTAGAAAAAAACCTTTGTTGAAATGAATCACAGCAGTTTAACCTCACCATAGCCAATGCCTAGCGTAAGGTTTTCTCTTTTTAAAAATGGTTCCGGCAAGGTTTCGTGCTTGGAGTAGAGATCTGAGTGTTTTTTGATTGATGAGTATAAACAAAGTCATAGGGCCTGAGAGATTTAAACACTTCTTCAAAAGTATATTTTACATACTTCTAAACCCTCACACATTCTGTAGAACCTTAAACTACATGTAGATTTTACAGCCTGTATTTAAAATGTTGCCTGTCATTTAATAACTTTAATAATTGTTTACATTTTTGCTGATGGCCTTAACAGCTTCTTAGTTTGCTCTGTATTGCAGTTTAAATGTGTGCCGTTCAGACAAAATGTCAGTGGCTGAGTGATAGCAAGAGAAAGACTGCAAGTGTACAAGTGTACTTGCCAGCACTGAATAGGCTATCTGATTTGGGAGAAATCTGTAAACCTCTGTGATCACACACACACACACACACACACACACACACACACACACACACACACACACACACACACACACACACACACACACACACACACAGATGTTTCAAGTTATTTTTTCCCTCCCTATCCAAACTTTGATTTTACAGATGCTCAAGAGCATATATACAATCTGATAATCATTTAAGTATTTTAGCTCAAATAACTCATGAATACATAAAGATGCAGTGACCAGCTTCCACACTGACTGATCTCTAGGGCAAGTCTGGAGTCATACTGAAATGGTAAGGTTTAAATCTCAAACATCACAACAACATGAAGCTGACACTGTATATGAGGTAAGCAGGACTGAGTGTGTATTCATACAAACATACATCAGAACAAAGGCTTTTGCTGTCTTTGGAGTGGCAGATCTGACTTGCTGACATTCTCAAACCATCCAGAAGTGAGTCTGTGTAGATTTTATTTCTTTTCTTTTCTTCATGTTTGTACAACCTTGGACCTAAGTTTAAATGTGAAGTTTATTTAATGTTTTGGCAGCAGGCTAAGTCCTTGGGTAGTTTAACTCTGTGGGTTCGATTTGCATCATTTTATCTTTTGGGAATACATAGATGAGGCCTTTCAGAATTCTACCAAGGACAAATTGCTTATACAATGTGTAAGTCTTAACACAGTAAGTATTTTCTGAATCACACCCATATACTGTAGGGTATATCATGGGATACATTTCAATATTGCAAGATAACTTGAGGTATTCAGTATCACAGTCTAACAAGAATCAGTATAAAAAGCTTGTTAAATGTCACTGTTTGTTGGTGTAATTTAAGTTAATGATCTCTCAGTAAAGGTTCTGCAGCATGGCAGGACTGCATATAAACCTTAATCCATAAAAACACAAAGGTGTGATACTATGTGCTAGTAAAATGGAAATGTTACCTCTTGAGAAAATAGTGTTAGAGAATGGCTATTTTATGTATTTTAGACTTCATTTGTATTGACTTCAATCTGTATGCATCAGCTCATGTGGCATGATGGTCCTTACGTTGGGAGCACTGTATACATATTATGGTAGCATTCTGGGAGTTCAGATAATTTGGAAAATTGTTGGTGTTTCTTGTTTAGGTTTGTTCTGTCAGTGTGTTATGGAATGCAGAATGCTAAACTTCAGCCTGTTTTAAAAAATCCTGCATTTAACCATAAGTTCTTGCTGCAGCTAAGCATATCATGCATTGATTATTTGCATCTGACAAAAGTCACTGTGTGCGAACTATAAGTAGCGGCAGACTCTGTATGCTTGGTGATACCATCTCCAAAGGCCCATCAACTGATTTACAAAATGGTTAGGTAGTACTTTTTACTGCAGAGCAGGGAGCCCTGAGGTTCAGCATTGCACAATAAGATAGTTTGCATGCTAGATCTCTTGTGTGCAGCATACAGTATGTAAAGCAATACAACTGTGGTTTTGTAACTGCTTTCTTTGATGCTATTGCACAAATCAGCTATTCAGTCAGATTCTGCAAATTAGAATAAATACAAATCTGTTTCCCCAGGAGTTCAGTGAATGCTTAATTTGCATTAGCAATATCATGCTGCTCAGGACAGCAGATAGCTTCTAGACAGAAAGATTTTTCAGTGTTGGTTTGTCATTTATTGATCTTTATTGTTAAAAAGACGTGTGACTGTGAGGAATAGTGACACAGGAATTCTCACTTTTGTGTGACTTTCACAGCTGTTATAATCATAGCAATGACTTTATTCTACCTAATTTATATTTTAGTTGTATGTTGTTTGTGTGATTTTTCTCTTGGGAGTTGATTTAAAATCTCCATGAATTCCGTGGTAACTGATTTTGATTATCATTTTCTTTTAGTTTCTTTATTCATTTGGAGCTAAAAATGAATTACTTAAATTAGTACACAATTAATAATTTGCTAAAGCACAAGTATCTTGTACAGTGTACTACATACTATATATATTTAAAGGTAACACTTGATAACCCTGGTGATCTGTGTTCCTCATGTCAAAAGCAGGGATGATTTGCTTACCGTTGTTAGTAGCAAATTAAGACTTACTGATGCCAATTGCACTTGTGTAGTTTGCACAGCTTGTAAAACTGTTGCATATATTAATAAGGGGACTGATGAGATAAATAATGTTAGGCAAAGAGCAAACAGAACACATGTGAAAGTGTCTATTGTCTGTAAAGATCACTCAACCCCTATTCAACAAGATGATACCACTGACAACTTTGGAGTTTTGGATATGAGTATTCAGCAATATAAGTATTCAGAGCATATAGAAAAAAATAAAGAAAGAAAGGAATAAATTCACAATTAACAAGGTGAATTGTGAAATTGTCATTTAATATTTGTATATTGTCACTTTATTTTTATTGATGTTTGCTGGGGCTTTTCCTCTCGGGTCTCCAGTGAAAATGGGTTTGTTTGCAAACTCAGTTGGACTAACCCAGTTAACAAATGTGAAATAAATAAATAAATAAATAAATAAATAAATAAATAAATAAATAAAAAGAAACTGATTAATGTCCATAAAGCAAAGACAATGCGTAATGAAAGGATGCTGCTTTATTATGTAACACACAGATTACAGGGAATGGTAACATCTTTCTACCAGAAAACCCTCAGTCTACAGAAAAAGGCATCCTTTTTCCAAAAGAGAAGGCAGAAAAAAGAGGGAAGGGCAGGTAAAAAGGAAGAAATAAAAACTGAACATGGAAGGATTGAAGAACATTACTATAAGAACAAAGATGAGAAAGACAGACGTTGACAAAATGGCTCAAGCTGTGGATGTACAAAGCCGGCTGGATGAGAACTGGATGCTTGCAAACGTAATAAGAAATACAAAGAGTGGGATAAATAAGGCTAATGGTGATGAAGCTCACTCTTTTCTAGTAATTGACAAAGAAGATATTAATGAATTAGAAGCTGAAGAGTCTCCAGATCAGGTCAGGAAAATATTCTTGTGATTGGAGATTCAGTTATTAGATGAACTGCTACTTATATTTGCAGAGAAGATAATGAACAAGAAATAGTGTTATTCTTGTCAGTGGCGAAACATTTATTTATTTATTTATTTATTGACATTTGATTACCAGGAAAGTCTGACTAGTTAGAAGCCCATTTTCAGTGGAGGCCAGGGGAGAAAAGATCCAAATTATTACAAAACATAAAGAACAATAATTTTACAATCTTCAAAATAAAACAAAAGCATCTGTATCCTTCTACCTCAACTTCACCTGACACATTCCATCTTACAACAACCTCTAGCCTGTCCCTTATTAGCAACTCTCATCTCCCCCCCACATCCCTAACTGGGAGCTTCGTAGCTCAGACCAGCACCTTCTCCAAATTTCCAAACCTAAGAAATGCATAGGAAAAGCCTTTATAGTCATGCTGTCTCTACATCTTGGAACAAGCTCCCTCTCTATATCAGAACTCACCAAAATTCACCCAATTTCAAACTAGCCTTAAAGGATTACTCAACTCCTGGAACTGCCCCTGTAAAGACCCTACTTGACTCAATTCCTCCCCAGATGTTCTTCCCCCACCAAGCCTCTGTCTCCATTTCCTGCATCTTAGATTCTCCTAGTTGTATGTTTATACTTCCATGTAAGTAATAATGTACCTCTTTCTTAATCACTATTCACTGTATCAGACAACTCTTACCTGTGTCACTGTATCAGACAACTCTCACCTGTGTCTTTCTTCCTCTTACCTTGCTCCTCCCCCTTTTCCCCCTTACTTAACTCCGTGCTATAAGTAAGCTTTGCCTACTTACTAGTTTTTTCCTTTTCCTTTCCTCCTATTTCTTACCATACTGCTACATCATTTACATGTTATTTTAAGATTAAGGTTGGGAGGGTGGCCTAATGGTTGGTTGGGAGGGTGGCCTAATGGTTAAAGTGTTCTCCTTACAAACACAAGGTGCAGGGTTTGATTCTCCCAAGGGATAATTGGCTATGCTTAAAATGGCTTACAAGGGCAATTAGCTAAGTACAAGCCTATGAACCTATATGGGTGCACTTCACATTTGGGTTGGGAGGGTGGCCTAATAGTTAAGGTGTTTGCCTCACAAACACAAGGTGCAGGGTTTGAGTCTCACAAGGGATAATTAGCTAGGCTTAAAATGGCTCGCAAGAGCAGTTAGCTTATTACTAACCTATGAACTAAATATACATTTAAGATTCTATTATTATGTTATTGTTTTTATCTGTATTGCTCTTTTGTAATGATTTGTAATCCTTGTATCTGGAGATTTTCTCTTCGGATCTCTGCTGAAAAAGGGTATCTGTCCAGCCAGATGAACCCAGTTAACAAATGGCAAATAAATAAATAAATAAAATAAAATAATTATAATAAATTAGACATAATATAAAACATTGGTTAAGAATCAATATAAGGTATAAGACAATCATTTAATATTTAGAGAAATTTTAGACCGTTTATAGAGATATTAAAGGTAAGTTAGTCTAATACAAATAGGAATTGCAATATGAAATGAGAGAAAACAGATTTATGGTATATTTAGACAGAAATACAGGGAAGTGAATTTGTTAGAAGTAAGAAAGTAATTGAAGAAGGGAGAGTAAGGCTGTATAAAGAATGAAAAGTTTACTTGTTCACAGTTAGTGATATAGTTTATCCTGGTTTTGAGCAAGAACAGAGCCAGACTTTAGCTAGCAAGTCTTTCAGAGTAGTTTTGAAAGATGAGAAGGGAGATGGGAGGAAAACATAGAGGACTTCACCAATCATATTTCTTCATCTTACATATTATTACATCACTTTTCTCCTATTATACATATTCTCCTTCCAATCTCTACTTTGAATACATTTTGTCTCTATATACCATGTACTTTTTAATCTTTTTAACCCCTAACTCAAACCACCTAACATGTTTTCTATTTTTATGACCTCTCTTATTTTGCTAATATTATCCTACCTCTCCTCATACCATACAGTCATTAAACCACTCCATCCTTCTCCCACATCTACTCATTCTAACTCTCTTGCAAACATAAGGCACTTTCATCACATAACACCCACACAGTTGCCTGCCTCTAGCTCAATCTCCCCCAAAATTAAAATTTCATAGGTTCATGAGTAGGTACTAGGCTATCTGCCAGAGGGCAATTATAAGCCTAGCCAGAGTGTGTCAGCTTTCACCACCCCGTTGATTAATTAACTGAGCCTCTGTCAAGAAGAGCCAATAAAGTGATCCCAGGGGTATATTTTCTGTTACCCATCCACTCAAGGTTTGTCTTGAAGAGTGTTAGTGAGGGGCTCTGCCTAATGTTGTTAGGAATTTTGTTCCAAAGCATGGGGCGTCTCTGTGACAGGAATCTATCCCTCCAGCATGTTCTATTTATTGTTGTGGTGAGGTTTAACTCACTAGAGCGAGTGGCTTGCAGTGACTTGGATTTCTTTAGGTGGAGCATGTCCATCAATTTTGAGTTGGACATGGCTTTGTAGGTCAGGCAGAGATCACCTCTCAGTAAGCAATATGCCACTGAGTACAGCCCGAGTTTTTCCAGTCGGGCTGCATAGAACATATGTTTGAGGCCAGTAATCATCTTGGTGAGGTACTTTTGTGGTCTTTCCAGCTGTTGGAAGTATCTTGTGAGGTACATCCCAAATGGGACATTGTACTCTATAATTGGTCTGATGAGTGAGGGGTAGAGGGGCACTATAACCTCTTTATTTCTAGATGCGAACCCTTTAGTAATTAGATGGGCTACATAGAAGGATTTCCTAACTACTTTGGCAATATGATTGTCAAAGGAGAGATTACTATCTACCTGGGTCCCCAGATCTCTTATTACCTCTTCTGTATTATCACCACAAATCTCCTGCATATCTAAACACAAGTATAAAGACTATTACCTTTGCCTCCTCAAAGCTATCTTGCTCTACCGCTGTAACACTCTAATCTTGTCTGGCGATATCCTTCTAAACCCTGGACTTTATAATAACCCTCTCCAGACCTCACTAACATCTCAACTGCAGCTTCAGCTCTCTAACTCCTCCACAAATAAATTATCTTTATTCTCCATCAACACCCATAGTTTTCTCATTAAAGTAAGTGAATTTTATACACGGGTAACCCGATACTCTCCTAATATAATAACCATATCAGAAACTTGGCTTAAACTACACATCTCTGATAATGAATTTCTCCCCCCAGGTTATAATATCCTACATCAAGACAGAATATCCAGAAAAGGGGGGAGGTGTTGCCATAGTATCATCTGACAAAATCACCCTATCCCCTTTATCTCCTCCTCCACTGTCATTTCTTCCAGCTGAACTCTTTGCTGCTAACTATAAACTAAATAACCACAAAACCCTATCCATTGCTGCCATATATATCCCACCAGGTGACAACATAGCTATTCTTGAACAAATCTTCTCTTGGTCTACTAAGAATATTTCAAATGAAACAATCATACTAGGTGATGTTAACATTAACTGGCTTTTTCTTACCTTGGACTGTCCTAGCTCCAGTATAAACTTATATAGATTCACTCAGCTTATCTCTACCCCCACCCATTTTAATAAACCAACAAACTCATCATCCATCATAGGCTGGATCCTAGTTTCTGATCCTAAACTCTGTCATCACGTTCAATCTCTACCTGATGCAATTAGAGACCATTCACATATCTGTGTCCAGAGACCCCATAAACTCATAGAATGCCAAAAACTATCTAACTTCCATCCTGAAACATTTATAACATTCTATCATCCATTAACTGGACCTTCCTTTTTGACCTACCTCTTGATGATGCTGTTCATCAGTTCAACATCATCTTCCTTAATACTCTTGATTCTCTTGCACCTCATAGAATAAAAAAAATCACATCTAAATGCTCCCCATGGCTTACTCCCATCTCCACTCTCACTGATGCAAGAAAGAGATAATGCCTGGAAGATCTCGACTAAGACCAAACTACTCTCCCAGTACCAAACATACAGTGAACTATGCCATCTTACTAAAAAACAAATAAACGTAGATAAAAGGACTTTTTACCACAAACCACAAACAAATCACAACAAAAATAAAAAAAGTCTGGCATTCTATTAATCAGTTCCTACATACAGGTAACCCCTTTACTCCAAATCCCTGCCCTAATAATACTCCGCAAGAAACATTTTCAAGCCATATTTTATAGATACTATCAGTAAACTCATGCAAACTGCAAACACCTCTGAACCAGTACACTTTTCCATTCCTCCAAAACTTGACAACCCATTCTCTCTAAAGCCTGTGTCTACAAATTTCATAACAAAACCTTCTCCACAAACTGAAACCTTGTTCTTCATTTGCAGATATCCTACCTCCAGTCTTCCTAAAAGCCGCTGCCAATTCCATAGTTTACCCCATTTCAATCCTTATAAACCAATCTATAACTGAATCCACTGTCCCCTTGCTGTGGAAACAATTCTACACAATACCCCTCCACAAAGGCGGAAGTAACACTGTCCTTTCCAACTATCAACCTATTGCAATCTTATCGCCACTCTCAAAGATATTGGAAAAATGCATATATAGACACATTTTACACTATCTCCTATAAAAAATGCTTTCTCCTACAAAACATAGCTTTCTTCCTTGTCACAGTACCTCCACAGCCCTTATTGCCCTCACATATGCCATAGCCCAAGCAAGACATACTAACAAGCTGGTTTCTGGTCTCTTTCTAGATCTTTCTAAAGCCTTTGATACTGTCTCACACCCCATGCTACTCTCTAAACTTTCTAACCTCAGTCTTTCCTCATCTACTGCATCCTGGTTCCAAAGCTACCTTTCTAACAGACAGCAAGCTGCAAAATGGCTTTCCTCTCTTTTCTCATTTCCTTCCAATTAAGATGGGCGTCCCTCAAGGATCAATACTTAGGCCTTTACTGTTTAACATTTTTATAAATCACCTTAATACCTCCTGTCCACACTCATCCCTAATACGGTATGCAGATGACTCCACAGTTATCACTTGTTCTGATACACTCTCTAACCTTCATGCCCACACTCAAAAGTCCTTCAAACCCATTGAAAACTGGCTCAATAAAAATCAACTCATCCTGAGCCCAAATAAAACTGAACTCCTACTTTTTCTCTCCAAATCACTGTTCCAGCTTAAAGCCACATTTACCATTACATCTCTCAATCACACAACCCTTAAAGCTGAATCCCATACTAAGCTTCTAGGTGCTATTATGGATGACCAACAAATTTGAGCTTCACATGTTCCAGTGCATGAAGAAAACCCATCAAAACTTGGCCTAGTATATAAAAATAAAAAGTTCCTTTCAAATTAATCCAGACTGACTCTTGCTCATGCTTATCTCCTACCAAATCCCTTTTATGGTGCACACATACTAATTAACCTACAATCTGGGCTTCTCTTAACTCAGAACTACTTATAACAAGATTGCCAGATTTGCTACACTTCTACCATCTAAATCACATAATTGTTTTGCTCTCAAAACTCTCAACTGGTTAGAATTACCTCATCAGTTATTACTTTCCCAACTCACTATCATCCACTCTATACTGCACAAGCCCCTCTCCTGCCCCAGCATCATGTCTCTAGTCTTCCAATATACACCACCAAGAACTCTTAGGAGCTCTGATTAATTTTACCTTCATATCTATAAGCCCAAAAGCTATTCAGGCCAAAAACTTTATAGCCTGTCCTTTCTTGGAACACGCTCCCCTTGTCCATTAGAAAAATAAGCCAGTCTCATGAATTTAAGAATGCCTTAAAAATACCTAAATACTGCATGTACTTGCCCCTGCATAAAACATCCCTGAATAGTATACCCATCTCTCTTTCCCTTCCCCTCCTACCCAAAATATCCCCTTTTATTTCTTTCTTAACCCCCTTCCTCCTCTGTCCTGTAGCCCAATTGGTCCTCATTTTGTGCCTCTGCTCCCTTGACCCTTACTTTCATACTTCTGTACTCTTTCTCCTGTACAATGACACCTCCTATATACCTACCTTTTATCTTTTCTGAACTTTCTCTCTTCCTATTTAGCATTCTTCTCTAACAATCCTTCCTCTATCTTACTCCTCCTTTTATATATTTGTTTCTTACAAGCATTGTGGTACAACGTTGTTCCTTACTCCCCAATTATTTCCATTATTTTACCTGACTACATACTAATGGGACCTCAGCATATATGTAAATCTTGTCAGTTGATAATAGGTCAGAATGTTTGCTTTGTTTTTTATTCTTACACTATTGTATTATTGAATTTCATTGTATTATTTTATACTTTTGTTAATTTGTTCTTTTGTAAGTGGTGCTTTTCTCCCCAGACCTCTGCCGAAAAAGGGCTTTGGCTCAGTTGGACTATCACAGTCAACAACTGTCAAATAAATAAATAAATAAATGCGAGAAAGGCCTTAGAATGCCTTAATTTAAGGAAACATGGATATGTTTTTATTCATGTTGGCACAAGTGATCACATCTACAAGGACTATCTGTTAGTAGGGAACCTACAGTCCTCTTAGATGGTACAACTTTTGGAAGTGTTAGGACATATTTTTCACAAATCACATATAGAAGGAGAGTCAGGTTACTGTGAATGAAAAGATTTGGGGGTAAATACATACATGAAAAAAATGTCCAGTTTTAAAAAAATGGAAATGTGTAGAACATCTGAACCTAATTTGGGGTGCACATGTTTAGATAGGATGGCATGCACTTGCCAAGATCAGGGAAGAAAATTTTTGCAGCAGATATTTTGCAATATTTGACAAGCACAAGCCAGGCTTTTTGTCACGTCATAAATGTAACAGTTTACAGACAGCAACATTTGATGCATCCCTGATGGTTGTTAATGCTAAAAGCATCATTAATAATATATATATTTTTGAAAAATTTGCAATATTAACAACAGGAAAAATACCAACACAAAGGTAAACCAGGTCTGAAAAAAAACACAGATCAAATCCAACAGATGTATACAGAAACTGGAAATGCTCAATGAAATAAAAGCTTTTAATCTTCCACAATATTCATAATGCTTTCAGTTATAGCCACCCTTCTTCAGTGTGATAACAAAAGACTTCATTTAACACGACTTCAGTGTATAGTTAATTAACAAGATCACATGGCATAGCCAAGAAAATTCTTAAAGAGCTAGCACAGTCACCACAAGCAAAGATAAATGCATTCAAAACACGTGCAAACAAGTACATATAAACAGAACTGAAAAATAAAAACATATATAAAAAACAATTAAAATTACATGCAGGGAAATTCATGTGAAATATTTATTTAAACTGCATATAAAATACTAATAAACCACTAGAGTAAAATATCCTGTATCCTTTTCAATATAGGTTTTATACCAACTTTTGCATTAATTCCTGGTTCAGAGTCAGCTAGCAGCTGTGTAATCCAATAATATTCAGACACTTCTAATTTGTTATTCAGGTCTCCACCTCTTATACTCTGAAACAATCTGTATCACTCTGAAATTAAATTCATGGTTCCTCCCTTTTTTGTAAGATATATTTAAAGTGTTGGTTGTAACTTAACACATCTTCATATTTCAGAAATGTGTTCATTGATGCGACCTTTAAGCTTACTTGTGCTTTTGCTGACATAAAATGCAGAACAAACAATGCACTTAGCTAAGTAAACAATATTTATGGTATTACAAGTGGCACAACAGCAGAAGCTAAATTGCGTTTTTTTTTGGGTGTATAAAGCTAGCATTAGTTATAATATATTTACAGCTCACACAATTGTAACATGGAAAAGTCCCAAACCTACTCATTTAGGATTAATTTTAGTTGTTTTATAACAGAAATCTTTATAACATAAATGCTTCCTAAAGTTAGGACGATCCATGTATCAAAGCTAGGTTTTGAACTGATAATGACTTTAAGCTCTGGCATGCTCTCAAGAATGGCCCAATTTTTTGATATGATATTTTTCACTCTATTCATCTTCATACTGTAAGTTGTAGTATACCTTAAGTAATTTTGTTCTCTTTTCTGTGCTAAAACATTAGAATACATATTCTCTCCACCAAAAAAGGTCTAGCTGAACTTTATCCCTTGTCCTAACTAAACATATTTTAGAAAAAGGGAGGAACCATTAATTTAAATTCAAGGTGATACAGATACAGTATAAGAGGTGGAGACCTGAACAATAACTTAGAGGTCTCTGAATATAATTGGATTACACTTCTGCTAGCTAACTCTGAACCAGGAATTAATGCAAAAGTTAGTATAAAACCTATATTGAAAAGGAAACAGGATATTTTATGCTAGTGATGTATTAGTATTTTATATGCAGTTTAAATGTATTTTTCACATGCGTTTCCCTGCATGTAATTTTAAATATTTTTATATTTGTTTTTATTTTTCAGTTCTGTTTATATGCATGGAGAAGAGAACAAAATTACTTAAGGTATACTACAACTTACAGTATGAAAACGAATAGAGTATGAAGACATCATATAAAAAAACTTGGGGCATTCTTGAGAGTATGCCAGAGCTTAAAGCCATTATTGCCTTAAAAGCTAGCTTTGCATACAGGAATTGTCCTAATCTTACGAAGAGTTTCTATTATAAAGATTTCTCTTATAAAACAACTAAAATTAATCCTAAATGAGTAAGTTCATGACTTTTCTATGTTACAGTGTGTGAGCTGTAAATATATTTTAATATGGTTAATGAACAATGACTGGAAACCAGTTGTGTCAGGGTATAAATGCTTTTACTATAACAGACATTTTAACAAAAATTCAGGTGGAGGTGTTATGATAGTGAGTAAAGATTGTTATGAGACCTGTGATTATGATACAATCAGTGATAACACTAGTACTGTAGATTGTGTAACTGTGGCAATAAAGAAAGCCCTGGAACATATAAAAATTGTCAGAGGACAGTAAAATCCCATGAGTGGAGGAGCTCCCTGGTCAGCCTCAGTAAGAAGCTGCAATCCCTGATAAAATCCTCCAAAGCTAGTTAAAAAAACAAAATTGCCACTGATTTTAAAGAAAACCACAAAGCATTCTATAGCTATGTCAAGAATCTCAATGGCAACACTCAGAACTGCTCTGAGTTACAGCACAATGGCACTAAATATACAGACCCAACTGATATTGCCAACATCCTGGCAGATAGGTTCAGTGCTAACCTTACCCCTCTCTCACACCCTAAAGAGCCCATTTCTATACCGGAAGAATGCAAAGTTCCTGTAATCACGGCTGCACAAGTAAAAACCACACTCTCCAAGGCCAAGAACACAGCATCCATGGGACCAGACAACATCCCAGGCTGCGTTCTACATGAACTACAGAACGAACTGGCACCCCACCTAAGTACCGTGTTCAATCATAGCCTCACCTCAGGCTTTGTACCTGCTGAATGGCGCATAGCGACAGTTATCCAACTCAACAAGGGGGGAGCCACCACGGATCCTGTAAACTACCACCCCATTAGCCTGATGAGCCTGGTCTGCAAGGTCATGGAATGTATCATCATGGAACTTATAAACAAAGACATTGGTAACCTTCAAACTCTGGACCTCACTCAGTTCGGGTTTGTAAAAGGCAGATCATGTCTCCTAAACCTGATAGACTTCTTTGAAGCAGTCACCAAAATTGTAGACAAGGGTAAGGTGGTTCACACAGCCTATCTAGATCTTGCCAAGGCTTTCGACACCATCCCCCACTCTGGAATTATAGATAAACTCACTAAACTAGGCATAAATCCCTATGTCACAAGATGGGTTGCCAACTGGCTCACTGACAGAACCCACACTGTGAAAGTAGCAGACTCCAAATCCGACTTCAGACCAGTGACAAGTGGAGTACCACAGGGTTCAGTCCTGGGTCCTCTCCTGTTTGGTATCTACTTCTCTGAAGTACAGGCTAACACAGAAGGTCTTTGGTTAATAAAGTTTGCAGATGACTGCAAACTAGGAGCCATAATTGAAACTCCTAACGATGTGGACATCCTACAAAAGGGCCTCACTGAGACAGATGTCTGGTGTCAAAGCCATGGCCTCAAGCTCAATGCCAGAAAGTGCATTGTCATCCCCTTTGGTAAAAACTCTGTACGCATGAACTACAACACTTAACAGGATACTTAACACCGAAAGTGTGATAAGAAACCTTGGGACACAGGTGGACAGTAGTGTCTCCTTTGATAATCACATTGCCACAGTAGTCAGGAAATCCTACGTGGCACACCTCATCACAAAAGGCTTCTCATCCAGAAAAAAAGAGGTCATTGTTCCCTTCTACTCATCACTCATTAGACTCATTATAGAGTGCAATGCCCCTTTTGGTATGTACCTCACAAGACATCTACAACTGGAAAGGCTGCAGAAATACCTCACAAAGAGGATTACCAGCCTCAAACAGATGCCCTACGCAGACCGTCTCAATAAACTCCAGCTTTACTCCATCACGTATCGCCTACTCAGAGGTGATCTCTGCCTAACATACAAAGCTATGTCAAACCCAGAGCTGTTGGACATGTTCCACTTAAAGAAATCCCAATCCCTTTGATCTACACGCTCTAGGGACCTAAACCTTGCCACCACAGTAAACAGAAAATGCTGGAGGGATAGATTCCTGTCCCAAAGACTTCCCATACTCTGGAATAAATTACCTATCTATATCAAACAAAACTCCTCATTAGCACTCTTCAAGAAAAATCTTGATGATTGGATGGGAAATAGGAAATTCACCCCGGGGATCAACTCTGTGGCTCTGCTCGACAGTGGCACGGGAAAATAATTTTCTTGGGTGGCAAAAACCAGGGTACCTTTCTGGCTGGGCCAGTAGATGCCCCAGGGCTGATAGCCTAGTACCTACCTATGAACCTATGAACCTGTGAGTGTATAGATCACCAAAGTCAAGTGCAGATGACCCAGAGGAAGTCATACATTTCTTGAACGAAACACAGGAGGGAAAAATTATATTGGCTGGGGACTTCAATTTACCACGAACAGACTGGAATAATATTGATTCAGTAACATTAGTAAGGAAATTATTTACAACATACGATCAGGAACAATTACTTCAGATTGTAAACAAGTTATCAGGGATTGAAACATACTAGACATTGTTTGTGTTCCTAAAGAAATTACTGTAACTTCACATCAAGTTTTACTAATGTTGATGTGCAGTGATCATGGGGTTATAAGGATTATTTTTTTGCAAGATATCTGCCAAACTGAAATCTAAACCAATGCACAGAAGATTAGTAAGATATTATATGGAAACAAAACAGTCACTAGATAAAATTAAGATTAATAACAGATTATATGGCAACAAAACAATCACTAGATAAAACAAATTGGATTGATGCATTCAGTCAAAAAACTGCAGATGGAACGAGGAAAGCTTTGAGAGTGAAATTATTCAAATGCAAAACAGAAAAAAATGTTTAACATTAGGATCTAGGCATACAACCTCAGGAGGCTATAGTTCCATAAGTGCAAGATACTTGATTAAAATATAAGAAATGGAAAAAAGGCTGAATTACAGCTTTGAAAACTGATATAAATAAGCTGAGTGAGACAAGATCAAAAAAATTTGAAGAACATTCATATAAAGATATCAAGCATAATAGGAAACCATTTTATAGCTATATAAGATGTAGCAGGAGTAAAGACATACAAACAGATAAACTGTGTGCAGATTTTAAAATGTATTCTCAGACACAATAGATTATAAGTATATTTACAAAAATTATACAAAGCACTTTGGCTCCACAAGAGGGGGAGTCATTAATTGTTCTAGTGACATCTAGGTACCCTCAGATATTGAAATCAAATTAGATTAAATTGAAAAAGAACTATGCAAACTGGATTCAAACAAAGCACAAGGAGGAGACAGAATCAGTTATAATGACCTGAGAACACTTACAACAATAAATTGCAAATGGTCAATACTATAACTCAGGTATAGTGAATTGTATTCGATAAAACAACCACGTCAAAACAAAAACCAAGTTTATTCTGCATTTAAACTTTCAGGTCAAACACCCTTCCTCAGTTCATTATAAAAACAAGTAATGCATACATTTTGAATTGGAGTATCATTAAATCATGTCAGCCAGCTAACCTATCACACATTCTCCCTCCCCCCATATATAATTCCTATAAAATACATAAATATTAAAAACTATACTTAATTTCACACAAGACACATCAAATTCTTTCTAATATTAAATTAAATTAAATTTCTTTCATTTTTTTTATTAAAATAGGCTTTATACTAACCACACTGTTGATACCTGGTTTGTAATCTGCCCTTAACCTTACAATCCATTCATATTCTCTTATTTCCAAAATATTATTCAAGTCTCCACCTCTAACACCTATAGTTATATTGTCTATCACCCTAAATTTTAAATAATGCCTAGGGACATTATCCATTATATATACCAAACAAGAGAGGTCCCAGGACTGAGCCTTGTGGGACACCACTTGTAACTGGTTTAGAGTCTGACATGGCACCTGCAATTCTGACCATGTGGGTTCTATCCCTGAGCCACTTTGCAACCCATCTTGTGACATAGGGGTTGATATTTAAGCTGGTGAGCTTATTTATGATGCCCGAGTGGGGTATTGTGTCGAAGGCTTTTGCGAGGTCCAGGTAAGCTGTGTGGACTACCTTCCCTTCATCTATGGCCTTGGTGACTGTTTCAAAGAAGTCGACCAGGTTCAAGAGACAAGATCTGCCCTTAACAAAGCCAAATTGGGTAGGATCCAGTGTTTGGAGGTTCCCAATGTCTTTGTTTATGAGTTTCATGATGATACGCTCCATAGCTTTGCAGACCAGGCTAGTCAGGCTTATAGGGCGATAGTTTCTGGGGTCTGTTGTGGCACCACCTTTGTGGAGTGGGACCACTGTTGCTGTACACCATTCCTTGGGTACATATCCTGTAGTAAGGCTGAGATTGAACAGTGACTTTATGTGAGGGTTCAGTTCTTCTTGGAGTTCGTGTAAGACGCAGCCCGGGACACCGTCCAGTCCCATTGATGCTGTGTTTTTTGCTTTGGAGAGGGCAGCTCTCACCTGTGCATCTGTGATGTCAGGGAGGCTACACTCTGTTGAGATAGACATTTGCTCTTTTGGGGGGGAAGGGGGGGAGAAGTTTGCACTGAACCTGTCTGCCAGGACGTTGGCAATGTCTGTGGGTTCAGTGTATTTTTTGTCATTTTGTACTGTCAGAGCATATCTGGGAGTTGCCACCCAGGTTCCTGACATAACTAAAGAAGGCCTTGTGATTATCTTTAGCATATAGTGCAATTTTTCTTTCGAAGCTGGCCTTAGATGATTTTATGAGGGATCATAGTTTTTTGCTACTACTGATCAGAGATGCCTTCCCCTTTTGGGATTTTGCTCTATCATGTAGTAGCTTCCTCCTTCTGTTGTATAGCTTATTTATGGCTGGGGTCCACCAGACAGGTCTCCTGCCTTTGGAGGAATGAGTCTTGGTTTTATTTGGGATAGCATGATCCATGCATTCCTGTAGGTGTCCATAGAAAGCGTTTGTAAAGGATTGTGCAGTTTGGGCCGTATTTTTCACTGGCCCGGGGGTTTTGAAGGATTCCACCTCGGTTTTGAGAAGTGTGAAGTTTGCTTTTGAAAAGTTCTTCACCGTGGTTTCCTTGGCTGGGGGTGGGGATGGGATATGGATGTCCAGTGAGGTTAATTTATGGTCAGATCTTACCAATGAGGGGTATACCTCTGATATGGAACATAGAGTCCCCATGTTGGTGATGATCAGGTCCAATATGTTTTCCCTCTTGTGGGAGTGGTGACCAGTTGTTCCATAGCATTTGAGTTTATAAATTCTAGGAACAGTTGGGCGAGGGTGTTGGGGCTTGAGTAGTGCTCCCAGTCTATGTTTGGGTAGTTGAAGTCACCCAATATAATGGTGTTTGGAGAGACCTTCATATTCTCCAGTGTTCTCAGGAAAGCCGAGTGGGGTTCCTGAGTTTGGGAGGGTGGTCTGTAGCAGGCTACAAACTGAAAGGCAGTTTTGCCCACTGTTAGTTGCACATGGATGGTCTTCGATGCTTCATGCAGTGCCACTAACCTGGAGGTGTGGGTATCTTTGATGAATATGGATACTCCCCCTCCTTTTGTGGTTTGGTCCGAGTTTTGGGGCCGAAAAGCATGGTATGAGGTATAACTTGGTAGTGATGGGGTGCTCTCTGGAGCCTTGAACCAGGTTTCTGTTACTGCACAGATATCGATATTCTCCATACTGAGGAGAGCCTCGACTGCGTGCATCTTGAGGTTTAGACTTCTGGCGTTGAGCAGCATTACTCTTAGTTTCTTTTTCTTTGTGTTGTCTATGGAGGTGGGTTTGTCTTTTGACAATTTTTTTTGACAATTGTACCTGTTTTACTAGATGGGGGCTCTTATTTTTGTTACTTGTTTAAAATCTTTATAACATAGCTTCATCTTCAAACGTTCTGAATTTCTATAAACAAATAAAAGTTTTTCTCCTATTATTCCCTCAACACAGGCATTGCCATTAGGATTGTCCAGTTTTTTTGTACTATTTGTTTCGCTCCCTCTGTATTTAGATTAAAAGTAGTAACATACCTAATTACATTATTTCTTCTTTCTTTTTTATTTAATTCTACTAATTCCATTACTCTATTCCCAAAATTGGCCTGTATTTACTTAATCTCCCATCAACAACCTTTTTACGTATCTCTTCTACCATCTCAGGCTTATAACCATTCTTTATAAACTCATCCACCATCTCATTAATATGTATTTTAAACTTTGTATGCTCTGTATTAAGTAAACCTGTTCTAACCATTTGTGCCTTTAATATACCTTTAAAAGTATGTGGGGCATGCATGCTACCTCTATTTACATATCTACTGACATGTACTTCTTTCTTATATATACTAGTTTCAATATTCCCACTCTTTTTATGTAGCTCTATATCCAAGAACGGGTCTATATTATAACATTGAAGTCTTACAACTTCGAATGTTATAATATCGAACCCAGTAGAGCGAAACACCAGAAAACCTAACAGTCAGAATAGCGAATTTTTTCCCAGGGAAAAAAAATTGCTGTTCCGACAAACATACACACAACACAAGCACACCAAAATAAATAATCTACACACACACACACTTCACAAAACCCTACACTAAACCATACATATACCACTAGCTATCCACTTACCTAAACCAGCCCTAACCCTAAGGTCCATCACTATTGCACACTCACCTTACCCGCTCCCTAACCCTAAGTCACCTAACACGCACCTAATCGCACACTCACCTTTGTTTGCACACTTACCTTAACCCGCTCCATAACCTACACTCCACAGTCGAGGAAATAGCGAAGCTGCAGAAATGGCACACTGAATACTTTCCCTAGGAAAGTATTCAGTGTTCTGCAGCTTCGCTATTACCAGCATTTGCTCTACTGGGTTTGATATTATAAAATTCGAAGTTGTAAAACTTTGATGTTATAATATAGACCCTCAAAGAACACATTCTTTCTTTTGATGCAGACATTTTTTATTTCAAAAAGCTTGTAGTTTTATTTAGATATTTCATATAATTATTTAGTTGTTGTAGAGTTCCATCCCAAATCAAAAAACAATCATCTACAAACCTTTGATAAAAACAAACTTTGCTATTCAAAATGTTAAAATTACTTTGAACATAATATTTCTCCCATTCATACAATACAAGATTGGCATATGTATTTACCACAGGGGTGCCCATAGCCACCCTTGCTAGTTGTAAATAGGCCTCGTTATCAAATAAAAAAAGTGTTCTTGGTTAGAACCAACTCCAACAATAAACAAATATTCTCAATCTGTCTAGCTGGTAATTTTGCTTCAGTATTTTGTGGTGCTGCGGTAGCGTTGTCACCTCACAGTTAGACGTTGCCCGTTCGATTCTCAGTTAGAGCGTCTTCTATGTGGTGACATGCGTGAATGGGTATTCCTTCATTGAAGGATGTGCGTTAGGCCCGGCAAGTCAGCACGTAAAAATCTACTGCCAATCATTAGCGGACCGGAGTTCCGCTGTGGCGACCCCTAACTGGGAAAAGCCGAAATACACAAATTTAAAAAATCTCTTATAGATTCTATCCCATAATCATTAGGTATTACAGTGAAGAGTGATGTTATGTCTAAAGTCACAAACAAAAAATCTTTATCTTCCTGCTTAGAATACCATTTATACAGTTTAGTCATTTGTGTCTTTCAAAATACTGGGGCATTTAATAAAAAAAAACACTCAAGTAGATACTTAGAGACAGGGTCAGTCATCCATCCACTACCTGAGACTATAGGTCTCAGGGGGGATTCTCCATAGACTTATTAGACTTATGTATTTTCGGCATGCCATAAATTTGTGGTATTTTTGGGCAGGGGACAGTAAAGTAGTTAAACTGTTCAGTTGTTATATCATCAGAAATTTGGAGGTCATAAATAACCATATTTATCTCTGAAATAAGTTTTTTAATGTCAGTAAGTGTTATTTTTTTAAAAGTTTGCACATCCTGCAGTAAGGTTTTAAAACTTGAGATATATTTATCTCTGTCCATTATTACTATGGCGCCTCCCTTATCTGCCTGTTTAACTACTATATTACTATCAGTGGTCAATTGCTGTAATGCTTGATGTTCTTCATAAGTTAAATTATAAGTCTTCCTTGCCCTTGGTACAGAATATAGCTCCCCAAGTTCATCTTCTACTATATTGATGAAAGGTGTTACTACAGAACAGCTAATAGGTAAAAAAGTGCTAGATCCTTTACACATTACTGCAACATTAACTTCATTACTTTTAAAGATCAATTTCAAGCTTACATTTCTTGCAAACAGTTTCAAATCTGTCACTGCTTTTACTATATCATCAATAGCATTAGGTATAAATTTAAAGTCCTTTGTTTAGAAGCTTTAAATGCGCTTCTGTTATGTCTTTAGTAGACAAGTTAACAGTACCTTGCTGTATTGAAATTATCACTATGCTGTTTTGTTTTGAAAAGCAGGGCTGCTGTTCTTCCTTTTCATTCTATTGACTAAGTCATGTTGCTGCCATTGTAAAGAATGCCCTCTCAAGCGGGCATTTTGTTGTATGTCCACTTTCTCCGGTAATGTCAATTGAAAAGGAGAAATAGATGACAGTTGAAGCTGGTTCATTTTCCCTGATGTCTGAGAGGTACTGGCATCTTTTGGTGGTAGTTTAGGCCTAATTACTTTCCCTCCATCTGCTTCCAAACTTGTAGCCGTTGTTTCAGTTATGGGCGTTACTGATGACTGAGTGGAAGGAGCTGCCTGATTGGACAATGTAGCATGCAACATTTGCATGCTCCCATTAACATTGGATAACTGTCGTTTAGGCAGAAAACACTTACAACAGTGTCATTATATCCGTTATCCATTAGGTCTTATAAATATGCAGAGATTTCTCATGATTGGAGACATGCAGTTGTTAAACCTGTCTTTAAGAGATGGACAAACCCAGAGTCATACAGACCCATAAGTTTATTTTCATGTTGTAAAAAATAAGGGAAAAGGATATCTTGGATAATTTATTGCCAGAATTTGAAAGGTTGCATCTTGAAACCATGTATCAGCATGCATATGTTGAAAATAGTTCTATTACCAGCTCTAGCATGATGTTCTATTACAATATAATAATGGTTATGAAAGAAACATTCTACTGTGATTTATGTAGATTTCACTTGAGCATTTGATAGGGTCATACACAAAATGCTGATCAATACATTAGAGCAACTAGGTATTGACATAGTCTTAATAAGATGGATAGCTACATGGCTAACAAATAGGACTTGGCAAGTATCATACAGCAATTGGACAGGTGACATTCAAGGTTACAGTTAGAGTGTCCCATGGGGCTCTATCCTAGGCCTATACTTGCTCAGATTGCATCTTTTAGAGCTATCTTTTTCATCTCAGGTGTTCTACAGTCTGTATGCAGATGACTTAAAATGGGTAAACTGATTACATGTGTTACAGATAGGGCATGTTTGCAAAAGAGCTTGACTAAATTGACCAGATGGGCACAGGAGAATACTATGCTAATAAATACATCAAAAACAAAGCGTATTACATTTGGAAAACATAATTGAAAGGTAAACAATTAATACAGCATACAGTGATTGAAAGTGTAGATTCATTTAAGGACTTGGGTATATGGATAGATCCAGCTTTGATTTTTTTCTTATCATATCAACCAATTGGTTAATGATAGTTATACAACTATAAGTTATATAAAATGATTTATAAAATGTGGGAAATCAGAAATGATGAAGTAATTGTTTGTTAGTTGTATTAGACACAAACATGAGTATGGAATAATACTATGAAAACTTTAGAAGAAAACAAACATAAATAAACTGGAAAGAGTACAGCAGAAATATACCAAGGGCATCTATGAATGGGAAAATGTAATTTATTATGAAAGACTAAAACATTTGAACTTGCACCGTGTCTCATACAGATATTTAACAGGAGACCTTATTCAAGTATATAGGGCATTTAGAGATGACTACCTCCGAAAATGTTCGGCGTTATCAAAAAGTAGTAGAGAATCATCATACAACCTACGTAGAAGATTCTATAGGAATGAGAAGTGCACTAAATGGTTCTCTGAGAGAGTAGCTGATGCATGGAATAGACTACCAAATTACTTTAAAGCAAGCACTAGTTTTGAAATTTTTAAGAACAGCCTGGGCACTTATTATAGGAGCAACTGTTTTGGCATATTGGCAGGCTAGAAGGGCATTATTGCATGTGCTGGAAATATTTGTATGCAAGTACGTAACAGCTCACTCAGTGTTCCTGGCATACAAAGCTTTTGTTGGTGGAGGGGTTAGCAAAGTCTTCCATCCAGTTTCTGAATCTTCTTACTGCCATAATTTCCTTTTAATGAAAGCTTTAATGGTAGACTCTGTCACATGATATAGATCAGAAGCCATAAATTGACATTTGTCATTAAGTCTAGAGAAAAAAGCAATCAAAACCCTAAACATTTGTAATCAGTAATCCTGTTTTATGCCTTTTATTTTTTGAAAAAGAACACAGGAATCGGGATGATCCGCCACTGGACCAGTAATCAAGGAGCCACAGTCCTCACCAATGGCACCAGTGGGGGATGTACATTGGAAGGATGACAAGTACACAGACGGAGTATTTCCAGATGCAGCTCTCTGCATCAAGTGCAATTTCCTTCAAGAGCACACAGAGACCACAGTCAGTCCAGGGTTGTTTTCTCCCTCTTTCTCCAGAACCCCAATAAGACTCCCCACTGGCACTGCTATAGAGTTGAGATCTGAGCTGAGGGGCCAAGCCAAGACCTTCCGCACCTTCTCTGTCCAACCAGTGATTTATGTCCCTGCCCAAGTGGCTGACACACACACTATTTGAGGTTTGATTTATACACACACACATGCACACACGCACACGCGCACACGCACACACGCACACACACACACACACACACACACACACACACACACACACACACACACACACACACACACACACACCTGGGAGAGGCTGGCACAGGTTTACTAGCTATGCCCCCTTTTGTCCAGTCTATAAGGTAGTTATAACTGCCACCAGCCAACTCCTTATCAGCTACTTTATGGCCCTTAAGAAAGGGTGTCCAATCTTACTGTATTATGTTACTATTAATACAAATCGTAGTTCCAGTAGGGCAGGTTGCATTTTAAACAGCACTTTGCAAAAACCTTTCCAACACACACCTCTGTACCAGCAGGTTGATATACACATGACATACAGTGTAGTTAGGCAGCATAGAATGGTGGTTTGTAGGATGACGCTGGTGATCAAGAAGAGGAGGAGGAATGGAAGGGCAGCACCAAGGCTCAAATGGTGGAAATTGAAAAAGGGTAATTGTGAGGTGGAGTTCAGGGAAGAATTAAGACAGGTACTGGGTGGCAGTGAAGAGTTAACAAATAGCTGAGTAACTACAGCAGAGTTAGTAAGGGAGATGGCTAGAAAGGTGCTTGGTATGACATCTGGACAGAGGAAGGATGACACGGAGACATGGTGGTGGAATGAGGAAGTACAGGAGAGTATACAGAGAAAGAAGTTGGCAAAGAAGAAGTGGGATTGTCAGAGAGATGAAGAAAGTAGACAGGAGTATAAGGAGATGAGGTGCATGGCAAAGAGAGAGGTGGCGAAAGCTAAGGATAAGGCATATGAAGAGTTGTATGAAAGGATGGACACTAAGGAGGGAGAAAAGGACCTGTACCAATTGGCTAGAAAGAGGGACCGAGCTAGGAAAGATGTGCAGCAGGTAAAGGTGATAAAGGATAATGAGGGAAACATACTCACAAGCGAAGAGAGTGTGTTGAGCAGATGGAAAGAGTTATATGAGGGGTTGATGAATGAAGAGAATGAGAGTGAGATAGAAGGTTGGATGATGTGGGGATAGAGAATGGAGGTGTTTAGGTGAAATGGCAGTGGAGTTTCTAACCAGATTGTTTAATGAAATCTTGGAAAGTGAGAGGATGCCTGAGGAATGGAGAAAAAGTGTTTTGGTACCGATTGTTAAGAATAAGGGTGATGTGCAGAGCTTTAGTAACTACAGAGGGATTAAACTGATTAGCCACAGCATGAAGTTATGGGAAAGAGTAGTGGAAGCTAGGTTAAGAAGGGAGGTGATGATTAGTGATCAGCAGTATGGTTTCATGCCAGGAAAGAGCACTACAGATGCGATCTTTGCTCTGAGAGTGTTGATGGAGAAGTACAGAGAAGGTCAGAAGGAGTTGCATTGTGTTTTTTGTAGACTTAGAGAAAGCATATGACAGGGTGCCTAGAGAGGAGTTGTGGTATTGTATGAGGAAGTCAGGACGTGCAGAGAAGTATGTAAGAGTGGTACAGGATATGTACAAGGGTAGTGTGACAGTGGTGAGGTCTGCAATGGGAGTGATAGATGCGTTTAAGGTGGAGGTGGGATTACATCAAGGATCAGCTCTGAGCCCTTTCTTATTTCCAATGGTGATGGACAGGTTGACAGACGAGATCAGACAGGAGTCCCCATGGATGATGATGTTTGCAGATGACATTGTGATCTGTAGTGAGAGTAGGGAACAGGTGGAGGAGACCCTGGAGAGATGGAGATATGCTCTAGAGAGAAGAGGAATGAAGGTCAGCAGGACTAAGACAGAATATATATGTGTGAATGAGAGGGAGCATAGAGGAATGGTGAGGATGCAAGAAGTAGAGGTGGCAAAGGTGGATGAGTTTAAATACTTGGGATCAATAGTTCAGAGTAATGGTGAGTGTGGAAGAGAGGTGAAGAAGAGAGTACAGGCCGAATGGAGTGGGTGAAGAAGAGTGTCAGGAGTGATTTGTGACAGATGAGTACCAGTAAGAGTGAAAGGGAAGGTCTGCAAGAGGGTAGTGAGACCAGCTATGTTATATGGGTTGGAGACAGTGGCATTGACAAAAAGGCAGGAGTTAGAGCTGGATGTAGCAGAGTTAAAGATGTTAAGGTTTGCACTGGGTGTGACAAGGGTAGACAGAATTAGGAATAAGTATATTAGAGGGTCAGCCCAGGTTGGAAGGTTTGGAGACAAAGCCAGGGAGGCAAGATTACATTGGTTTAGACATGTGCTGAGGAGGGATGCTGAGTATATTGGGAAAAAGATGCTAAGAATGAAGCTACCAGATAACAGGAAAAGAGGAAGGTCTAAGATAAGGTTTATGGATGTGGTGAGAGAGGGCATGCACGTGGTTGGTGTGACAGAGCAAGATGCAGAGGACAGGAAGAAATGGAAACAGATGATCTGCTGTGGTGACCCCTAACGGGAGCAGCTGAAAGAAGATGATGATGCAGTTCTAATACAGTTGTAACACAAGCATCCTATATAAATCACATTGATATTCACAAATTACATATAATTGTTTACAAAATTCTAGATAGCTGTGCTGGCAGTACCTCCTTTGTCACACCCCCCCCCTCAAAGACTCAAGCTAGTTTTTCAAGTGACCCTTGAGAAACATTGCTTGAGAGGGATGAGCCTATCTGGGAATGCATTACCCATTACCCTGTCTTGAGATCCCAGCTGCCTTTGCATTGCTTACCTCCATTACAGTGTTGCATTATCATATCATATGCCTTCAACCCTAGGCTCGACCATAGTAACTTGGGATTCTGAGGGCTGGGCTGCTGTAGCTATAGATTCCTTTCAGACTCCTCCTGCCTTCTACTGTAAATACTTAGCACAAGGACCTCTCTATCATGGTAATTTTTCATCATGTTAACATGGTACAATTTGTGCCCCTGCCTCCTACCTAGCAATTTTACCATGTAGTTAACAGCACTGTCCTTCCTTACCACTTTGAATGGTCCCTCCCCAGCTGCCTGCAGGTTGTTGTGTCTGACAGGAATGAGAACCATAACCTGCTGCCCCACAGCATACTCTCTAGCTTGAGCATTCCTGTCATACCAGACATTTTTCTGCTGTTGGGCTTCTGCCAGGTTTTCCTGGGCCAAGCTCATGAGTTCCCTGAGCATTTCTTGAGATTTAGGACATATGCCACAACAGACTCCTTGTGGGATTCACACTCACCCTCCCACTCATCATGAATCAAATCTAGAGGCCCCCTCACCTTATGCCCATACAGCAACTCGAAGGGTGACAAACCCATGGATTCATGTGGCACGTCTCTGTAAGCAAACAACAGATGGAGCAAATATTTGTCCCACTCCCTCTTAAACTGGTCTGCAAATGCTTGTAGGATGGTGTTTAGTGTAAAGTTTAACCTCTCCACAAGACCATTAGTGTGGGGGTGGTAGGGGGTGGTCTTTAGGTGCTTCACCCCAAAGTGCTTCCACAGACAAGCCAGCAGGTCTGACATGAAATTGGCACCTCTGTCAGTCAGTATGTCTTTTGGGAAACCTACCATGCTAAAAATCTCTAACAAAGCATTTGCCATCTCTTCTGCCTCAATGGAGGACAGAGCCACTGCCTCAGGGTATCTAGTAGCATAATCTACTGTCACTAGGATATATATCTTCCCTGTGGAACCTGGGATACTCAGAGACCCTACAATATCCATAGCTGTCCTCTGAAACAGCTCTTCAATCACAGGCAAAGGCACCAAAGGAGCTTTGACCTTGTCTCCTGCCTACCTTTTGGAACTGCTCACAGGTCCTGCAGTACCCTGTTACATAATTAGAAATCCCAAGCCAATAAAAGTTCTGCATAATACGTCTCTTTGTATGCTTTATGCCCATATGACCTGCAAAAGGAATGTCATGGGCTATGGCTAGAAGTGCCAGATGGTAGGCTCTGGGCATTGCCAACTGCTGTACTGTCTCACCCTCTAACTCTCCCTCAGGGGTCCACTCTCTATACAGTAAACATTTGTCCCAGTATACAGATTCCTCCTTTCCTTGAGAATCTGGTGCCTTACTAGGTACCTCCCTCAAGCCTTGTAATGTAGGGTCTGAGAGCTGAGACTGTCTCAACTCTCTCTTTGTAATCCTTCCCAGCTCCCCTTCCACATGAAGACTGGTATCCTCTGACAGCGGCACCTCACTGTCAGCCTGGGTATTACTACTACCTCTGTCCTTGCAGTCACTCTGTCCAAATGAACATCAGTATTCACAAGCAGTTGTGGCTCACCTTCAGTCTCATTGCTACAGGGTAGCTCTCTCCCTGAAATAGCCACCACACCAGTTCTGGGTTCAAGTGTGGAGTCTGTCTGGGTCCCCTCCAGGCTACCAGATCAACATGTTTGTCTCCAAGCCCGACTGTGTGTAACTGCATGCACACAAGGTACTGCATTATCAAAATCATTCCCTATCAGGACATCTACAGGGATATCCTCAAACACACCTACTTCCTTGCTTCCTTTTCCACCCTCCCAGTCAAGGTGAACCCTAGCCAAAGGTATCTGGAATGGAATTCCTCCTAAACTCTAACTGGAGCAGACTTCCCAGGCAAGTAGTGCTCCTATTTAACCATTGCAGGCTTCACAATGGTTAGGGCAGAGGCTGTGTCTCTCTTAGCAGTGACACCTGTTTTCTATCTACTAAGATAGAATATACCTTTTGAGGTAGTTTGGTACTCTTGTTATCTCCAGACAAATTACTGCTGGCATTCTGTCATTTCCACTTACTGGCTCTACCAACCTTTGTTCCCCACCTTGCCTCTGTGGACATCTATATGCTACATGGCCTCACTGATTACATTTAAAACATTTAACCCTTGATCCTAGCTGTGTACCTGAACTGCTGGCTTCCACTGCTACTGGCAGACTCTGTTAGGACAGTTTAGGCTGCCCACCATGGGTTCCATTAGACCTATGTGCAGCACTGGGTATCCCTTTCCTGTTCCCTGCTTGCTAGGTATAGGTCTCCCTTTTTCCACAACCCATCTGTGGTACTACATTCTCTATCTGCTTACCAGATTTTTATGTCTTCAGACAAAGTGCTAAGGGTTTGTTCTCTTGCCAAAAGGTCTGTCAGCCCTTCAAATGTGGAGACCTGATACCCACACAGCCATCTATGAAATTAAGTGCTCAACTCAGCAATATATTCACACACACACTTTCGTCTGCCTTGTGCCTATGCTCATGAAACCTTTTTCTAGAAGCTTCAGGTGTTAACTTAAAACACTCTAATAAACAATTTTTAATGGTATTATAATTTAAGCAATCAGTATCAGACAATTTAGAAATAGCAGTTACAGCTTTACCATGGAGTAAGGGGGTCAGGAACTGTACCCAGAGCCCTTGGTCAACATTATACTGCTTACAAACCCTTTCAAACGTATGAATAAAACTATCACAATTACCACTCTCTGTAAATCGTGAAAGAAATTTACTGACCTTTACTGCTTCTGGGGTTCGGTTATTCCCTTCTTCATTACCTCCATGACCCTGGTGAAGAGTCACCATCTCCTTTTCATGTTGCCTCTATCTCTCATTTTCCTCAGCTTCTAGATGTCTCAGTCTCTCTGCTGTTTCTAATTCCATTTGTTTCTCCTGATGCAGTCTCTCTGCTGATGTTGTTTCCAAACATTTGGCCTCCAGCTCAAGTCTCTTTAACTCCAGATGGATTTTTAAGTCCTCTGAGGCAAAGCTGAACTGTCCATTTTTCTGAGAGTTGTACATCCACAAGTCCAGTCTGGTTGTTCTCCTGGTTGCTGGTCTGTGATGCAGATGTGGTTAAGGCTGCAATAATTTCTGCTTACGTTAGGTTGGCATACATCAGTCCTTTGTCTTGACACATCTCAGCCAACTGGCTCCTTGTCAGCTTGCCATACTTCTCTGCTGACATCCTTGCCTGCTCTCCCTGACTAACTAAGCTAACAAAAATAAATAAATAAAACTATTGCGATATGAAACTGAATGTTCACTGTGTGGCTGCTTGAGAGTACAAACACCTTCTTTAGTGACCACTGTTTATAGGCTACAGGAGTTCAGTATCCACACCACTGAATCCCAGTAAGTGATGTGGTGATCCCACCACTGCCACCAATAAATGTGATGACCCACCACTGGACCAATAATCAAGGAGCCTCAATCCTCACCACTGGCACTAGTGGGAGATATACATTGGGAGGATGGCAAGTACACACACATTACTTCCAGATGCACATTTTTGCATTACGTGCAACCTCCATTAAGAGCACACAGAGACCACAGTCAGTCCGGGGCTGATTTCTTCCTCTTTCTCCAGATCCCCAGTAAGACTCCCCACTGGCACAACTATAGAGTTGAGATCTGAGTGGCCAATCCAAGCCCTCCAGCACCCTCTCTGTCCTGTTCAACCAGTGCATCATGTCCCTGCCCAAGTAGCTAACAGACACACTCTTTGAAGTTTGATTTATACATACACACACACACACACACACACACACACACACACACACACACACACATGGGAAAGGATTGCACAGGTTTGCTAGCTATGCTCTCTTTTGCCCAGACTATAAGGTAGTTATCACTGCCACCAGCCAACTCCTTATCAGCTACTTTAAAGGCCTTAACAAATGGTGTCCAATATTACTGTGTAATATTATTTTTAATACAAATGATAGTTTGACCAGGAGCAAGGCTATCAGGAATATCCCACAGTGTCACCAAATAAATATGCAAGTACTCTCAAAACTTAAATATCTCTGCAAAGATGAGCCACAGGGAAAGGATTAAATATATTTAATAATAGAACAAGAACAAGAAAAATTCTCAGCATATAGTAACAGTGGCATCAGAGTTCAAAACCGCAGGAAATATTTAAAACAACATTGCAGTACAGTCTCAAATAAATAAAGAAAAAACATGCAAACTATGCTTCAGTGTATTTCTGACTGAATCTAAGAGAATTACTTTACTGTAGTTAACTTAAGAGCAAGGCAGATGTGGTAAATGGGTCTTCTAGCTGATGTTGTCAGGTCCAAGACAGAATTCAGAATACTGTGTCTCTCTAAGAGACTTCTTAAATTAATATCGCAAATATTATTGCTGGGATAACTAGTAGAATGACATCATTTCTTGTCATTTCATTGTATCCCAGGTGAAACCCCTTACTGCTGGAAGCTAGCAGTATTTAGCATCTTCCTGTAAAAATACACAGACCTCAGATCTTTGGCAGATCCTGTAAGTCATAAAACAATTGTAGTAATTAGTTCACTCTGAGGACAAAATAGAAGGTTTCTCAGAACAGACATTGTGTCTGTAGTTGCCATAAAGTAATTTAATTTCAGCTATTTTTCTGAAGTTTTGCTGGACTGAAGCTAACCTTCTGTATTCCAGTTTCCACTGTTAAAATATGTACAGTTAAACAATTACAACATGGCATATACATTTCTGTTCTCTTCCAGTAGGGCACACTGTGGTTACATTTTAAACAGCACTTTGCAAAAACCTTTCCAACACACACTTCTGTACCAGCAGTTTGATATACACATGACATACAGTCCTAATACAGTTGTAACACAAGCATCGTATTATATGAAGCATGTTGACATTCACAAATGACACATAACCATTTACAAAATTCCAGACAGCTGTGCTGGCAGTATCTCCCTTTTGTTACACTTCTATATAAATCCTGTCAATATTCATGAATGACATATAATTATTTACAAAATTCCAGCTAGCTGTGCTGGCAATACCTCCTTTGTCACAGGAATATTATCAGTTTTCTCAAAAGTGCACATTATTTACTGCTGTTGCTGTAAATGTTTTCATTGTGAGACATATTTTATATTCTCTTCTGTTATGGCAGCATGGTAATTTTGTGGTATCCCTACAAATAGGAGTGTGAGTATGCCATGAGACATGAAAAGTAAGCATTCACATACCAACTGTTTATACTTGATTTGTACCTATGAGCAATAGCGGAATACTCATGATTTGTGATGCCACTTGGAGGTGCAGTGTGAGTTTTGAGGAGAACTTAGAGTAAAAGGTTCCCATTTTACATTCAGTATGACTATGATAGTGATTAGAGTCAAAACTAGAATGGGGTAAAAGGGCAACTGGCCTGGGTAGAAGCTGTTAAGAAGTACGATTGGCAGGTGCTGATGAGGTGAAAGTTCAATACTGGCATTCATTTATAAAGTTGCACAGAGATCATGGCTTCATAATTAAAATAATAATGTTAAATTTTCATGGCGAAGGTCAGCGTATGCTAGTAAATGTAGGAAGGTACATGTTAAAGTTGTAGCAAGCAGCTCGCTGTAGCTGCAGAAGATTTTTTTATCCTCTGCTTGGTACAGTCACTTAATTTCACTTCATCTTTGAGTTGAGTGGGTGCCAGTCTGGGGAATTGCTTAGGGTTTCAGATGACCTTAATGGGAAGTAACAGTGAATAGAAGAAGGTGTATCCCATCTTTTACATAGAATTCCTGTACTTCTTATGAGTCCTTTACGTTTGGTGGAAAGGATATTGGGTTTAAAGGGCACATTCTGGCCAACAGACCAGCTTCCTTGAGGAGGTGCATTGTATCTGTGTGTAACACTGGTGTCCCCATTTGAGAAAACAGTGCATAGATAACCAGATGAGGTTGAATTAAGTAGTAATACCTAGCCACCTCTCGGTAGGGTTGGAGTAGACTGGGAATCCAAAAGGACACTTCTGTCATTAGAGACTTGACTGTACCTATATGCAGTGTTTGTGACAGAGAAAAACCTTGCAGATATAAAATCTACCTCTTTTCTTCAAAGTTAATTGAATGGCCACCTTTGAGTGATCTGAGGTGCCACGTGGATTGTAAGGTCAGAAATTAAAAAATCTATAACTTTCACTGCCACTTCCTCTAATAAAGGAATACATAGGGAAGGGACTGCAAAGACAGCAGTAATCAACAGAATATTTATTTATTTTATTTATTTTTATTTAAAATTTGTTTACTGGGGTAGAGCACTGATCAAAACTGACCAATTTCTGTCAATATAGTTAACATATACTATGAAAGATAGGAAACAAAACAACTTCCATCACATGTTTGACTGGAGTATGATTTCTACAACCTACTTTAAGCAAGTCACTTGACCACATTAAAAGTCATAAGGGATCAAAGGACTCAAGCAATTGTGTGTGTGTGTATTTATTCCTACCTGACTGGCAAGGACTAGAAACATGAAAGAAAACCAGACAAATTTGTAAAATGGTGCAAAAAATGAAAAAATATATAACTGCAAATAGTTGTAATTAGATCACTTTTGTAGTTTTGGTTGCTAAACTTGCCTGCAACAAAGTTTTATTTATTTTCTAAATATTAATAAACCAATGAGCTAATGATTTATGAACATCAGGAGTGAAAGTCAAAGCTGAAATGAGTGGTGATTGCAGTAAGCTGCACTTCCATGAATATTAAAATGAAGGGCAGTTAGTCTACACCATGTTATATAGTAACTGCTGCCTACTTACCCTAATAATGATAGGAAAGGGATTTATCAGGCAGAAATAAACTTGAATAGGTTAAACAAATGATAATTTTCTGATAAGAAACCAAGCTCAGGAAAAGTCAAAGAAACATTTTTATTTCATGAGAATTGCATTACTGTGTTGATGCAGTCCCATGGCTCATTCAGGAACATATGCTGTGTTCTGTCCAGATAAAGCAAAACACTAAAAGGTGCTTATATCTATATAAGCTATATTGTACATATCAGCACCTGCATTGATGCTGTTGATCATAGAATTTACTTGTCTTTCACTGAGGCATAACCTGATGAGTCTAAGCCAGTTGGTTGTTATCAATAACCTTTCTTGTATTGAGAACAATACATGACCAGCTTTCATCATGCAGGAGGTTTCACACCCTATATACCCTAATATAACTAACTTTGAGGTCAGAAAGCCATGGGATATGTTAATAAAGTTATTGATGGGAGCCTCAAACAATAAAAAACAAAACAAAACAAAAAAGCAAAAAAAAAAAAAAAACAGAAAAAAGGCTAGTTATTAAATTATGCAATTGCTGTGCTAAAATGGGGTCCGTGTGATGATAAGTAATGTTCATCTGCTTCAGTGTGCATGTACTGTGAATACACATTAGTAGTCATTGCCACTTTAAGACACTCATATAGCATTGCCATTTTAACACTGAATGTATCCATAATGAATTGTATGTTCTGCTTAGTGCGAGTGCATTCATAATGACTGAACTGTTATCATCATTCTTACTGAGCTGCTACTTTGGGAAAAATACATTTTTTTTTTGTTAAAATACTAGTGTATCCTGACATTAATGACACTACTGCTCAATATCACTGGGTAACCAGAGGTGCGCATCATGACAGTCATCTAAATTACTTGTCTTTTTAAGAAAGTTGGCTCCCACTGACAAATGTTTTTATGTGATGGTAAGCCCCTCCATGCAACCTCAAACTAATATAACTAGTGCTGAAGTGGCAACATTTCTGGGTAAGCTAAAGTTGTCAAAGGCAGACCATTTCCTTAGTTTGGCTCATAAAAGCATGGCTCAAAGAAAGGTTGCACATAAAAGGAAGTATATAGAAAGTGGCACTTGTTGTTAGAGAACCTTAAGATAAAATTATATCTGAGATGTCTAGGAGTTGCACACAATGAAGTTGTGTTTTGGGGGAGTATACATACATAATAAGATGCTTAAGCTGTTCACAAAAAACTGCCTCCCATAAAAGACATGAGTAATTTAGTTTTATTGTGCCAACAGCATGCCCTGAAAGTACCACAAGCATATAAAGCACATCTGCCTAAGTTGGCAGTAGCTCCAGACCATGTAAAATATTCTGTGGCACCTATTGAAAAGAGCAAGGTAATTTCCGTGGTGCACTGGCCAGATTTTTTCTAGTGGTACAAATATCACTCCAGGTCTCCCCTGAAATGAGCACACTAGCATAGTGGGACTAACCAAGTCAATAGGGGATAAATAAATAAATAAAAATGCTATCCAGAAAAGATTTTGTGAAAGTAAGCACAGGGAACGTGAAGAAAGCCATTTTGATGATTTACAGAGGGAGGGAACTAAACCACTAAATCATATGGGCACAAAATAGTGAAACAAGATGCTAGAAATGGCAAAACGAAAAACAGATTGAAGGGCATTACTATAGAAAAATGTCCTAAAGAATGGAGTAGGGATGCAGAAAGTAAAAGCAGATTAGGCAAGCCATTAAGGTAATTAAGGTGAGAGGGGGATGAAAAAAAAAACAACCAAATGATAGAAGTAATATAGAAACACTAAAAAGCACCAAAAGGTGGCATTTATACAACTAGGGGAAATTTGGCCATGGCATTGGAAAACTTCCCCATGTCTTTAGAAGTGCTAGATGGTGCTGGAGGCCTCCTACATCTGAAAAGCAGAGGCCTAAGGGAAGCAGCAGCATGGAAGAGGACAGAAAAGCTATGGAGAGTTTGGAGGTGGAAAGTGAGAATTTGGAGGAAAAATTAGTTCAGTATAGAGCTTCAGAATGCAAATAAATATTCCCGTGTGTTGGTTGTTACAGATGTGCAGCATTTAGCTGTCTCCATGGACTTACTATCCATACTATATGGGTTTATGTTATTGAGACGGACTCGGTCGAATACACTTTGCGGGACGTCCGAACCTTGAATGCTGGCAATGTTGAACACCAGTGCGGAAGTACAAATCTCACCCCCATCTCGACCCATGTTAGCTCTCATCCAAAAATTGCATTCAAATTGTAATTCAGCATTATCAGATTTTGACACTGTCAGTTTTTGTGGTTGTAGGTCGATGATGCGACCATTCAACCGAGTCCGTCTCAGCAACATGATAGTAAACCATCTCCAATGACAAGGAAGCAAGTCTGTTGAAGTTGTGCAAATAATGGGATGGTGTCAGTAGGGCTTGCAGATGATGTTTTGTTAAAAAAAATTGAACAGGATGATCCAGGTGACAGTTTTGTTGTTTAATAGACTGAGATGGCAGATAACATTTTTGTAAATGCTGAGGATGGCAAGAGGTAAAAGGCAGCAGGTGATGTTGCATCAGGGAATCCAGCAGTTAAAACATATCCAGCAGTGGCAGAAAGTAAAAGTCGACAGCAGCAACAAACTGAGAAGGATTCTGGTTTTGCAGCAGATAATGTAGTAAATAAAGCATATGCAGCAGTGATAGCAGGCAAAAAAGGTGAGCATAAAAAAAAAATTGTAAGTAAAACTAATTTTAAAAAGAAGTTTTAAATCTCAAGAAAGTTGGTGTTTTTATACATATTGGGGCAAAGACTTTTAGTGGCTTAACATTTGAAACTGATGGACTGATGATTAAATTTCTGGAACTGTGTAACAAAATGACATTTATCCATGAAACAATTATTTGTTTTTCTGGTAACAACTTTAAAAAAAATGATGAACTGGAAAAAGATGAAAAAATTAATACAGGATCTGAGAGAAACTGTCAATATTATTGTAAAAGTCAGAGATGAGAGAAACTTGTGGAATGGTGGCAGAAGGAAGCTGTTTTGAAATATAAATAAAGAATATATATATATATATATATATATATATATATATATATATATATATATATATATATATATATACACACACTTGCCAAGTTTTATTTTTATGACTGGTTTTTGGTTATAAAGGGACACTAAGGTATGCTGGCCAGCCTAAATCATATTTCTTTTGTGTGGGACTTTTCTCATTTAATTAATGATTGTGACAAGGTACAATGTATTCAGTTTGGGGAGAAAAGACATATAGCAAGAAGGTGTGTGGTTTGATGCAGGTTGTGCAAAAAAGGAATACTTTTGGATGAATTGTCAATAGCAAACAGTAAATAATGAAAAGAAGGGGAAATGGAAGAAAGCATACATGAGGAAGGCAACACGATGTTGGGGACAGGGTAAAGATGAAACAGCAGAAAAAGAAAAAACGCAGAGAGGAACAATGAAGAGAGAGACTACATATAGGAAGAGAGGTCAGGAGAAGGGATTGATACTAATAATGTGTTTGAAGTTATAGCCAGTGAAAAATCTGATTCTGATGATTATTGATTATTTGTACATAAACTCAGGAAAAATATTAAAGTGAGGAAAGAGAACAAAATAAGAAAATGAAAATATAAAAATATTTCCCCTAAACTTAAAAAGAAGGATAATCAATGATTTTAGAGTACTTTCAGTAAACGTGAACAGTATTATTAAAACTGCAAAAAGGATAGGGAGTCTGGAATTGTGTGCAATATATGATGTGGATGTTATTCTGTTAGAGGTTGCAAGATTTGAGATAAGTGACGAAATACTTCAAACAGAATAATTGTGGGATAGATATATGATACAGAGCATAGGAAGTGAACATTGTTCTAGAGTGGCCGTGTTGTGTAAAAATCAGTGAAAATACAAGATGTAACATTGGGAAGGATGGGAAGTTTAATTGTTGTGGATGTAAGGTGAAGAGAACATCTTTATAGAATTATAACAATATACATATATAACTAGTAAGGAAAGAGGGAATCTGTTGCATTAAATATTAGACTATGTGATAGTTAACATGAAAATTATAATCGCAGAGGACTTTAAGGGGAAAATGTAAAAAAAGGAAACAATGTAAAAAATATTGGATGTGATAAAATGTGGAAAATTAGTCAGTGGTCTTATAGAAGAGGGGTATCTGGATTTGAAATTTATTATTTTGTATTATCTGAAGGCTTGGGGTAGCAGATGGTCTTATAGTTGTGATGGGTTTTTCAGGCCAATTAGCAACATGGATGGAGGTGATGGAAGAAAGAGAGTATCTTAAAATAGAAATGACATTTAATAAAAATGAGAAATTTTTGGATGAAACTGGAAAGTGGTAAGTATTGCAGTTATGTAAGGTTCATATAACATTGAAAGAATTCTATAAAAACTGGTCTGAGTGGTGGTTTGAATTTAAAAACTAGTATAAAAAGTGTTTTCGTTTTCAATGTCAGGATGATGTAAGAAAGGAAGAGAATGTGAAGCAGGGGAAAATGTATAGAAATGTATCATGTATCAGATAATTTAGAGAATATGATATGTAAAATATATAAAAGAAATTGAGAAAATCTGTATTACACTTTAGGCAATGATATTACTTAGAAGAGAGAAGTATTTCCATATTTGGGTAAAATAATAAAGGATTATATTAGTATAATGAGGGGGAATGAAAAATGTGAATGGAGAGGTAAAGAGAACACAAGAGCAAATTATGAGTATTCTAGTAAGCACATGGAAAATATGAGAGAATGGAAAGTAAAAATAATAATTCTGGAATGAGTTAGGGGAGAATTTGAAAAATAAATTACCATTAGTCAATTGGATGCAGCATTTAGGAAATTAAATGTTGATTCTGTATCAGTCCTAGAGGGTATAGGTATGGAATGCACAAGAAATTAACGGATTGGCAAAGGGAGTATTTTGTAAATGTACTGAATGAATGATTGAATGGATTTGTTTATGAAGAGTGATGGGAGGTTGGCATAATGGTTAAGGTGTTTACCTTATAGATACAAGTTACAGCATTTGATAGGGTAATGGCTAAGCTTAAAATGACCCATAAGGGCAGTTAGCCTTGCACTAATCTATGAATCTATAAACCTAAGAGTTACTTAGTGAGATATTAAAATGTATGTAGAAGAAAGATGAAAAAAATTAAATAAAAACTGTAGACCCATCACACTAAACAACGCACATTATATTTTTATGAGAATATGAATGGAACAAAGGATTAGGGATAATATGGAAGAAAACATATATGGTATAAATGGGATGGGATATCAAAAAATTGTTATTGATTGCGATAAAAATTGTGAATGATAATATAAATAAAATATGGCATGTGAAACTTATGGTAGGTGATATTTGTAAGGCATGTGATACAGTAGGACTTGATGCTGTGTGGGAGGTTATGGAAAAAGATGGGATAGTGTGTCAGCATATCAAAATAATAAAGAAAGTGTTAATCAATGGGTATTTGAGTAAACAAATATGCATTAAGTGTTGTATAAGACAAAGATGTCCCATGAGTGGAATATTGTTTGCACTGGTAATGAAAGTAATAGTGACTGAAGATGCTTATAAAATGAAAGGTACTAGATATGTAATGCAGAAGGAGGTGGTGATTCCAGTAGTTTTGACATATATAGACATTATGATTGCAGTTTCTAAGAGCAAATTATAGATGATGGAAGTGTTGGTTTGTCAGATTGGATGGGAATGACCTACAATAAAGATAAAGGTAAGGGTTTGGGTAATGTGGTGAAAATTGGGGATGTGTATTTTTCAATGAATGACATGTTTTTACTGGGGATACAATTTGGGAAATAATGTAGTTATGATGTAATGGGAGGATTTGATAAAATAAATTAAAGAAATAGGTCTTCTATGGAAGATGTGCAAATTAGCATTCCAGAAGAAATGTTTATCTTGTGAATTCTCTATTTAAATAAGATATAAGTTAAAAGTTTATATGATCCCAGAAAAATATGAGAAAGAAATTTTGCAATTGATGTTTTTTTTTTTTACATGGGGTTCAAGATTAAATCCAGTGAAAGGGGCTATGTTGTAAATGAGTGAAGATGAAGGGACGTTGGTATTATTAAATCCGTTTGTTTATTCTACTTCTTTAAACTTGAGAAAGAGATAGTAATTGTAAGAATGTTTATATATAAGTACAAAAAGTTCTGGAAGATGACGACAATAAGAAAAAGAGAAAAAGAATGTGTAAATGAAGAAATTAAAAAACATTATCAAGAAAAATACTAACATGGAAAATAAAATAAAATGATAATATAGAGAAAGGTAGAAGGATGTGGTATAATAATGTGATGAAACAATGTTATAATATGAATTCATGCAAAATTTTACCAGAAGAAGTGATTAAAGCCATTAAAGTCAGGAAGAGTGGTGTACCAAGATAGTACAATGTTAGGATTTACAATGGAGACAAGCGATTAGCAAGTTACCAGTAAAGGAGATTTTGCCATATAAAAAAAGGTTGAAAGAGTGTGTTTATCTTGTGGGGAGTAAAAGACGACAGAGAATGTTTTTTTTTTTTTTTGGAAATGTAAAAGTGGTGAAACTCAAGAAAAAGTTGTATTAAGTAAAATTTCTTGGAAGTAATGACATAAACAATATAGATATGAATATGATTCTGTATAGATATTATAACAAGAAGAAAGAATATGTAAGGAGGGTAGATAAGAATTAGTTTAATGTAATATGGATATTGGAATGAAAGACTGAATTGAAATTTTGTTTAATGGGACATGGATTTTGTCAGATATATTGCAAAAAAATAGGTTATGGTTGTGGAAGAAGAATTGGGGGTCAATTATGTAAGAGTAATAGTTAAAAATAGAAATGTGTATATATGTGTCATTAAAGGACAACCCACTCAAAATGCAGCACCTCTCCCCAATATTGCACTGCAGTGTCAGCAATCCAATCACCTGGTGTGGGAATAAAAATACAGCATTCTGGTCTTCCAGCACAAAAGGTGAATGTGAATTGCTACTTGTTATGCCACCGACACTGCTAATGAAGAGTTATTTGTATTCAAAGGGAATTAGATGAAATTTGTCCTGAAGTAAGAAAAAAGAAAGAAACCACAGACTATGATAACCTTAGAGACTATGGTAGAGTATTTTTTAAAAAAATTTTATTTGATTTTAAAACAAAACAATAATCATTTACACAACAATTAATTAACAATCTCATGAAACTATGTATATGCTATTCACAAAGTCCATAATAAAATTCAAAAGATTTCTAATATAATTAATACTTTTCTAGTAAGCTTCATAATTTTTCCCAAGCTAACAATTTATGTGTCACATTTTTAGTTTTCATTCTTATAGTAAGTGTTTTGGTATTACATACTGATTTTGCTAATCATATACATTCATTATTGAATGAGATCGTAGTCTTTGCTTTCCAGTTTTTTTTGTAATGGTTTTTCTAGCTATTGCTAAAGTACTCCAAAGAAGAGGTATTTGTGATACTGGAATCATTTCAGGTATAAGTATGGTAAATAATATAACAGAATCTGAGATGTTACACTTATCTGACCACAATGCTCTACAAAAGTTTCTGAAGTCAGTCCAAAATGGAAGAACTATTTTATAACCAATTATCATATGTTGCCAATCAGCATTAAGGTCTATCTCACATCTCCAACATTTTGTGTTATTTAATTTAGACATAGCTATCTTTTGAGTTGTGAGAAAATTTCTAAGCATATATTTCCATGTAAATATTTCTAGTATGGGGAAGGTGTTCTTTTCACTACCTTTCATTTAATTTATAACCTTTTATATTTATAGTATGTCTTATGAAGTTACCAAAATATTCTATTGCAAGTGCAAATAATTAAGGGGATAGTGGACATATTTGCTGTGTTCACTTAAAATTTTAAAGGGACTAGATAAAAGTGCCTATTTTTTACATAAGATATTGAGATAGCATAAATCTTATTAATTAGTTCTATGAATTTATTAGAAAAGTTATATTCTTTTAATGTTCTAAATAGATAGAAGCAGTTTACTGAATTAATGCTTAGTTTATGTCTAGGCTTATTATAGATAATTAATTCTTGTTTTTATTCATAGTATCAGTCAAAGAAAATAACCTAAATAAATTTACATGTGCTTTCCTATTAATTATAAAACCCGTTTGATCTTCTTTTATTAAGCAAGCAAGCACTGGGTTTAATCTCTTACCTAAAATTGACATGAATACCTTATAATCTGCATTTAAAAGAGATCTAAGATGATAAGATGAACAAGAAACCAGATCATAGCTTGGTTTTGATGTGGGGGGTGGGGGACAAGGGAATATTTCCAAGAGGGAGGTAAATTACATGTATTCTTAACTTCTTCAAATGTGTTTAGCAAGATTTTTAGAGTGTTATCAGGCTTTAGTTTGTACAATTCTGGAATTATCCCATCTAGTCCTGGTGCTTTGTTAAGTTTTATATTGTTAATTTGTTCTTTTAATTCTCTAAAGGAGAAGGGTTTATCCATTTAAGTATTTGTTGTTTTGATAGCTTTTGTTGTATATTATCTTTTAAAAATCCATCTAGAAGATTATTGCTGCTTAAAATTGGTTTTGATTTATTGATTTCATCATAATAGTTTCTAAAGCATTTTAATATGTCATTCATGTCTGTGACAATCTTAGTTTTATCTTTATGTATAATTTCATTAATGTGGTTATTATTATTCATGCATTTTGATCTAATTGCTATTTTATGTAAGGTTTTGGGATTTGTCTAGTATGATTGTAGTTTAATTTTTTCTAAGTCATTAGAAAACTTGTGTTGAAGTATATCTGTATATTTCTTGTTTAGATTTATTAACTGAGTATTTACATTTATATCATTAGGCTTTATATTCAGTTTTAATTTGTCACTTTCTATTTGGAGGTCTGTTAATTCCTTATCCCATTCTTTCCTTTTTGCTATATACCAGTTTTTAATCTTGCCATATAAAACTACTTTCAATGTATCCCAATGAATGGGATCAGAAACATCTCCATTACTGTTAAGGGCTCTGATTTGATTTTTTTAAGTACCATTCCTGAAAGTCTTTTAGTTTTGCAATATAAGCAGGTATTCTTTGACAATAGGTTAAGTTGTTTTGGCTTATTGTTAATTGAAACGTGATAACATTGTGGTCAGACAGTGGACATGAAACAATCAATACCTCTTCTATCTTAGAATATATCAAATTTGAGATTAAAACATTGTCTATATTCATTTGAGTTCCATACCTATATGAATAATACACGAATTTCAAAAAAATTGTTAGTTTCAGGTTAGATACATCTCTCAGATTCATAGAATTTGTGTAATTATTTGAGTGTTTTTGCTACTGAAGAATTTTTTTTATTACTTGTAGTTTCATTGACAGATAATATACAATTAAAGTCTCCAGCAAATAATAATTCACCTTTAGAGTATGTTGTGATAATGTCTAGGTGTTTTTAACAGTATTCACACCCATACCTGATATCCAGTATGCATTTATGAGAGTGTAGTATTTTTCTCTAATTGTATTACAACTGTGCCCAACATTCCATTTTTATCTGAGCATGTATCTATAATTGTAGGCATTCCTAATGTTTTTCTCCATGATGTTAAAATACCTCTTCTTTTAGATTTGAAATGAGATCATCTAAAGCAATATAATCTTTTAATAGGAGTCTATTAACATCTTCAGATATTAAATGAGTTTCTTGTAGGAAAATGATATCAGATTTGTGTAGTGTTAAGGATTCATCTAGACTACATCTCTTTGTTATATTGTTCGATGCACTGATATTCAAGGAAATAAATTTAAAATAGATATTCCAAAACGCAATAGGACTCAAAAATGGCCACAGGCTCCAGGCTCTAAAATATCTCTTGTTTATTAACACAAATCACATAAGCGCTTTCACAGTTTCCTGCTTCATCAGATGGGATGTAACACTCAATCCACTCATTTTAAATAGTATAACCAATTACACCTATCTAAACCACATGACTTAAAGACATTTTACATATATTAATACAAAAACTAATACAATGTTAAACATTTTTATAAAAAGAAAATAAAATGAACATCATAAAACACGTTTATCTCATAGCAATAAACACTTATCATTCACTTAAACAAGGGCCTTGCCTTTAGCATAGGTTAAATGGGAACTTTTTCATTGAGGCCATGTCCAGACTCACCCCTTAGCCTGATAAAACAGAGTCTGTTTCTTGTGAATACTGAATGATAAATGTGAATATAGTAATATACGTATTTGTTATGGACAAGAAAAAAATAAAAAAGAAACCATAGAATAATGAACATTTACACCCCTCAATATGGAACATAACATTCCAGGCTTGATGAATTTTCCATTCAAGCCTCTTCCTAACCAATGTCAAAAATGAACACTATTTTGCTACTAATTTTATCAAATAAACACCTAAATACTTAATAAATATCATATGTGAATAAAGAAGAATCATTTGCCTAGACAGATAAATATTAAGTGCTAGGTTTCCTGTCTAAGAAAATTTCATTCATGGATACGGTGGTAAATGCCAGCCGAATAGCCACTCATTGTATGTCTATACTATATGAAACTAGAATAAAACATTTTATATATTAAAAATATTTAACCTAACAGCACATAAATATTAAGTGATAGGCTTATTGTATATGAACATTTTATTCATGGATAAGGTGGTAACTACCAGTCAATATAAATGTACATAATTAAGAATTAAACATAGTTTTATATATTGCTAGCTAAAGATTATAAGCCTTTAAAATAACACCATTATAATGTGCAATACTAAAGCATTTCTACCCTCTCCTATTATATTAACTTAAGTGTGATAATATTAATAAGAATATTTGTTACTCAGCAGAAATATAAACAAGTCAACATTGCATAGCTATTAGTCAAATAACCATTCCTCATAACTCTTTACAAAATAAAAATGGAATAAACTTTTTTATATAGAAAATCTAATCTAATGGCATATATAACATGTTCTGTTATATTATAATGCATATGTATTGCTTTTGTTGGTGAAAAAGCAGTGTTATCACTTATCTATATCCAAATTATTTATAATACAACTTTACAAAATTAGCTTTATAGTATATAAATGTTAGAATGAACTAATATGAATGAAATGTCATTCAGTTTGGCTGCGGTTTTAATTGATTTCCCACTATGTTATATTATGAAGTGGCTGTCACAAGCATTAAATAATATAACCATAGCTGTCTATGATACTTCCTTTACTTTTTTTACTATTACAGTTTTATTTACAAAGAAGAAGCATTAGGAACAGTTTTCATGTTATAACTGCAGCACATGGCTAAAACACTACAAATAGTGTTGCAATAAAATATGCCCTTCTATGCATAACCTTATAAAGGTTTACCCCCTTTTAATTTAATGTAAGAACAAATTAAAATACTTAAATAACATTTAGCTTAGAAAAATAAAACATTACTTACAATATTCTGGCAGTTAAAATTTCTTTAAAAAAAGCTAAAACACTCCATTTTTATTTTTTCTTGCTGTTCTGTGCCTTCCTGCTTTCCAGAAGTTGAATGTTGCACCACACTCCTTTTTGAACTTGTGAACATTTTCCAATAAAGATGGAATGCTGTTTACAGCTGTATAGGCTTGAGTTGTGCATAAAAAATAATGTAGATGCACTCTAAGTATTCTAAGTGGGAAAAACAAACTAAAATGAAAGCTTTTACTTCAAATAGCTTGTGGATGTGTTTTAAAAGCTGCAATTTAGTCAAAACACCATTTTTTATAAGTCAAATTATTAGTTAAAGCAAAAAAAGGCTGATATGCCTTAGAAACATTAAATTAAACATATTTATAAAGAATGCCTTATATTTCAGCTTTTGATCTTTCCAATATTCAAAACAAGCTATACTTAATAAAAACAACAAAAATACTTTAAACTGATGCGAAACACTTAACCATATGCATGACTATATTAACCAGCATTTTTAAACATAAAACACCCATTTCAGTAATTAAAATGTTAATATCTATGCTGCTATGTTGTTGAATTTGTTTTTATATGTGCCATTATGTGTGTAAAATCTTTAAAAGAAACTAGTGTAACTGAACTACACTAGTAATAACTCATAAAGATTAAGATAAAAGCATTTATTTAAAATATGATATTACTATAACTGTTATTTAATACTGTGATGACATAAGACTATTATTTGTTTTTCTTTTTGTTGTTGTTTTTATTTAAGGAATAAAACAAGTGAAAAAGAAGGAACATCACTTTTAGTAACTTACATTGTTAATAAAAGATTTGTTTGTCCCTAGACTTTTTCTTCTCTTTGATAGTCCAGTCACTTTTTGTTGCTTGTGTCTTTAATGATATGATGGTATCCGTAGCTTCAGAAGAAGATAAAATGTTTTTCTTTTGGATGTAAGACTGGGCATCTTCTAGATTATCAAAGGTTTTGGTTCCTTCAGGTAGAAAAAAATCTAAGTTTAGCAGGGAAGACAAGATGTGTTTCCATTCCGTCTTTTTTCAAAGATTTATTGTGTTAGCGCTTTTGGAGGGGTTAATACCCTTCCTTCATCAGACAATTCAATACACAAATTAACCTTCCTTATATAGCTATAACATAATTACTAAGTAACATCATTATAATCAATTAAGAGATCAATTGAGCATGCAAAGCACTTGGTGAAGCTGGAGCCTAGAGTTTTACTTTCACCAAGCTTTAAAACTAAATAAGCCCATAAAAATCTAGTTATACATATTTCAATACACATATTTACAAAAATCAGCTAAATAAAAATGAATTAACAAATATGTAATTCATTAAATAAATAGTAGATACTGCAAATGGTAGCAAACTAATAACATATTTTAAAAACCTTCTAAAATCCATTTAATATGCTAAAATGTTATAAGTATAATAAATACTAATTTCATCTATCATATCAGATATAAAATTCCTAAATAACTAATCTTATTAACTTTATGAATATAAATATATATGAACTGTTTAAAAATTATTGTTAAATGTTATTTATGAATTAATAAGTACACTAAAATTGTAATGTTTATAAAACATGTTAAATATCTTATTCTTTATGTACTCTAACTTAACATATTTTATACATTATGTGAATTTTAACTTATATAAATTTTTTTTAAAAACCAGAACATAAACAAAGTTATCTTTTCAACGCTAATTTTCTAAGCACACATTTTATGGAAACAAACTTATTAAGGCCAGGATGGACATAAGCTATAGTTGTAATCTTCCAATAAAGTTCGTGGCATTCTAAATCTAATTGCCATGGACTACCCCTAGGATCTGGTGTCTCCTGATGTAATACTACAAACCTAAAACTATGGTTAGGGTTATTAGCCAAATGTCTTGCCAAAGCATTATTATTGTCCCATTTAGTTATTGCGTATTGGTGTTCATAAATACGCTGTCTCAATTCCCTTTCGGTTTTACCTATGTAAAACGCAGGACAATCTTGGCATAGGGCACAGTAAACTACTGCTTTAGATAAACACGAGTGTTTACCTTGGACCTTGTAATGAACATTCCTTATTATTACCTCCTTATCAATGCACAAAAACTTACATTGGTTACATCTTCCACACTTAACCATTCCTTTATTGTGACCATTAACCTTTTTTGTAGGACATTCAAGTAGTGCCTTAATGTTAGGATCTCTTCTATAGGTGATTTTCGGTTTATCACCCAATAATTTACTCAAACTGGTATCTTCTTTAATTAAAACCCAATTTTTATTAATAATTTATCTAATTAAAATACTGCCTAAATTGTAAGTACATAAAAAACTTGTGTGGAAGTTCTCAACTTTATTACAGATAACATCTATTTTTGGGCTGACTGCTCTAATAATATCATCAGATGTACTTAAAAGGAGCTTAAAAAATCCTGAATTTCTTTTATTAATAACCTCAAAAGAAATTTCTTTGATTAAAGAAACAGGATAGCCTCTTTTGATAAACATAGATTCCAGATGGGAACATTCGTGTAAAAAATCATTCTCTTCAGAAATCATTCTTGCCGCCCTCACCATTTGTCCTTTAATAACAGCTCTCTTCTGGTGGGGAGGGTGGCAACTTGTATAATGGAGGAATAAGTTTGAGTATGTAGGTTTCCTATATATTGTACTATTAAATTTAGCTTTTTCTGAGTTTTTATGAATAAGCACATCTAAAAAGCTAATTTGGTCATGTTGAATGTCGTATGTAAATTCTAAGAAATTAGTTAAAGATGAAATATTGGAAATAAAGTTTGAAATAAGCTCACAGGGTCCTTTCCATATAAAAAACATATCATCCTGGTACCGAGTGTACCAGGCAACATTATGTTTAAAAAAATCATTATTAAATAGGAAGGACTTCTCCCAATGTGCCATCACACAATTGGCAAAGCTGCCCCCACAGGGTGACCCCATCGCCACACCTGTCTTTTGGAGGTAGATTTGACCTTCAAACCACATGAAATTGTTTCTCAATACCAAATCCAATAAAGTTTCAACTAAATATATACTGTGTTCTTTGATTTGTCTTTCATGCATAAAATCTCTAATCCATTCGAGACCAGTATCTTGTGGAATCACTGTATATAGGTCCTTAACGTCTACTGTTAAGAACGTATAATCTTGATTGAAAGGAACTCTTCCTAGTTGTTCTAAAAAACTCCAAGAGTCCTTACAAATTTGATTTTCAGCTAGTATTAAAGGTTTCAAAACACTATCAACGTATTTGGCACATGCGTAAGTGATAGACCCTCTACCATCCACTATAGGCCTAAAGGGAGGGTCAAAAACACTTTTGTGTATTTTAGGTGTGCCAAATAATGTAGGTATTTTTGGAGAAATAATAGACAAATAATTGTACAAATCCATGTCTATAGAACTTTCTAGGAACAAATCTTGCAATATAGACTTAATTTTACTATAAGCTACATTGAGCTCATTACGACTAACCAATGCATAAGAAGGAGAGTTTACAAGTAACATCATTTTACTTACATATTTGTCATGGTCCATTAAAACCAATCCACCCCCCTTGTCATGCTTCATTGCTCTAATTTTACAATCCTGTAGTAATGTAATAAAATCATACTCACAAGAACTAATATTTTTGATAGTTCTTTTAGTAGTATAAGAACTGTGACTTAAAGAGCGCATGTCAGTTTCACACATCTTTTCAAATAATAATAAATTAGCGTGTAGGGGAGGATTAAACGAACTAGACACTCTTAGGCAATCGGAACTAATATTAGCTGGTCCTAAAAGTGCATTTAAATTAAGCTTACGAACAAAAAGCTTAAGGTCAATTAGAGTTTTGACCACATTCATGTGAGCATCAGGTACAAAGGAAAACCCTTTAGAAAAAAAATCAATAATTTCATAAGGCAATTGCAACATAGTAAAATTGTAAATGCAAAAGTCGTTGCTATGAGCATTTAAAATCTGGGGCCCCTCATTTGGAAATTCAGTCACCGACTGCGCTGATTGTGTCTGTTTTTCTGACGCCCTCGATTGTTGTTGTTCGAGTTCAATGTTTTCTGTTGATAGCGCTGGCCACTGGAAAAACCCTGTTGTCCACTAGGACCAGGCTGATTTTCGTACTCAGAATCCCTTTGTTGTTGTACAACAGCACTATATGAGGCATTGGAAAAGTTCTTTTGGTTATTTTTATTATTATTGTTATTATTATACTTATTGATTCTTTCACTTCGACGAACAACCAACCCTTGCTGAACATCAGCACCATTATCACTTGTCAAGTCAGTGTCATTATTACTCTGGTGCTCATTACCTGATGATTCTTGTGGTACAGGGTTTGTACCCAAGGATGAAAAAACCACTGGTGGTCTAGGGTAGGCCTTACCCTCTTGGTATTGTTGCAAATCTCTAGTTATTTTTTTCTTCTTACCATTTAATAATTTGCACATAGATGCCTCAATGCTAGTAAAAATGCGTTTATAATCATAATTGTATTGTAAAAAATCTGGATGAGATATAATAATATGTTCCAAAATTTCCAATTCGCTCTTTAAAGAAATCATTTCAGTTTTGTATTGATTTACTAGAACCATAATAAATTCAAAACCTTGTTTGTTAAAGAGCTCCAATAAAGTCTTGTGAAAGTCCGATCCTTCCACTAGACCCACTGGATATCTCCATTGCCTTAGGCCCTTAGGAATGATTTTCTTACTCAAGCACTCTTCCAAGTAAGAAACCTCCAACTGAAGTTTTCTGCATTTATACAATTTATTGTCAAACTCGTTTATCCAGCTTCACCAAGTGCTTTGCATGCTCAATTGATCTCTTAATTGATTATAATGATGTCACTTAGTAATTATGTTATAGCTATATAAGGAAGGTTAATTTGTGTATTGAATTGTCTGATGAAGGAAGGGTATTAACCCCTCCGAAAGCGCTAACACAATAAATCATTTTGTCTGTTTGTAGCTACCAGTTTACTCGCTGCCTCTGTGTGGTTTAAGTTTAAAGTTTAGTTTTTTTCAAAGATTTCACCAAAGATATGCAGGCTTTTCTTTTCTTCATTACAAAGAAGGCTAATCATTGTCAAACCTGATGTACGAATTTTACATTTTTAGAGGTACAGCAGACCATGGTGTTTTTAAAATTAAGTCTTTGTCCTGTGTTGATATGAATTTGACTATGATGGATCTTGGATGAATATTCTTTTTGTTTGTAGGAAAAGTCACCAAAGATCTGTGCGCCCTTTCAATTCCAAAGGAAAAGACTTCTGGTAGATTTAAAACTTTTGTAATCCAGGCTGTTAGAAAATTTCTCCTACTGCTTCCTCCATTTTCTCTGGTACTCCATATACTCTGATGTTGTTTCTCCATGTTCTATTTTCTAAATCACCTATCTGCTCCAATAGCTTGCTATTTTGTTGCTGAATGAAGCTGACATTGTTTTCTCCTTCTGTTAACCTGCCATCTATATCTGTGATAGCTTTCGCCAAACTTTCTATTTGTGATTTTTGTTGCTTTATCATTTTATTCATGAGTTCTATTTGTTTAGAGCAGTCTTCTCTTATTTTGTCCATTTTTTGTATCCCGCTTGTCAGTTTGTATCACTAATTCCTGGATGGTAGAAATAAGTGGTTGTAGTTCTTTTTTTATGAAGCTCTCTTGTGTCACAGACTTCAAGTGACTCATCTTCTTTACTGTGCGAAGATTTATTGTTGAAGAAATGATAGGAAAAAGTTTGAAAAGTACATTGATTTTTACACCAGAATATACCTTGTGTCTTCTACGTCAGTAATACATTACTTTTGAAAAAATTTGGATGAGATGGACAAAATATTATTATCAGGAAAAGTGCCCAAAGCACAGCAAAGGAACTGTGCTGCATTCAGTTAGCCATCTTGGTCATGCCCCCTAGTAGAGTACAATTTCATATGCTGAGAATGTTACAAATTAAAACTGAAATTCTTAGCCTCCTGTATTATTGTATTAGTTTTACAAATCTATTTAATGTATGTAAATTTTCTTGAAGCTGTTCTCTGGTTTATGTATTTGAAAATATGATACATATGCAAGAAAGTGTAGGATAAATTCTACAGTGTAACTGATAGAACCATGCAATTTCTAGCTAGGGGCTTTTTATTGACCTCAATGCCCTCACCTATCTAACACCATGCTAATGAGACATATCTCAATGTAAGGAAAGATACCATATGCCATGGCATTAGTTTAAGGATAGTAATGAAGAGAGAAAAGGGTTTAAAAGAAAGAGAATAAGGCATCTGGGAGGGAAAGAGTATGGAGTTTCTTCTTCTTCTCCTTTCGGCTTTTCCCGGTTAGGGGTCGCCACAGCGGATCGCCGTCCACTCATGATTGGCAGTGGAATTTTACGGTGTTGAGTTGCCAGCCCAACGCCCAACCTTCCACAGAAGGCACACACATGCACGCACTCACGCCTAGGGCCAATTTTAGTGTGTCCAATCCATGGAGTTTAATGGTCTGAAATTACAAACAAATTCAAAGGCAAAGAAGGGTACCATGATGAAGAATGCACATAAAGTAGAGAAGGATAGATACAAAGGAATCTGGCACTTGATGACCTTTAGTGGATCTAGGGGAAGTGAGAGTGGGGTCAGATTTTGAAAGGCATGAAACAGAGGTGGCTAACTTCACGGCACCCATGTAAATGGAGAATAGTTGCATGACCGCTAAATCATGCACCAATGCACTGTACTAACGCGTACACAAATGCATGGATCTCACCATACCCAATAGAACCAAGACACTCTCCTCCAAAAAAAGGAAGCCAATCTGGTGGTCCCCTGCCATAAACAAACTCTACAACAGAAAGAGGAAACTGATGTGGAATAAGGGGAAATTACAAGACTGGAAAACTCCCATATCAGCCTCAACAAAAAGTTGAGATCCCTCATCAAATCCTCTAAAGCTAGCTATGAAAACAGAATTGTAGCAGATAGTAAAGACAACCACAAGACCTTCTATAGTTATGTAAAGAATCTCCATGGTAATACCCAGATTTGCTCTGAGCTACTGTACAATGATACCTCCTATACTGAGCCAACAGATATTGCCAATATACTGGCTGACAGATTCAGTGTCAACTTTACCCCCCCCCCCCCAAGGACCAATCACAATACCAGTAGATTGCCAGGCACCCAGTATTACTGCTGCACAGTTTAAAACAGCACTGTCCAAAGCCAAGAATACAGCTTCTATGGAACTGACAATATCCCTGGCTGTGTTCTACATGAACTACAGAGAGAACTGGCACCTCACCTGTGTGCCCTGTTCAATCACTGCCTCACCTCAGGCTTTGTCCTTAGCAAATGGTGTACTGCTACAGTCATCCCTCTCCCCAAAGAAGGAGCGACTACAGGCCCTGGGAACTATCGCTCCATTAGCCAGATGAGTCTGATATGCAAAGCTATGGAACACATCATTATGGACCTAATAAACAAGGATATAGGGAATCTCCAAACTCTGGATCTCACACAGTTTGGTTTTGTGAAGGGTAGATCATGCCTGCTCAACTTGGTCGACATCTTTGAGTCAATCACTAAAGCTGTGGATGAAGGCAAGGTGGTTCATACAGCCTGCCTTGATCTGGTCAAGGTCTTTGATACCATTCCTCACTCAGGAATCATAGAAAAACTCACTAAACTAGGCATCAACCCCTATATCACTAGGTGGGTTTCAAACTGGCTCACAGATAGAATCCACAGTGTGAAAGTAGCTGACTCCAAGTAAGACTGCCCACTAGTCACGAGTGGAGTCCAACAGGGTTCGGTCCTGGGTATTCTCCCCTGTTTGGTATCTACTTCTCTGAAGTCCAGGCCAACATGCAGGGAATCTGGCTGAAAAAGTTCACAGATAATTGCAACTTGGGAGCTATTATTAACTCCCCAAGTGATGTTGACATCTTACAGAATGGCCTCACTGAGACCGACTGGTGTCAGAACTATGGCCTTAAGCTCAAGGGCAAAAAAATGTGTCATCATTCCATTTGGGAAAAACCCAGTTTCCATGACTTACCACATTGAAGGTAGTCCACTGAACACAGAAAGCATTATAAGAGATCTGGGAACACAGGTTGACAGCAACTTCTCTTTTGATCACCACATTGCCACTGTGGTCAGAAAGTCCCTCTGTGGCACATCTCATTACTAAGGGTTTTACATCCAGGAAGAAAGAGGTCATTGTCTCCCTTTACTCTTCCCTCATTAGGCCAGTCATTGAGTGCAATGCCCCATTTGGCATGTTCCTCACTAGACACTTGCAACAACTGGAGAGGCCGCAAAAGTACCTCACAAAGAGGAACCTAGGCCTTAAACACTTATCCTATATGGACAGCCAAAAAAACTCCAACTATTCTCTGTCTCATATCGCCTACTTAGAGGCAATCTCTGCTTGACTTACAAAGCCATGTCTGACCCAGCTCTGTTAGAAATGCTACATCTAATGAAATCCCAATTCCTCTGCACCATACGATCCAGAGACCTCAACCTCATTACCACAATCAACAGAATGCACTGGAGGGAGAGGTTCATAACCCAGATACTGCCCATGCTATGGAATACACTTCCCATACATGTCAAGCAGAGCACCTTGCTGACCTTCTTCGAGAGAAATCTTGATGAGTGTATGGGAAATAAAAAATTCACCCTGGGGATAATTCCAGTGGCTCTACTCGACAGAGGCACTGGGAACTAAGGTCAGGTGGCACGATGCCAGGGTAATCCTATGGCTAGGCTTATAAAGGCCCCCGGGCTATTAGCCTAGTACACACCTATGAACCTATGAAGGAAAGGAGTTGAGGAAAGGTAGTTCAAAGAACATTTCAGCCAATAGAGTGGCAGAATGGGGTAAAAGGAAAAGGTAGCTAAGGTTTTAGTAATGGGAAAGGATATGGAGGTGTGAGCATGTTGTAAGAGGGTGAAGGATAAGGAGAAGCCTTAAAGTGAGGACCCTGTTGAAGACATTGGCTTTAGGTAGGAAAAGGTAGGAAGAAGTGGTAGGAGAAACAGTGATACATTAGTTTTTTTTTTTTCAGGAGCTGCAGAAGGGCACAGTTGTGACCATACATGCATCATCAAAGTAACTGGACAGCAAGACGTTTAAGGCTGGGCTCTCTGGTATAGGAATACCCAAGGGTCTGAGACTCAGCTTAAGACATGGGCAATGAAATCTAATATAACAGGTATCATACTCAGAGGGCATTGCACAATAAAGTAGGTGGTAATAGAAAGATATGAAAGCCACAAGCATGGTAATGTGGCATACAGGAGGAAGTAATAATACTGAGAAGGAAGGAAACTTTGCAGAAAGGTGAAAAAAAAAAGGATGTGATTATACTGCAAGAATCTGAAATAAAGAAATACATGCCAACTATGAAGAACAGATAGATTTAAACAAGGAGTGATAATTTTAGCTAGGAAGGAGGAGGGGGCATTCAGTAAGACAATGGGGTGGAGAAAGAGGGAAGAAAGATAGATGATAGTATTAGATTATGAGTAAGTGATTTGATTCACAAGGACTGTAGATTGGCCTAAGATGGTTCAATAGTATTTGACAAATTTTCTGGCAAGTTGAAAGAAGCAAAAGCAGAGTCAGGAAACTTTGTTTCATTATGGTTTGGGAACTAGATTTTGGCAAAAACTATCTGAGAAGTGTTAGTGCAACACAGAATGTCAGAAAAGGTTCTTAGCGCGTATGCAAAGATGTGACCTGGTGAATGCATGGTGTGGAACATGGGAGGTAAAGTGAATACACACTCTTCCTGGATCAGTGTAAGCAGTAACTTATAGTGACATAGTACTCATGAGTAATGACCTATTAGGTTAGAGAAACTAGTAGGAAAAGGATTGCATTGTTTGTCAGATATTGCATGTTTATAGACAGCATCTAGGGGGAGCAAAGTGAAGGAAACTAGATGTTTTTTAAATGCATAACAGTTGCGAGGGCAAGTAGATATTGTGTGCTCATGAAGATTAAGACCAGATAAATAAATGGGAGAGGAGAAGTAAAGAAAAAGTAAACAGAAATGCACTGTAATATGGGCTAAGGATGGTACAAAAATGCAGGATGATGAAGGAAAATAACCTCCTTAATAAAGAAAAAGAAAACTGAAGGAATGGGAATGATGGTTGGAGAGCTGTTGACGTATCTGGGGAAGTGGGACACATCCAAAATTAAGGACAAGAGAAAGGAAAGAAAAAATATTAAAAGGAGCCATAGAGGTAGAGATAACAAACAGGAGACATGCGAAATAAGATAAAAGAAAGAGTATATGGTAGGTGCAGACAGCTGCTGGTGTAGGACTGTTAGTGTAGAAACTCTGTGGAACTAAAGGATGCAATTGAAAGTGAAGATGTTGCAGAACAAGTGTTGAAAAATAATACATAAGAATGAAAAGAGTCCAAAGCTCTGTGGACTTTTATGAGCAAGTATATTGGGGTAGGGTTGAACCAAATAGGAAGATGCTTAAAGTGAGTATTGGATATGGAAGTACATCACAGAGGAAGAAAAGAGATAAGTGGATGAGGTGATTTAAAGAAGATGTGGCAGAAACCATCAATATTTAAAGAGTGGTAGGAAAGCATTAAGTGAGGACAATTTTGACACTTTTTATAAAAACAGGAAGGGGCAGCTGGTGATTAGTTAAATAAAGTGTTTAAAGGTGTCATGGTTGGGAAATGTTTAGGAAAGATTTAGTTCAGTGAATAAAGTGGTAATGCTATTGTTTCCAAAGCGTAAAGAAAGAATTGAAGTCCCAAGGAAATGTGGTAGCTGCTTAATACTGATGCTAATATTTTCATGAGACTTTTAGACTAGAGATTGGAGAAGTGATATATGGGCTACCTGGAGAAGGCTGAGTATGTCTTGTTAAAGGGCATGGAGATTGATGATATGATGCACAGTCTAGTTGGAAAGGCTTTAATTTAAATGTAGAGGGGCTTTACTGATAGACATTCTAAAATCTTCTGACACTGCATAATGAATTTATTGAATAGAATTATCAGGGAACACATTTGTAGGGATAAATGGGTGAGTGGCATTGAAACACTATATAAAGATCTATTTGTATGAGAGTAGCGCTGAATGCAACAATTTTTAGAGAAGAAAGACTGAGTAGGACCAACTATGGGTACCCATTTCCCCTTATCCCTTTCTTTTGGTTACTGAGATGCTGCCCATAGAGGGTTAGGATTCAAAAGAAGTGTAATGGGGAAGAGGAGGCAGTGATTTTTTGTAACCTCACTGCCTACAACTTCCTGATGATATGGGAACAACTTTAGCCACAGTACTAGAAGAGGTTGGGCAGATTGGAGCTAGAGCTTTGCTAACAAGACAGAAAATAAAGTCAGTTGTGGTTCCCTCTGAGAAACGAAATTAGTGAATGTAGCATTTCATATTAAGTCAGACTGAGCAAAGTATCTGGGCTATTTTTGAATAAATAAGGATATGGTCAGCAAAAATATGTGGAATAAGCTTCGTGGTTGACAGTCATTTTATTCTACAAGATAGGTAAACACTCTATTAAACAACAATATTCACATCATAAGAATGGTGGTTGTGCCTTAATTTCTGTAATGAGATTTTTTGTCTATGTATTTTTATAAAGGACTAGCAATAAAGGCTATTTAATGTGTGTAGTGGATTTGCTTGAAAAGGAAGGCAAGTTAAGATAGGTAGACATGCTTTGTGGAGGATCAAAAGGTAGAGCACCAGGAGCTCCTTTTTTTAAAAAAAATATATGTAGTACAAGGCAAAAGAAAGGTGCACAACAAAACTTATTCATAGGTCCATGGGTTCATAGGTAAGGACTAGACTAACTGCCCTTGCAAGCCATTTTAAGCCTATATAATTTTCTTTTTGGTGCTTGAATTAACCTATCTCATTTTGTTTTACATTGGCCTTACCCATATCATGGTCAATAATTTTATATTACCTCTAGTGAGAATACCTGGGATTATATTAGAAATAATTTGGGGGGATGCATGCATGGGATAAAGCATTTAGGAGCTGTCTCTGCCTATTAGTAGTACAGGGGCAGTTCTGGGTTTAAGTTTTCTGTTTTCCACCCACAGATCTAAGTTATGTTTGAATATGGACAGGGATGAGCTTTGTTTTACATGGATGTGGAGTCTATGCCTAAGCAGAAAAACTTTAGATCCTTTCAGTGAGTATTTTTGATGCCATTTGACTTTCTGATGTGCAGAAAATTCATCAGTATTGGGTTGGAGGATGTCTTGTTGCTGCACTTGTGTGTGTGTGTGTGTGTGTGTGTGTGTGTGTGTGTGTGTGTGTGTGTGTGTGTGTGTGTGTGTGTGTATGACAGGGCAAAGTATATTATAGCTTTTAATGTCATTACAGAATCAGTCACACTTTGCTTCTGGTTGCTGTCTGTGAAACAACAGTGACTGTGTCATTGTTCTCAAAGCTGTAACATATTTTGGGCTCCTAGTTTCTTTTTTCCATAGTCTCTCTGACTTATAATACATTGGAGAAGCTTAACCTCCATGTGCTGCTTGTCTGCCAGTACTAAGTGTGTTACAGTTTTGAAAGCTGTAAAATATCTGACTCTCATATATTTCTCCATCTCTTCCTGTAACTGTTAGTACAAAGATTTATGATTGGATTTCTCTGATAATAACTAAGTTCTGATATCTTCTTGAAACGGATGTCAAATTCACCTCAAAAGTGGAACAAAACAGTTCCTTCAATAACACAGAGGAAAAAGCCCTTATTACAGCCTATGCAACCTGAGTACAACGAGTGGCTGATGTGACTTGTGAAGCAAAAGGGTGGATGGGCATGTCTGTCCTGGGAGGAAAGCATGTGATGGGCATCAACCAATGAACCATGACATAGGTTGGAGCTCAACAGAATTGATGGCATTCTGAGATGGGATGAGTTGGAGGGAAGAAAGGTAGACATGACGTCTTTATGGGTGGGGGCAGGGCATACTCTCAAAGTAGCCAGCCCATTTCTTGTCTGCTTTACAGTGACTGGATTTTCTAATAGTCCACCATGTAAAAACCTCTGCAGAGCCTCCATAAGGCATTGCAGGGACTACTGTTAAACCAGGACTTCTCTCCAAGTTGGAAAACCCTCCTAGCAAAGTGAATGCCATGAGTTCCCCAGGGATGGGATTTGCGGTCAGGATGATTGATTTGGCAGAAGTGGTTTGACAATCATTCCTTGTGGGAGAAAAAAAATAACTGAAAAAAAAAAACAAAAAAAAGAAGTGGAGCAAAGCAATGTTTAAATCAGCCACAAAGCATGATATCATGTGGCCTATTTCCCTGTGTATTGCTGGGTAATCAGAAGAGTAAGGCTGAAGAGCTGGCATTGCAAGTTCTTGTAGCTATATTCATTGTTTCATATTTAATGAATCGGGTATTTTTTGATGTCAGAAGTGAAGTATGATAGTTCTTTTATCCATGGAGCCATTGTTCAGCTACAGTACCAAGGAAATCTCTTTCTTTAATGTAATTTGCTTGAAAAGTGAAAATTATGGCTTTAGAAATTTAGTTTGTTACTGGCTGTGAGCAAACATGAGGACACTAGAGCAGAAGCCAAAGTAACTCCAGTTGCAGAGAAGGTCAAGGAGAACAGATTACATGGGTTTAGTCACATGTACAGGAAAGCAGATGATTTGGCAAAGATGATTTGGGAGAAACAGGAAGATGGTAAGAGGAGACAATCATGGTCAGCCAAATGACAGGTGGATTGTGTGAAAGAAGATGTATAGCAACCTATGACCATCACGCTTGACTGTCAAATAAGGCGGAAGAGTAGCTCTGAATCGAGAGATATAGTGCCAGTTAACATGACACTCCAGCGTTTTGTAGAAATGCAGAAAAAGTGTGTTAGTGGTGATGATGTTGATGATGACTGATTGTAAGCAGAAGGGCAGAAAACAATGGAAGGCTACGGTTGGCCATACCTGAGCATGTGACAGCATAAGAAACAAATTATTTAAAATGCTAGAGTATCAACAAGACGAAGAAAGTGACAAAGGGAAGCAGTATACCAGCAATGAGACAAAAGTTTCAAAGTCGCTGTCATCTGTGAAGAAATGTACCACATGTCTGCGATTCCTTCTTCGGTGGAGTACTGATGCATATGTTACTGGATTAACAAAATGAGACAGATATTGTTGAGTTATGTGATTTACTAGTATGAATTAGAATTTGCTCAGTTTACTTTCTCTAAGTGTTTTGGGCTTCTAATACCATGACAGGAACGTACCCCATTCCTAAGTCAGGGTACAGTTAGAGTTAATAAAATTAGTATTGTCTCAGTCTTTTTGGTTGGCCAAGATTGCTCTTCTCAGCACTTGCAACATACATCAAAATGCCTCCTTCATCAATGTATATGGGGTTGCAATCATTGGTAAGATATTTAAGCATGATTGTAAATTCTTTTTATAAGTCATTTTACTCTTATTACTGTTGAAACTGTCTGGGGTAGCTTCCTTCCACATTTCTCTCATTTCTACTTGTAAATCTTGATACCTTATGGCTTTGTGTCTCTAGCTCTTGTCCATAAGATACTATAATCACTGGGTGTAGCAATGTCGATGATCTATGTTTTGTATTTGGTTTTCGTGCATCTATTTTGAAATGTTGGTATTGCGCAATTCTATGTGACCTAAACTTCATCATTCTCTGTAACGCTTTGTGATTTATGTTTCCAGTGCTTCTAAGCTACTTCTGTATTGTAATGTTTGCACAATGCCCGGTGTAACAGTCTTGCCACGTTATTGTGCCTTTCAGTATATAGACCCACTGCCATGAGTGAGTGTATCACACTCCAAAATGAGATATGAAACTGTTTCCAGTTCTGTTTTACAGAATCTACACTTGTTTGTTTCTCCCACATTTTCAATGGACTTTGGAAATCCATGTGTAATCAGTGCAGTATCCTGGACCACCATTATTAGCCTTTCATCTTTTGTCTTCATTTCACCTCTCCTTAACCATTCCTGCATCAGATCTTGGTGAGCATGAGGTTATTCCAGGAGACCTCTTTACTTATCACTTTATTTGTGGACTTTCTAATTTTCTTTCCTTCTCATCTGATTACTTATTTTCTTTCTTTCTTTTGTTTCTTTGGCACTTTCATTTACTATCTGATGTTTTGTCTACTTCTGGTCTGTTTACTTTATTTATTTATTTATATTTGTTTTCTAGGGTAGTGCACTGATCTCAATAGACCATCTGAAGGTACAGTCCGGGTAAATAAGATCACATAAGAAATTAACAAAACATATTTACAGATATAAGGATATGCTATAAAATATATACATATTTACAAGTGCAAAAATATGCTACTACATGTAGTTCATGTTTACAAAGTCAAAATTGGATGGAAAATGAAATTATGCTTTGTAGAATGTTTTGGTAAATATGTAGCCATAACGAGTGAGATGGCATATGCTATAGGGATAGTAGCATGTCATTATATACATAAATTTAACGACATTAGAAGAGGCAAGTGAAAATAGTTGCTGGAAAGGATTCTATGGGGAGAAGACAGAGACATGGAGAGATAGAAGCATGCAGAGGAACAGGAGAGAAAGGAGAGAAGTGTAAGAGATGTAATGAGAAGAGGGAGGTTGAATGAATGAGAGGCAGTGAGCCAGGAGATAAGATAAGGAAAGATGAAACAGAGATAAAAGAATGCGAGAGAGCTGTGGGGTTCAAGTAACAGGAGATTCACTGAAGATTGACCCACTTTAGAAACTAATGTATATGTTATACATTACACACTACTTGACTGTACATTGCATTGTGCATGTTCACTGGACTGTATATACACATTTTCTATGCAATTAGTCTGAACAATTCTGTTATTGCTTACATTTCTGTATTTTTTCTTTGTAAAATGTTTTGTATTTCACCTGGGCTGAGCCTGAAATTGGTCAATACTGATCAGTGCAATACCCAGTAAACAAATGCATATAAATAAATAAATACATTTATATACAGTTTTTATATATCATTTGATAAGCATAAAGCATTTTCTTGTTTTTGGGTTCTGTTGCTTTATTACTTTTTGGGGTTAGTCAACCACAGCAAAGCTGTAAGTTAGAACAGGAAGGACAAATTGATTTATAGCCTGGACTTTATTTCTAGATGTCAAAACAGGTTTCAGTATTAGCGTTAGTCTTCTGAAGTATTCTTTACTGAGCTTTATTGTCACTTGTTCATGTTTTATTGCTGACCTTCATGCCTTCCAAAATATGTATATACTCTGTCTTCTTCTCACAGTCTTTTATAGCACATTCCTGTCCTAGGCTAATATTGTTTTGGTACCACTTCCCCTTTTTAAATGTTGCATTTCACACATTTATCAACACCAAGACTTGATTCATAAAGGTTATCAGAAAGTGAACTCTGTGTATATTTACTGTAATGTTTTTAAGCAAATAGACAGCACAGACAGTGTGGTAGGGTTCTTCTTGAAGTCAGAAAGTCTACACTTTGTGGTAACATTTATGAAACTAGTCCAAAACGTTATCCTTATATCATCTGAACAAATTTTAACCATTTGCAGTTGTGCTTTCAGTTCATTGTCTGCTGAACTGTACCATTTTAAATCATTCACAAAAAGTAGATAAGATGTCTTTAAGCAAGGTTGGTTTCTAGGAGTTAAACTGTAACTTTAAGCTAATCTGTTACATTAACAGCTTAATGGGTTAAGGGCATGACAGCAGTGGTGACAAAAAATCACCCTGGAATATACCTCTTTGAATGAATGGGGGATGCTTTAAATTTTATTTTTTGTAATCTATCCATGCCATACTTAGATTCTTACCCTTTTTCAACCCTCTATTATAGGTTTCATAGATTCATAGATTTGTAGACTGTTACTAGGCTAATGACCTGGGGGCCTTTCTAAGCCTAACCACTTTTTCTCAAAAGAAGAATGATGTTCTGTATCCAAATAGGACAGTGAGGACGAGGCATTTATACGCTACCTTTGTCCATAAGGGATATGGATGCCAGGCACAGTGTAAATTTCCTATTCTTCATCCCCTTGTCTAGGTTGTGCTTAAACTGAGTAATTGATGAACTCATCTTGACATGAATGGGAAGCCTGTTCCATAGGAGGGAGAGTTTCTGGGACACATATCTCTCTCCAGCATGTTCTTTTTAAGTCACAGGCAAAATTCAGGTCCCTAGATCTTGTATGTCTGTTACTCTTTAACATACAAATATGTAGGAGATTCATAAGTGTGAGGTTTGTGGATACCTTGTAAGTCAAACATAGATCACCCTTTCTTCAGCAACAAATGCTTCTTTGTTTCATATGACTTTCATTTATTATGTTTTTTTTTCTGTATTGCCACAACTAATTTTTTAAAGGACTATAAACTCAATCTGCATAGATTCCAGTATGTAATTGCATATTGTCAGGAGGCAAATTCATCCCCCTATGTCCATATTTTCCTTCATATCTGAGCATGAGAGCTCTGTAATTGTTTTTTTTAACCTTCTTGAACTTTTATCCATGGGGTAGTAATTTGCCATTTATTACAATTTAGCTGTCAAATAATTTGCCACTGCTTCATTGTCACTGAAATCTATCTGATCAATTTTGGGTGTATATTACACATCAGTAAGCATTTCTCTGTTCCATTATCCATGAATACGGGATAATGTTAAACGCTTTTTTTTTGCAATCTGTCTATGCCATGCTTAGATTTTTCCCTTTTTTATAAATCACTATTATGTCTTTGTTAAGCAACAAATGATCCTTTCTTCCAAATGACTTCATTTTATCACTTTTTGTTCAGTCATAATTATTTTTTTCTAAATAAGTATAAACTCTGCATCAGTTACAGTATATAATTTTTATATTGTTGGAAGGCAAGTTATAGGTCTATAATTCTTAGGATGGCTTGCAGATTCACTCCTAAGGAAAAGTATTATTTTTCCTGTTGTTAACCAAGTGGGTGTCTGCTTAGAATGTGCATATAAGTAATTCTTACTCGGAGTTAAATATATCTGTATAGATTATAGCACCTTTAGCCAGAAGTTGGACATTGCATCTCAGTTAGTAGATTTTCTTAATTTTGTTGCAGTTTCTCTGTCTGTTCCTTCATCCACCATTTCATACCCCATATATAAGAGTTTTTTATTGTTTCCTTTAATTCTTCTATCCAGTTGGTATGTTTGGTATGTTCAACAGGATCTTCAAAAATACTGCTCCTAAACCTATGTACTTCTTCCATTTTTTTTTTTGTTGTTTTTTTTGTGTGATTTCTCAGTTCTTTAGACAACCATTTTGGGTCATTAATGAATTGCTTATTTTTACTTTCCTTTATATTTATTTGCATACCTTCTAAATTTTTCTGCTTTTGCTGATATTTTCAGTTTATTATTAGAAGTTGTGTATGCTAAATGTTGGTGCGTTTGGATACTGTGCATTACTTTTACCACATCACTCTTTCTAAGGACGATCTGTTCCCGTTTCCGCATTCTTCTAACAATGATAATTCTTGCCTTAATTGCCTTATAGTTGTCTCTATTCTCTGTTGCCATGGTGACATTGTACTTGTTCCCTTCCTTTCCTTTGTCACTGCACATTTTTGTGTGAACACTTTATCCATTATTAGTTTAGCTGCATGGTAATATATCACATGCAGTTTTCTTAAAAGTTCACATTTCTGTGTTCATCTGTTTCACCAATCTTCTAACATTTTGAGTCTTATTTACTTTCTGTAATCTATTTATTTCATATAGTCATATATCTAGCCATCTCTAAATCATTTCTTCTGAATTGAGAGCATCTTCTTTGCTTTCTGGTTCCTGTGAGTATTCAACAGAAAGTCCCAGAACATCTTTCTGTCTCATATCCTCTCCAAATGCATTCTGTTTCATCTTCTGCTTCTCCGTATGCTGGTCTCATTGGCTCATTGCAATACAACATTCTTTGCTTCAGAGTTGCCACTGTTTCCAGTTTCTTCCCTTGCTGTGCAATTTCTACTGGACTTTCCTGCATGTTTCCTACAAGAGGCTTCAATACATTATCCTATAGCAAATTCCCGTCCTACTCCAACCATTGATCCTCTGTCTGGGGACCCAGTGGTCCATCATGCTGTGGCATTGCCTATTTTGGAGTTTATACACTAAACTCTTCATTTCACAGATAGTCCATTACTTCAGTTTTTATTTGTTTAATTCTGCTGTGAAAAATGTCTATATCTGGGTGTCTTTGCCTGTATTTCTCTTCAAATTCATTGCAGTTATAATTTTCTGATTTAATTTCTCCAAGTCTTTTGGGTTTCTAATACTAATATGGAATGGATCCCATTCATAAGTCAAAGTATGATTAACGTTCATGAAGTTAGTATTATTTATTTAACATTTATTTACCAGGAAAGTCCAACTGGGAGAGAGCCCACTTTCAGGGAAAGCTCTTGGAGAAATGCTCCAGATGCATGTCTTTGGAATGTAGGAGGAAACAGCAGCACACAGTAAAAACCCACACAGATGTAGGGAGGACTTGCAGACTCCACACAAAAGGCAGCCCAGCTGAGAATCAAACCAAAGAACCTCTTGCTGTGAGGTGACAATACTAACTGCTGCACCACTGTGCCACACTTATTGATTCAATCTTTGATGTTAGCCAAAAGTGCTCTTTGCAGCACACACAATGTTCCCAGATTTAACTCCTTCTGCAATTCATACAGAGTTGCATGTATTGGTAGCATATGTAAATATAACGGTAAATTCTATTTTATGGGACACATTGCTCCTACTACTACTGAAACTGTCTGGGTATCCTTCTTACACATTGCCCTCATTTCTACCTGCTAATCCTGGCATTTTATGAGTTTGTGTCTCTCTGTACATAAGACACTGTAATCACTGGGTGAAGCAATTTCAATGATTACTGGTACGTATGTCTTCTTTTCATCAACTATTATATCTGATTTTCTCACGTCTATGTTTTGAACTGTTGGTAATGGGTGATCGATCCCATGTGATATAAATTTCATCATTTTCTATAATCTTTTGTGGCTCACACTCTATGTGGTACATGAGACGATTAAACAATGGACCATTTTTAAAAATAAGCAGGTCTAAAGTTAAATAGTGTTATACCAAGTGAGAGAAACTAAAAAAAAAAACCCTTAGAAAGGATTTTATCTTTAGTTTTTATTTAAAGAAGAACTCAGTAGGAAAGGAAAACTCTGACTCCTGTCTGGAGCTTGAACCCAGGTTCCACTGCATTCCATGTGGTTGTCACTGATATTGGACCACCAAAAAGTTTCTAGACATTTACATAAATGGTTTTCCCCCATGACCAGTTTCTCCTCTCAGCTATGAAACTAACATGATGGTGATTTTAAATGTACAAGTATCTGATGTAGTTCAAATCAGTCCTGAGTTCAGTCTTTGGGAAAATATCAGAAGTTTCCTTACTGGTTGAGTTGCAAATACAGTACTAGTAATGTCTTTAAAATGGTCTCTGAACTTTTTAACAACCAAACAGAAACAAATACTTGCTAAATAATAAATAATATCTAGGCTAGTCTTAAAGAAGGATGAACAGCAAGCAGAAGGTTGAAAAGCACCTAAAAAAAGTACTAGATCCAAAGACATGGAAGCTATATTATCTGCCGCAATCAAACAGTGGGATCATTAAAGTTCAGTGATGCTGCCAGATGTATGTACTCTGATCTGCCACCAGAAATTATAAAACAGTAAAGAGTCTACACTTCTATAAAAAAAACACCTTGGGAGAAACATATCCAGTCTACTTTTCTTTCAAATGCAAAACTCTGTAATGTACAGAAAGAAATACCAGTAACACTTTAATCCTCACAGGAATCTTCAGATGAAATGATGGTCCTTGGAAAATTAACTTATGGCTTGTTCAGTGTGATGTGAAGTACATCTCCTGCTTGAATCTCCATATTCATGATTTTTAACTTTTTTATTACAGATTTTCTTTTGTGTTTCTGATTTCTACACTATATTATATCTAGTCATTTGCATAAGAAATCTCACAATAAAAGGAAAACTTCAGAATGTTGTTGTGTCTTTTGGCTTTTCCCGGTTAGGGGTCACCACAGCGGAACTCCGGTCCGCTAATGATTGACAGCAGATTTTTATGTGCCGAGTTGCCAGCCCTGACGCACAACCTTCAACGAAGGTATGCCCATTCACGCATGTCTCCACACAGAAGACGCTTTAGCTGAGAATCGAACAGGACAACGTCTTACTGTGAGGCGGCAACGCTACCGCAGCACCACCACCGCAGTTATGTTTCTTATTTAACAGCTGTTTCATATATGTCTAAATGATAATTATATGCATAGTTTCCAAAAAAGACATGTTTTTTTTTACATTTTTGAAAGCTAGAAAATTAGCATGTTTCTTCCAACAAGAAATAATTATTTACATTTTGGAAAGTTACAAAGTCGGGCTTCTTTGTATGTATAAAAACTCACTTCAGTGATGAATATTGACTACTAAACTGAGAATATGTGGATCAAATGACCATCTAATGAAAGATTAAAGCACACTGCTTCAAGTCACACCTTGGTGAACAGAAGCTAGGGACCCGCCTAGTCAGTGATCTTGCAAGCCAGAAACAACACTGAATATCGGAAACAATGCAGGTGCTGATGTCTGTACTATGCAGTCATTATGGCAGCGAGCACAAGTAAGGAGTTGTAGCACCTGTCTTCCGGTAGCCCACTGGTGTAGTGGTTAAAACTGAATTGCAGTTAAAAAAGGGTCAGTGGTTTGTGTCTACATAAATCCTACTCAGTAGGTTTGCTGTTATTTCTGCACAATGTACATGACTTCCTCAATATCATGATTATATTCTTGCATTTATTTAGTAATTTTGCAACTGACTTTATCTGTTTATTTATATATAATGTATTTACTGCTTACATTATTTATTGCCTTATGTTAATTATTTATTTTATTTAACTAATAATTTATTTATTTAGTCATCATTCATTTTAATTATGTATTGATGTACTCATTAGGTATTTACTATGGCAGAACAACTAATGATTTGTTTCTCCATATTCCTGACTGCCACAGACATGGAGAGTTGCTGATAAGGTTGCTTGATGACTTTTGTTCTTTAAGGTATTATTTGAAGCAGTATGCTTGGTCTTTCATTAAGTAGCTGGTGTGGGTCTGTGATAGCATCCTACATTACAAAGGCAAGCAGTAGATGGATAGGCATAGTTTCAAACTGGCAATAGGTAGGTATACGTGCATGTGCGTGTGTGTGTGTGTGTGTGTGTGTGTGTGTGTGTGTGTGTGTGTGTGTGCATGTGTGTGTGTGAGTGAATGTGTGTGTGTGTGCGCATGTGTGTGTGTGCGTGTGTGTGTGTGTGTGTGTGTGTGTGTGTGTGTGTGTGTGTGTGTGTGTGTGTGTGTGTGTGTGTGTGTGTGTGTGTGAGTGGTGTGTGTGGCTGTGTGTAGGTGTGTGTGGGTGTGTATGTGCATGTGTGTGCATGTGTGTGTGTGTTTTGCAATGCTCTCATATTCATCCACGAATTACTTCATGCCTCATATCTCTTGTTTATCTAGATAGGCTCTGCCTCCCCAGAACCTGAATTGGATGTGGGAAATGAAAATGAAGGAATGAATGTATCATCTTTTGGTGCTAACGCCATCTCTTTGTTTTGTGATTAGTTTAGAAAATAAAACATTTAATACAATTTGACATTTAGTTATTTGCTGGCATATTACTGATTTAAATTGAACACAAAATAAGGCAAAATAAAGATTCCTTCTTTACCCACTGCTGACACACTGGGCAGGATTCACGAAGGCTTGCACGGAGTGTAAGAGACGTGGAACACTCCATGCAAGCCTCGCGATCCAGGAACAGCCCTAAACTCCGTGTAAGAGACCAGCTAAAACATCTCTTACATGGACTGGGCGTGGACATGCTAAATACCTTACTTGCAGCCGAAAGGTATGCAAATGAGGTATATTAGCGATCCACGAAGCAGAAACCAGCCCGTGTAAGAGACGTTTTAGCTGCAGAAATGTACTCAGTTGACAACTGAGTACGTTTCTGCAAATTTCACAACGGAGCCATGTCAGCTCCAAATAAAGGGTGCATATGTCTCAGGCAGCATGCCAATGGCCAAATATGTGGCCATTGGCAAGGTAACTCGATGCAAAAATAATAAAAATATAATCACCGATGTTTAAACCCAGCGCAGCCCCGCGCAAACGGGCTGCGCTGTATAAAACATACAAATGAAGGTTATAAACCCACAAATGTGGGTTTTATGCAATACATGGAATGACAATGCAGGGACCAGCAGACCAAAAACAACATGGCCACCGTGTAGTGGTTGCTAAGGGGGGAAGCTGAGTTTAAGAAATGTAACTAAGCATTAGTAGGCAATCTCATGTAAATGAGGGGTAGGATACTGAATCTCACAGTCACATAGCAAATGAGCAAAGTCTGAGTAGTGTAAGAGATACATAAGGGGGAGGAATAGAGTAGGAGATAGGTGACATCACAGGGGGGAATGGTAGAAAGAAATGCAGTTCATTGGAGGTCAGTGTAACATGACAGATGACAGACACAGATCAGGGAAAGAGGAGTGCCACAAGATAAGTGTGGGAAAGTCAAGAAATAGAAGGTGTACACTGTTACTTACACTAAAGTTTCTTGCTGGGCGTGCATGCGCACTTGTGTGTGCCATGAAGCGCGAGTAGGGCAGTGTGCGCGCGTGTAAGGCAGACTGAGCATGTGGGAGCGTGTTTGTAGATGTTTAACACTGTTTGCGCTGGTGTGCGCGTGTGTAGGGTAGGCTGAGCATGTATGAGGCTGTTGGCAGACTTGTAACACAGTTTGCGTGGGTGTGCGCACGTTTTAACCTGAATAAGTAGATTCTGAACCGTGTAAGCACGTGTGCGCGCGTGTAAGCCACTGTGAGCGTGTTTCTGCTGGTATGCACGTTGCTCCCCCCTGAGGAAACAGAAAGGAAAAAGGAAGCAACAGAATTAGTAGGAAGCTAGCAAGGATTACTGCTGAAGCTAGCAGGTGAAAACAATTAGAAGCAGGCAATTACACAGGTAGAATAGTAGCCCAGCCCAGCACTTAAAACTCTGCAAACAGTAGTGCAGGATGTTTCTCTTAAGAGACACTGCAAGACAGGAGTAAGCTAATAGAAGTGAAAACTGAAAAAGCTTCACTCAGAGCAGAAATGTTAGGGGCTGCCATAGCTGTCATAATGAGACATAGGCGACTTGCTGAGGGTGGCGACAATGCAGATGGTGCCAGACAACCCATACTGAGGAGACGGAGAAGAGTGTACAGGCCCAGGGTTACCTACCACGGGTTACATGAGCTGGAGATAGTAGAGCGCTATAGAGTAGACAGAGAGCTCCTGCAGCAAATAGTTGAGCTGTGCAGGCCACGCCTCACACACAGAACCAACAGAGGGGAACCCATCCCAGTGGAAACCAAGGTATGTGTTGGCCTAAGAATACTAGCAACAGGTACCTTCCAGAGACCAAGTGGCGATATGATGGGGATATCACAGGCATCAGCCTCCAGGGTACTGCACCAGTTCCTGGATGCCATGTCAGCACATGTCGGTGATCATGTATACTTCCCCAATGCCCGTGAGGTATTGGCCAGCAATATGCGTCTCTTCCAGCAAATATCGGAATACCCTGAGGTAGTGGGTGCAATAGACTGCACGCACATACGCATCAAAGCACCAGCCGGTGAGTGGGGTAAGGCCTACATTAACCGCAAGGGCTTCCCCTCCATCAACTGCCAGGTCATGTGTGATGCCCAGGGCATACTAATGAATGTGTGTGCTGGCTGCCCTGGGAGTTACCATGATTCCCACATCTGGCATTTGACGCAGCTATACCAGACATATGCCAATGGGGACATCCCACATGGACACCTAGTGGGAGATGCAGTTTATGCACTGGAGCCGTGGCTGATGACACCCATCAGAAATGCACACACACCTGAACATGAATGCCATAATGAGGCACATGCACAAACACGTAATGTAATAGAGCATGTGTTTGGGCTGCTCAAGTCACGGTTCTGGTGTCTGGACACATCTGGTGGAGCCTTGCAGTACACACCAACTACATGTACCCAAATTGTCATGGTATGTGCTATGCTACATAATATGATCTTGCGAAAACAGCTGCAGCAGGACCAGCATAGGGCTGGGCCAAACAGCCCCCCACCATTGCCAAGGCCATCATAGGCAGAGCATGACTCGGAGGAGGAACAACCTGAGCCTGCTCCAGTAGGCAGAAGGAGGCGTGCCCAGTATGCCCTGGCCTTGGCAAAGAGGCAACGCATAGCACATACACTGGCTCAGTAGTAACCCTGGGAATGATACCCCCTCTGACTCACTCAAATAATAACATGGATGCCTAAACTGACATGACCTGCTCACAAACATGTACAGGGAAGTGTAATATGCGCATCCAACAGAGGCAGCCCTGCAGCACCACCTGAGGCATGAATGCCATGTGTTAAGTAATGTAACACCATGTACTATATGCACACCTGAGCACCCTGACTAACATCCACCCTCACCAAGCATGAAGCCACAAAATGACGATGGGATGATCAAGTGCAATAACTGGCTGAAGTAATGCAGTTAGTCAAAGGGGAGCCAATGTGTTTCAGGCTGAGAAGACATGCGGAGCATGACATGATGCACCACCTGCTAGGGGTGGCGTGCACCTATCATTCCATGCCCCATGGATACTGGCAAAGGCTGTCAGTACCCACAGCATGCCCTGAATAGGTAAGTCTCAAAACACAAACCCACCTTCATAGGTACCACAAGGGATAGGAATCTAGATGTAATGCTACCCAATGCCAGAAGTCTAAACAGCAAGATGTGTGCAGTGTAAACGCACACAGTATGGAGAATGTAGATATCAGTCCTGTAATAGAGAACTGGGTCAAGGCTCACATCAGCACCCTAACACTACCAGGTCACACCTCATACTGTGCTGTACAGCCGCAAAACATGGAACAAGCTACAAAAGGAGGGTGACTAGCAATAAATGTCAAGGATAACCACACCCCCATGTTGGTACCACAACAAGAAGCAGCATTGATTAGCCATGGTCATTACCAATGGCTAAAACCGCCTCCCAGTATATAGCCTGCTGCAGACTACTGTCCTAATACCAGGAACTGCACCTGGCCCATGTTGGAATACCTGAATATATCAAGCCCCCAAAACAACATTATATTGCTTGAGTGAAAATACCCAGACATACACCGGGAGCATTATACTAGAACCAACACAGTCGGAGAAAAGTTCCCAGAATCCATAAACCAAAATGCCCAGGAACAACGTACCACTCCCACAAGAGGGGTAAGCATACTGGATGTGATAATCAGCAACATGTGTACTGGATGGCAAGATGAGAAGTGTATCCTTCACCAGTAAGACCAGACCATAGAGTAATCACACTGGATATACACATCCCAACCCCAGTCCCTGGCCAGAATACCACAGTGAAAAACATGTGTAAAGCATAGGTTGCAGCCCTCCAAACTGATGTGGAATCCACGAAAGGCCCTGTGCAAGAGCAGAATATGGGACACACTGCAGAACATGTTATACAGGCATTCCATGAACACAGCCAGGAATGCTTGGAGTATGCAATCACAAATAACAACAACACACAATGCCATACACGCAGGCATCTGGCATGCTGGACTCCAGCCATTACCAAACCATGCAAGAGAATGAGGAAGCTACCACATCATAGAGCAAACATAAAAAGGGAAGTAATCACTGACCAGTAGTATGGCAATAACATATGTCCACACATACAATCCACTAAGTCCAGCCACAACAAGTAGAATCTGTGAATTCAGAGGCAATGTGACACCTGTCCCAAGTACACAGACAACCACAACTCCCCCCAATAAATACAAATATATGTGATAGATGCAACCATGTATCCAAACCAGAGGTTGAGCTCCCCAACTCAGTACTGTCAAAACTAGTCAGGAGGAGAAGGTAACCACATACACCACAAACCCAGTCCCACATAGACCTACCACAACTGTAAACCAAACACATAAACACAGAAAAACATTCCCGGAGGCCCTAATTACAAACACACCACACCAACAGAAGCCTCCAAAGCAGATCACAAGCAACCACAACCTCCAAACATAGCACATGCAACGCATAGTACACAAAGCTGGTGTGCCAAACAGTCACAGGCCAGAAGGAGAAACAACATGCCTGATACAGTTGTAATAGGTGTCTGTATAGGCAGACACACTGCTGTCCCACTCACCAGACTGAACAAGGGAAAGGGTAGAGTAAGCTGCCTGTAGGCTGCCACAAAATGCCACATAACACAAGTACGCAGGTCACCCCAAAGCAAGCAAAAATATGATGCACTCAATGTCCATGCTGGTGTGAATGACCTGAGATGTACCTCCCTGGTCTACATGAAAAGAGACATGGATGAGCTCTCTGAGTATGTACCCCAGGCCGGTATGACATTGGCCGTGTGCAGCATCCAACCCTCACCAAGAATGATGCCACAGTACAAACACAGAATGATCATGTTTAACAGCTGGCACAGTTACAGCTGTCAGTCCAAGAGAGTCTAATGTCTGTCTGCTTGAGATGTCAAGCATGACAAGCCATGCTGCTGTTCCAGGGATGGCTTGCACCTGTTACCCCTGTGCATCTGGATACTGGATAAGGCCTTTGCCACCTCCACAGAGCCATATGTAGGCAAGGCCAAAAAGACTACCCACCACCCTAGAAAACATAAGTGGTAAGAAACATAAGGGTAATGCTGACCAATGCCAGATGTGTAAACTGCAATATGCATGCCCCTGAGGCACTTCCCATTATGGAGAACATCGATGTCTGTGCAGTGACAGAAGCCTGCTGCAAGCCTAGTGATAGCACACCAGCACTACCAGGTTATACCACATATCATGCGTTATGGCCCCAACACCTGGACCAAAATATCAAAGGAGGGGGAGTGTCCATATGCAGCACAGACACCCATACAGCCAGGTAACTGACAATGCACAAAGCAGCGGAGACCACCCATGTGCACCTAAGTGTAGTCAAAACTGCTGTACAGTCTGTAGCATGCGACAGACCACACTCTCACACACAAGAACTCCACCCAGACATTCTGAAGACACTGGACAGTATGAATGTCCCACCAAATACCAGACAAGGTACACACAAATTACCACGTAGGTGGCAAACCATTATGTATGCAAGGAGTAATCAGGGGCCTAGGGACACAAGTCGACAGTAATCTGTCATGTGATACTCACAATGCCAATGTGGCTAGGAAGATTGTCGATATTGGACACCGTATCATGAAAGGATTCACATCTACATCAACAGAGGTCACTGTGCCACTGTACTGCTCCCTTATCAGACCCATAATCTAGTACAATGACTCATATGGGATGTACCGGACGTGACACCTGCAGCGGTTCGGAAGACCTCATAGTTACCCCACCAAGAGGATAAAGTGTGTTAAATATATGTCATATGCTGCCTGGCTGTAGACACCCCAGCTGAATGCAGTCACAGACCGCCTACACAGAGGCATTGTATGTCTGTTGTACAAGGCCATGTCCAACACAGGAGTAATGGACATGCTCCACCACAGGAAATCAAAGCCATTGGAGATGTGAGAGTGACAGATGTCAGCCTCAACACATAATGAAATAGGATGTGCTGGAGGGACAGATACATAACCCAGAGGCTCCCCACACCCAGAAACAGGATCCCAATCCATGTTAGGCAAGCCCCTCACTGACACCCCTCAACAGGAATATTGCCAAGTGGATGGATGATCGTACATGTTTACTGGGGGTCTTCACTGTGTCACGACCAGACAGAGGCACAGTAAGGTAAGTCATAAATGGCCATAATAGTCACATAGCAAGGCGGCAAAGACACACACACTCTGGCTAGGCTTACTAATGCCCTAGGGTGGATAGCCTAGTATGAACCCATGAACCTATGAAGATACAAATTGTACAGTACACTAAGGATAATCACAAGGCTTACTTAACTGATGGTAGGAACCATGTTGGGCATCCACAGATATGCTCCGAATCACACAGATATTACAAACAACATACCAAACACACACACATATTGCCAACATACAACCTGACAGGTGCAGTGCAAACACCCCCGCCGGCAGAATGCAAAATATCTATCCCAGCAGACTGCTGGTCCCCTGATATTGCAGATGCTGAGGTAACAGCCATCATCTGCAAAGCAAAACACACAGCAGCAAAGGTATGTGATGGTGTCCTGGTCTGAGGCCAACATGGACTCCAAGAATAATGGAATGCCAAATCACACTACTGCCCAATGTCAGCCTTACCACAGGATATGTACCCAAAGAGCAGTGTACAACAACAGTGGTCCTTCACAACAAAGGTGTTGCCTGAATGGATACTGCAAACTACCACCCCAGGATCCTGACAAGCTTGGTCTGCACAGCTATGGAAAGGATCAGTATGTACCGCAGACAGAAAGCTATTGTGGACCTACTGATACTGGACTCTACACAGTGTGGCTGTCATAACTGCAGATCCTGCCCCTAAACATGTTTGACCCATTTGAAGCAGTCATTAAGGTCATTGATGAGGGCAATGTGGTCCACACAGCGTAGCTGGACCATGCATATGCTTATAGACAATACCCTACGAGTTCAGTATGGATATGTTCACCAGCTTAAATATATACCCCTATGTCAGTAGAGGGGTTGCAAACCAGATCAAGGACAGAACTGACATGGTCAGACATGCCGCATCCATGTCAGACTACAAAGCCTATATGAGTGGCATCCCACAAGGCCTGGTCCTGGCCCCCCCCCCTGTTCTGTATATATGTCCCATAGGTATAGGCCAACATGGAAGGACTGTGACTGAACATGTATGCAGAAGAGTACAAACAGCCCACCATATCCGACCCCCAGCTGACACAAGCAACCCACAAAAGGGCCACCTACAAACAGACAACTGAAGCCATAGCCATGTCAGCAAGCTAATTGCAGAACTGTGTATAGACAACCACCGTGGATATACAGTAAGTGCCCACAAACTACCACACAGGTGTTAACCCATTATGTACCTAACATGTAATGAGAGACCTGGGAACAAAAGTTGATAGATATCCTGCACTGGACAAACATGTGGCTGTAGTGTTCGCAGAAACATGCTATATACCCACCCAAACATGAAGGTTGGCAGATGTAGATAAGGGGAGGTCACTGTGGCTCTGCAGTCATCCTCCATCAGCGTCACAATTGACTACAATAGCCCCTGTGGGATATACCTCAGCAGACACCTCCATCAACTGTAAAGTCCACAACAGTACCCCACCAGGAGTAGCAAAGAGCATGAACAGATGCCATGTGTTTCCTGAGTAAACAAACTGCAGCCGCACACACTGCCATACTGCCCAGCTACAGGCAAGCTGTGCCTGATGTATGAAGCCATGTCCAACCTGGAATCAATGAACATGCCGCACCTTGTACAATCTGAATGGCAGTGAGCTGTGCACATGAGAGACCTGAACCCCAGCACTGACATACATAGGACAAGCTGTACAGAATGATCCATAACACAGAAGGCACCCCCACTCTTCAGTAAACTCCCGGTACAGGTCAGCCAGAGAGTCACCTATTGACACCCCTCAAGAGGAATCCTGATGAGTGGATGGGAGATGGTAGGCTAACCCTGGGTATCACTGTTATGTCAGAGGTAGACGGAGGCACAGTATACTAACCATGACATATGTCATGGCAAACTCCAGTTACAATGTGTGTCGAAGGACAAACACACCCTGTGACTAGCATCAGAAATGGCCTAGGGAACATCGCTAGTGTTTTCCAATGTCCACCCATGTTGTGGAATACACTACCAATGTTGGATGAGCCTGGTGTAGGTAGTCCATATCTGAACATAATGCAACATGGTCATATGTGCACAACTGGCCCCTACACAGTCTGTTGTGCTCACTATGAAGATGTCAAGCAGTCATAGGACTAAAGCCCAGGATACTGTCCACCACAGTGAAAGTACTGAACCAGTACACTATACGGTACTACACTGTTAGGTCATTATGAAAGTATGTTGACAACTGTCTGCAAAGTATCCCATGCAATCCCTGCAGGCACAGTATAATCCCTGTTGTGGCAGACATGAAGCAGTTGGCCAGTTAGTACCCAACACACAACCATAAACGTGAGATATTGTTGAAGTTCACACACACCCAAATATGTGGTGGACTTCAGAGTGCAACATATGGAAAGCTCACACTGGGCATGCTCGCACACTTTGATAAATGAGGCATATGTCAGACAACATGCCATGGAAAGTCTGAACTGGGCATGCTCACACACTTAGGCCATATCTCCGTTTAGCAGTTGGCCATACATATCTGGTATTTGTATGTGTTAGTCCAGGAACCAACCACAACACAGCAATCTGCCCAGTGCACACAGTAAATGACTACAGAGACATAAGTGATATAGTGGATCGCCGTCATATGCAAACATCTTCCACAGATACACAAGTTGGTCATAGGAACAGGGAATGCTATGGCAATAAAGACCTGCAAACAGTAGAACAGCACAACAAATATTGTGCATCCGACAATTGAACATATGGGTGTAGAGGTCAATACTAGGCTTGTTGCCCTAGGGAATGACAGCTCAGCCAGAGTGTGCTTGGCATCTGCATCCCCAGTACAGTAGGCTACTGTGCCACTGTAAAGTAGGTCACATAAGACAATGTGTGAGGCTAGTGAGCTGTGCCTCTGTCAAGCAGGGGCACAGTGGAGATCCCAGGGTTTGAATGTGCTAAGCCACAGCCATGTTGTTGGAGTGTGCTGAAAGAGGGTTGCTGAGGATCTCTAACAGTAAGTGGCCATCAATAACAGACTGAGGGGAGCCCTATCTGCATTCTCTGGACAATTCCACTGTCAACACTGTGTTGTGATGATTATGTGTGAATGAAGTGCCATGCCGGAACTGTTCACAGATGTCCTCCCTCTGTGGGCTACAGCTCTGCAATGTAGTAGCTCACTCTGTCTGTTGTACAGCTCATATATGGCTGGTGTACACCTGACAGGTGTCTTGTTGTGGAGCAGTCATGGGTATATGTGGGATAGCATGATCAATGCAAACCGTACACATGCTCATAGAATGCAATTGTCAAGGATTATGCTGAGTGGCCAGTATAGTCCCCAGCATGGGTCCTCTGAAGTCGTCCACCCCAGTCTTCACAAGTGTAGAGTCTGCTTGTGCTAAATACAGTTTGTGTGCAGTGACAACCTTGCCTGGGGGTGGAGATGAGATATGGATGTCCAGGGAAAGGTGGGTATGGTCAGATATCAACAATGGTGGTCTACCTCTGGTGTGGAACAGTGAGTACCCATGTTGCAGATGGACAGGTGCAATATGTATTCTCCCATGTGGCTGTGGTGTGTGGTTCTGCCATAGCACATGGACCCACAAATTGTAGTGGCTGTAGGGTAAAGTGGTAGAGGCCTGAGTAGTTCTCACACACAATATGCCTGTACCTGATGTTAACAACTGGAATGGTGTACGTGAACACCTGCATACCCCGGCACTGTTCCCAGGGAAGCTAAGTGTGTGTCCTGGATGTGGGTGTGGTGTTCTGGACTGGTTGTGTTGTGTGTTACAGGTCCTGTGGTCACAAAGCATGGTATATAACATAACCTGCCAGTGCGATGTGCATATCTGACCCTGACGTAGGTGGCTGCAAATGCATATATATGCTATCCCCCACCTGACAGGTAGTACTACATGTACATACCTCTGTAGAAATAAAGATGTCAGCACCCTATAAATAGTGCAGGTGCAGAACAGATGCCCAGTAATTCGGATAGTGCGCTTTGCTAATGCGTCTCCCTCAAGTGTCATAATATAGTTAGGTAGGGATTTGAATCCTGCAAATGCTCAGTGTGTGTGGGTGAGTGGGGTTTGTGTGTGTGAAAGTCTGTGTGAGGGAAATGTCCCTTTTGGCAACTGGGAAAACACAGTACAGGATACATATTCCCCTTTCTAAACACTGATGATGTCAGCACCCTATAAGTACAGCAGGAGAAGAGACACCTCCCAGTAATGCGAATAGCACGCTCTGCTAATGCGTCTGTCTTGAGTGTCATAACATAGTTAGGTAGGGGTTTGAATCCTGCAAATGCTCAGTGTGTGTGGAGGGGTTTAGTGTGTGTGCAAGTCTGTATGAAAGAAATATCCCTTTTGGCAACTAGGAGAACACAGTACAGGATGCACATTCCCCTTTCTAAACACTGATGATGTCAGCACCCTATAAGTACAGCAGGAGAAGGGAAACCTCCCAGTAATGCGAATAGCGCGCTCTGCTAATGCATCCGTCTCGAGTGTCATAACATAGTTAAGTAGGGGTTTGAATCCTGCAAATGCTCAGTGTGTGTGGAGGGGGTTAGTGTGTGTGCAAGTCTGTATGAAAGAAGTATCCCTTTTGGCAACTAGGAGAACACACTACCCTTTTGGCAACTAGGAGAACACACTACAGGATGCACATTCCCCTTTCTAAACACTGATGATGTCAGCACACTATAAGTAAAGCAGGAGAAGGGAAACCTCCCAGTAATTCGAATAGCGTGCTCTGCTAATGCGTCTGTCATGAGTGTCATAACATAGTTAGGCAGGGGTTTGAATCCTGTAACTGCCCAGTGTGTGTGGAGGGGGGTTAGTGTGTGTGCAAGTCTGTGTGAGGGAGATGTTACTTTTGGCATCTGTGAAAGCACTCTACAGGATGCACATTCCCCTATCTCAGCACGGATGATGTTAGCACCCGATACGTACAGCAGGAGAAGGGAAACCTCCCAGTAATTCGAATAGCGCACTCTGCTAATGCGTCTCTCCCGCTGAGTGTCATAATATAGTTAGGTAGGAGTTTGAAACCTGTAAATGGCATGTGTGTGTGTTTGAATGTGGGGACTCTGTGTGTGTGTGCAATTCTGTATGAAAAACATGTGCTTTTTTGAAATCAGGGGATCACACTACATGATGAACATTACCCTTTCCAAACAGTGATGATGTCAGCACCCTATACATACAGCTGGAGAAGAAACATCTACCAATAATCAGAATAGCGCAATCTGCTACAGCGTTGCTCTCAAGTGCCATAACATATTTAGGTAGGGGTTTGAAACCGGCAAGTGTGTGTGTGTTTGGATGTGGGGAGTTTGTGTGTGTGCAATTCTGTATGAAAAACATGTTAGTTTTGGCAATCAGGAGATCTCACTACCTGATGCACATTACCCTTTCAAAACACTGATGATGTCAGCACCCTATAAGTACAGCCAGAGAAGAGGAACCATCTAGTAATCCGAATAGTGCGCTTCACTAATGCGTCTCTCTCACGTGTCGTGACTTAGGTAGGGGTATGAATCCGGCAAGTGTGTGGGGGTAGTAGGGTGTGTGTAAATGCAAGTGTGAGAGAACAGATCCTTTTGGCAAATACTACAATACACCAGATGCTGCATATTCCCCCAGTAAACACAGGGGATGTCACCACACTATCAGCACAGCCAAACAGGGATAGTTGGCCAGTAATGCCAATAGTGCGCTCTGCTACTGGGTCTATTACCATTGTCAGAGTACAGATAGGTATGTTTTGGTAACCCACAACTGCCACGTGTGGTTGTGTCACACATTACGACCTTGTGTGAGTCTTTGTGCATAACAATGCATGCCATTGCCTAAACCAGCAATGGCATTGCACACATGATGTATGTGTGTGACACATACACATAAATACCTGTGACCTGCAGTAGTTACCATGTCTGACACATGCCTCGAGTGGATAAATGGTATTTGCAATGCATAACAATATGACTGTGTCTTACTGTGCAGGGGCCGCACATGGTATGTGTCTATACAGTGTGGGTGTATATGGTAAAATACCTACAGCCGGGGATACACATCTGGTCTGGGCCATATAGTCTACATGTAGTCGAAGTACAGGTGCTGCATGTTCCCACCTGTTGTGGGAGTGGTAACATGTCATTCCACTGCAATTCAGTGACCACATGCTGTGAACCCTTCAACTAGTGTGTTGTAGCTACAGTAATGCTCACGCACAATGTTTGGCTGGATGCAGTCCAGCCATATAAAGACAGTTCTTGAGACTGTCATATTGCCAGTGTTGTTATGGAGGATAGGTGGTTTTCCTGTGTATGGAAGGGTTGTGTGTGCCAGGCTATGAACCAGATGGCAGTCCGACACACTGTTAGCTGCACATGAATAGGCCCTGATGCTTTGTGCTGTGCCAACAACCTGGAGGTGTGTGTATCTGTGGTGCCTTGGGATACCACCCCCCTGTCCATGTATGTTACATGTGTAGGGGACGACAGGCATGGTATGAGGCATAACCTGGCAGTGATGGGTTGCACCTGTGAGCCATGAATCAGGACTCTGGTACTGCACAGACATTGCAGTTCACCGTGCTGAGGACAGTGTCCAGTGCATGCATCTTGCAGTGTACACTGCTGGTGTTGTGTAGCAGCACTGTTAGTGTCCTAACCTGTGTGATACCTGCGGAGGTGGCTATGTAATCCATGTCCTGCAGCATAAGGCAGTATGTGTGTATCAAGGAGCTTCGCCAATATACATCGGGCCATGGGTGTCACGTGCAAGCTGCCCCTTGAACATCATTGTGGCTTCCCTAGCATGTAAGCACACATTGACAGCCAGCGGATACCCTATGAATGACATTGGAGACTGAGCAGAATGTAGACATACAATACCCTTCCTACATATAGTGGTAGCATACCTGGTGAGGGTATGTTGGCAACCAAGATCAGGCTCATACTGGCCCGTGCCACATGCTGAGAGATCCATTCTATGTTCCCTATCATGTAGTCCAGGGAGGTATGTCTCAGGTCATCCATAGTGGCATGGTCAATGACTGAGTCATATGTGTCCATGCCTCTGACTGACCTGTATGCATGTGTTTTGTGGTGGACCATAGTGCCCCTGAGGCATATCACTGTGACCTTCACCATATACAGCCTGTTGAGCGGGACCCCAGTGCAGCGCCCAAGATAGGTACCTGACACATCTGTAGCAGGTGTGTTGTGTAGCCCTACAGGCTGTGAGTGCGTGGCACACGGGATGTGTGTGCCATGTGTGGGATGTGCTCTGCTCCGATGTAACATATGCCTGTGTGCCAGCTGCGGAGGTGTGTGATGCTCAGGCAGGATGCTATTCTGAGTCCCCACGTATGCCCCAGTGTGTTCAGCATGCTGTCAGTGCGTGTCTATGTCTGACTTGTATTGTAGTCACTGTAGTATGACATGCTACCTGACAGGGTATGGCATTACTGGGTTCAGAGAGCTCAGTCCCCAGATTGGCTATGTGGTGGCATCCCACACATGTGTTGTACATTCCTGGCCAAGGGTGATGGCTGACTGCATACATGTGGCAGCTGTGACATTGCCACATGACTCACATAAACCACAACTGGACCATAGAGGTGATTCACAGGTTACCTTTGCACATGCTACCCTAGTAGTGTGATTGCCATGGTGAGTACCAACACATAGGGCCAATGGGGAACAACATACTGAAGGTGTGTATGTGTGGTTGTACTGCTACTGTTTCATAGCACTGGCATATATAACTGCACACGTGGGAAAATGCCAGGTAAGACATGTGCAATGTGTCACAGGCAACGCACATGCGAAAAGGACGGACAGTGACGTTCTGTCATGTGTAAACTTGACATACGTATCGTATGCTATGCAGATGTCACTAGGAGTCCACAGAAGCACTGTAACTCTGCATTGCAGGTGGAAGCAGTGTTCCAGGGAACCCCAAGCGAACATGCATGCAATCAAAGCTACAGTAAGCAGGGCTGGAAGTAGTTCATTGTACAACAAAGAAGGGGTAACACTAACAGTAAGTAACAGTGCAAATATGTAGGCACTATCAACATGTACCCAGGAATGCACAGCGCAGATGCCCATGGTCGAACTGATATTATGTCATAGTTAATTGTGATTTGGATTACATTGGTACTGCACACATATCAACACTGGCAAACATCCACATTGCATAGTCGTTGTGGGCAACTTGACACCATTACTGTCCATGTCCATCATTGCATATCACTACTTGCATTAGCTTCCCCCCTGTGCTACCCATGTATGTGGCTATCTGTTGACATCCTTACCACCGGCATGCAATAATGTGCAGCTGTTACACTTTGGTACGTACTATGGGTGCAGATAACAATTCAGGACATTCATACGGTTACTGCATCAGGCATGCTGGGATATACACACAGTCATATCAGCACACTGTACTCTTACCAACATGATACTACTAATACACTTCTATGTAGTCACCCTGTGCATCAGCAATGTGTTTACCTGTTCCCGCAATGATGTTGGAGATTGCAGGAGGTGGCACAGTGTCATCATATGCACAGGGTGTGAATTAGGTATGCCTGAGTCTGCCACTGATACCACCAATTAACATGTGTGTGTATGTGTGTTGGTGAGGGGCAGCAGTACAGGGTAGGGCACTGTTGGTGCAGTGTGTTTGTGTATGTGGTCACCCTAGGTGTTAACATTTCGCATGTGTGTATGCACGCACACAGTTCCACCTCATGGCTGCCATATGCAGGGGTTTGCGGACAGCCACAGACTGCACCTGGCAGGTCATACAGATCAGTGTCTGTGGGCACGGACACGGTACCTGTGCCTGGCAGGGGTGCTACGGACCGTATCCAGTACTAAGCCAGACTGGGTACTGTCATAAGAAGCGGGAGTGTGTTGACTGGACACAGGTCCCTGTTGGGACTGTCCAGAGCCACGTGCACGTGGTCTCCTGGGGCGTTCCGATGACAGCACAGACCCTGCATTGCTGGGGCTGCTGCTGGCACTATGGGGGCGTGCACGGGCCTGTTGTCATCCGTGCCGACTGCCAGCTGCTGCTGTTGCTGGCATACGGCCACGTCGACGCCGCAACCACCCACCATTGCCCTGGCTCATGGACATTTGGTTGTGGAACTGCTGTAATATGTCCCCACAACGTCTGTCTATGACATCGGTGAAATTACGGATAGCATCCACGATGTCAAGCATACTGTCAGTCATGGCTGTGCGACATGCTCTCAGCTCCCTCAAACCCTGTCTGGTGTACCTTTCCATATGCGACTGTGCCTGCACGACAGCCCAAAACATAGCTGAGGTTGACAGACCTCTTTGGGCACATCTGCCAGAGGCAGTACGCCCACGGATGCTCCCACGAGAACCCATGGGCAACTGTCTGTGTGGTACCATCGCAGGACCCTGCCCATGGCTGCTGTGTGGGGAAGCATGTGCCACAGATACCACATTACCCTGGTCAATGCCCACTGTATCCTGTCCATCACCTAGGGACAATTGTGACAAAGGATGTACTGGCAGGATGACTGTGCGCAATGATGGGGTTGACAGCTGTGTACTGTCAATTGGCTGACAAATGGCGGACCCTGACACACCTTCCTGTACCATTACACAGATATCATCATTACCAGTACCTGTGGCACCAGATTCAGGTTCCCTGTTGCAGGACACCAGAGCAGCACCAGAACCTGTGGGAGGAAGACAGGAAACACAGTTTACAGTGTCCACACAATGTTACCAGTGATGCACTTATGCACACATGCACACATGCACACATGGACACATGCACACATGCACACATGGACACAGGCACACATGCACACATGGACACCAGCACACCTGCTGACATGCACACGTGGACACATGCACACAGGCACACATGCACACAGGCACACATGCACACATGCACACATGCACACGTGGACACATGCACATGTGGACACATGCACACATGCACACATGCACACGTGGACACATGCACACATGGGCACATGCACACATGCACACGTGGACACATGCACACATGGACACATGCACACGTGCACACATGCACACATGCACACGTGGTCACGTGTACACATGCACACATGCACGCATGCACACGTGGACACAGGCACACATGCGCACGTGGACACAGGCACACATGCACACATGCACACGTGGACACAGGCACACCTGCACACATGCACACATGCACACATGGGCACAGGCACACCTGCACACATGCACACATGCACACCCCGCAGTATACACACAGAGCACTACTGAGTTACACTAGTGTTACTAGCACTATCAGGACTATTATAGGTATTGTTAAACACACTCACCAGCATGGATGGCCTGCCTTGCTGTAACCCCGGAGGGACCTGCATAAATGATGAGATTAATGTCAGTGGGCACAACTGTGCCATTGATACTGCATATGATACAGTGCAGTAGTACACCAGTTGCCTTTCACACGTCAGCTGCTGATATTGCCAATATCACACATGCACAATTACATACTATGTTGACAGCTACATACCACGGACACACCTTACACATGCATAAATTAACAGTGTACAGAACAGTCAAGTGTACATATGGCATATTACCTGCATGCTCCATGTCGTGCTGCTGTGTGGATCCAGCCTCCATCATGATGCAGGTGTATTGCTGTTGCTGTTCCGGGCTGGAGCCACAACACTTAGGAGTAGCCCCTCCAGTCTGGTGAGGGGGGGATGTGTGGCCACCCCACCTCCTGTGGCAACCTGTTGCCTGTGGATATCCGACGCACGCTGATGGACATTTCTGATTAAATCACTGCAGTGATGTCGTACCTGCTCATATGTCCTATTATGCGTGCCAATGTCATTTACCCTACGGACAAGGTCTTGCCACAGTGCAGCCCTCTCCTGCTGATTCTGACTGGTGCAGGAAAACAGTATGTCATACTCCCGCACCAGGCTCTGGTGTATCTCCTCATCTTCCGCTGCAGAGTAGGTGGGATTACACTGACGCGCCATCTCCCTGGAAGAGAACACAAACAGGATATCAGCAGACTATGTCAGCAATATATGGCACACATACTATACATGATACTCATGTTCAGTGATATACTACTACTCCCATATGTTGCATGTGTGTGTCTCGTGCTGGATACACAAGTACATGGCCAGATATCAGTGCTCAGCCAACACCTGTGCAACAATACCTGCCACATTCCACACAACATAGTAGCATGCCCCATCGGTCAGCACACTGCGACAGGTCCAATGCACAACCTCACTCTGGGGGTTCATCCCAAGGTACTGTATGTGGGACGCCATCCACTAGTGTGATGTGGACACAAGTTACTCGGCCTGGATATACATATCCCACCACCACCACCAGCACAGTAGACTACTTTGATATGTATGTGATTAGACAGTTATTCACTTGTTAGGACTGAGATGGTATCCATGCAGCACACTGGGCCAGTGGAAGCCACAACCCACACTGCTGACCCCTTTGCAAATGCTTACCACGGACATCCCACAGATTGCATGGAACTTGCACACACATTTCTAACCCAGACCCTATGCACAAAGGTTAGGCATCCTGTCCGGTGGACCCCTGATAGAGGCAGATTGTATAACAATAGCAGGAGGCTACTGCAGGACAGAGCAGATTCACATTAAGGGAAGGCATCTGTGGTCAGCACTGGTAATACACTGCGGTCTCTCATAACAATGGCCACGGCCTACTCTGGGAGGGAAATGGCCACAAACACTATGGATAACCACAAGGCCTTCTTCAGTTATGTTACACATATGGACCAAATGCCTCAGATATGCTCTGCGTTAATACACACCTACTTAACATTCACCAAACACACAGATATTGGCAACATTCTTGCAGACAGGTTCGGTGCACGTATCCCCCCTCCTTCTCCCCCACCAGTTGAGATACTTATCACAGCTGTATGTAACCTCCCTATCATCTCACATGTCCAGGTGAGGGCCGCCCTCAGCAAAGCAGAACACACAGCATCACTGTGACCTGATGGTATCCCTGGATGTGTGCTACATGCACTCCAAGAGGACATACAACCGCATATAAGACTGATAATTAATCTTGGCCGTACTACAGGATATGCACCTGGACACTGGCATACAGCAACAGTGGTCCCACACCACTAAGGAGGCACCTCTACTGACCCTGGGAACTACCACATCATATGCATAACCGGCCTGGTCTGCTAAGCTATGGAATTATTCAGTATGGGACGCATATGCAGCGATATTGGGTACCTGCAGACACTTGTTCCCAGCCAGTTTCCCTTTGTGATGGGCTGATCCTGCCGTTTGAACCTGGCTGACCTTTCAAAACAGTCACTACAGCTATTGCTGAGGGCAATGCACAGACAACTGCTGCCAGGATCATGGCCTAACACTGACTGACATGTAATGTATAGTCATCCCCTTTTGGTGGAACTACGTACACACAACATATCACATGGACATACCTATAGATACAGACCTATGACACATTTGGAGGGTTCACAGTATGCAGACTATTAACCTGCTACTTTACATTACCTGTGTTTGTTACAGCTGGTTGTGTTACCACTGCATCTGCTTCCTGCTGCTGCTGGCATGGCTTGCTACTGTCACTGCTGACAGCTTAGACTCACAGTGTGTAGCGTGTGTATTTTTTTTTTCTCTCTGTCTCTGTCTGTCTCTCTCCCTCTGTCTGCTTCCAGACAGTGCAATGAACGTATTGCATGTGTGGAGTGTTAGTACAGGATGCTTTTGTAGGTATCTGCATAGGTCCATGTGATGGCCTCTGCACCAATTGTAAGCCAGCATTTGCTAATTGCATGCAGCCAGTTGTGTACTGATTGCAGTTCTCACTGTGATTACAGGACAGTGCTATAAAAGGGTATGTGAGATAGGCGTTGTCCTTTCAGATTGTAAGGGCGGGGACCATGCTGGTATGCTATGGACACTGTTCTGTGAGTGTAAAGGTTAGTATCTCTCTCATGATTCAGGCTGTGTTGTAGCTTCACATTTCTCCATTCCTCTCTCCTGTTCCCTGTAGTAAGTGTGTATGCACAATGACACCTACAACTATATATATATATATATATATATATATATATATATATATATATATATATATGTAAATATACATACATTTATATATGTACATTAACTGACATTATCACATACAAGCTACCAACTAGCATGGCTGTTTCTGTTCACACACTACTATTATGGGAATCCACTAGTTTTGACAGTAATTCTAAATGACATGCTTTGTGTACTACACATCCTATATTCCCTTTACATTCATCCCTACTATTACATGTTATATTTATTTTAGCACAATGTTGTAGTATAAGAGTCATGGCTTAGTGGTAGGTCATACAGACTACTGTTTCCAAGGTCCTGGGTTCGGGACTGACAGTGGGATTTTATTTTGCTTTTGAACTGACTACAGGACCTGTCAATCAGAGTGACTAAGGCACTTTTAAGCAGTTGTAACCGGGTTAGCGCTGGTTTGCGCGGAGCTCATGCATGCGCACTGGCGTTCAGCTCCACGCACACCCGCGCACACCCGCTTACAACTGCTTAACAGTGCTTACTCTGGCGCACACCCGTGCTATTTTCTTTGAAAGAAATGAAAATGGGGAGACAGGAAAGTGGTGAAAAAGGGGTCACAAAGAGGGTAAGACAGTAGGGAAACAAGCTTGGGATTTGCAGGAGGGATGTAGGTAAGGCCCATAGCTGCCCATTTCTTCATCAGCAACAGCTGTGCATATGTATGTAATTTGGTGTGACATTTGAAACCTTCCACCACTGAGAAAGGTGTCAGGACAACAATAATACTTGTTGTACAGCCAATTGTAATTGATAGTTTCCATGTCCAGCAGACATGTGTGCGGAATGGGCAGCTATGTATGGGGCATAATTTTTTTGTGGGTACAGAGTGCCCTTTTTTTTTTTTTCAGTTGAGAGTGGTATGTCAGGTGAAGGAAGTCGGTATAGCTGGGGAAGTAGGTTGGGTAGGTCAACAGACAAGACAAACAAGATGCATACAGGGGCGGTGTATGACACGTGTGGGGGGGGTTACACAATTGACAGGGACGGAGGTTTGGATATCCAGAGCCCATGAGCCCACAGATGGCAACAGTGGAACTGATATCCCCACCCATAGGCAGTTGCCACTGTTCCTTCACTGCCCAGGACGGGGCTGTGCTGGGGGCTGTGTAGGCAGGGCAACAGGCATGCCCGTAAGTTTTGCCACCTGTGCCTCAAGCTGGCATAGGGGCCCAAGAACAGAGTCCTGGATCTCCCTACGCACCACAGTCCGGACACTACGGAGGGTGAGTGGTGGTTCTCCTCCGGCCACACTTGCAGAGGGGAGATGAGCCCCATCCCCTGCAGCGCTTCCACCTGCAGGTGGCACAGGGCCACCGGAGGAGGGTCCAGACTGGGCACTAGTGCCAGGTGCACTCGCCAGCTGAAGTGGGAGAGGTGGGTCTGCTGGAACCCGCCTTCCCTGTCGTCCTATGTTTTGCATTATGTCATGACAGTTTGGGTTAGTGACATATAATACCATTCACAATTAGTTGTAACAGCATGCATTAGTATTCCCATTAACCAAACACCCAGATATTCACACCATTGAACAGCGAGCATAACACATGCATAATTTGAACAGCAATACACAGTCCAACAACATGCAGGGTTGATTGATGGCAACAGGCCATCAGGTTTGGATGTATGAACAGGGCAGATGCATCAACGGACATGCAAATATATATGACCCAACAGGACAAATGTCCAGGGGTGTTAATTGTGATTGCACATACCATTTTCACGTGGAATGGGTTATATGTGGTTATAGGGTGGGGTGAAGAAAATAATATTAACACCTTTGAATACCAATACATATGCTGTACATTTCTAATAGCTGCACATATATACACACTACTGTTCTAACTACAGTTTCCTATATGATAACTACTTCAACTTGGTGATAGGACTGTTACTGCTACATCAATATACATTTTATTGTTCTTCATACACATTCATATCTAGCTTTGTTCAGCTACATCATCCTGCTACATTTGCTTTATATAGCTATAGACAAGTGTGGATGTTTGGTATATCAGACAATCATACTATCTGCATATTGCAGACTGAGAGCAACATATCCAGATTTTGGGATACACATTCCAGCTGCAGCAACACTTTGAACAGATTTCGCTGTTTGGTTTTGCTTCTCACATGCATTTCATTCTGTACTGACTGCAGTATACTTTATTCAGGGGTTATTACTACTGTATTGCTGGATTCATGACACTTTCGCACACTCTTTCACTTGTTTTCATTTTACTATTCAGGATGGTACTTACTTCTAGGCTTTATTGACATGTTTTACCTGTAGTTATTACAATCCTTTCCAGCAGTCTCACTTCTGTCATGTTTCAGTATTTCAACAGGGATCTATTTCACACATGTGATTTGATCATCTTCTGCAGCTGTACTTTTCAGCCTGCTGCAGGTTGTGTACTATTTTCTTACAGGTGGGGCATCTTTATTTCAGAATTTATTTCAGACATTTTCATTTTTCTGTTTGGATTACAGACTGCAACACACTTTTGTAATCAAGCAATACTTGCAAACACTTTTACACTGTTACTTGCACATTTTATTACTTAGTGACTACACTGCACTCTTTTGCTAACTGTCATACTTTTATATTTGTTTACAGTTACTGGGAGTGGATTACTGACCTGCCTGGTGGCGCAACCACACCAGCCTATTGCCATAGGCTCTGCGGTTCACAGAACGGACACCTGCAGCTGTAATATAAATGAAGTAATATTGGAATACACATCTCCATAATATCAGCTAGTTTAATTTCTTACATACATAATTAAATGTAACTTACTCAGTAGTGGGGCGTTGGGCATTTGCCGGGCCTCCTGGATCCAAAGGTTCAATTGGTCCTGCTTGCATCTCTTCAGGTCCGCATGGTGGTGACGGACCTGCTCACCAGTCCTTCGAATCCCTGTGGCATTGGTGAGATCATGAGCCAACCGGTCCCATGCCTCAGCCCTATATGCTCCCCACAGGACCTGGCCCTGCATGAGTTGGGCCTCATGATTGTGGACTAGGAGCCAGACCATGCACCTGGACTCCTCAATGCCCCACCTCTGTGCTCGAAAGCAACTACCCTCACCTACTCCTGTCATTCTGGCTGCAAGTCAGTTCTACAATCGTTTATGCTGTGTATTCCTGCCTATGGGGCTTATATAGGCTGTTTTTCCCGCACATATCTGTGATTGGCCATTTTGGAATTGTATCAACTTCACTAAACCTGCATTGTCATGCTCCAGTTTGTATTCATTCCTATATATTTGCTATTATTGCATTTATAGGTACTGCTGTCATGGCTTAGTGGTTCAGTATCTTGACTATGGTGTATAGTATCCTGGGTTCGAACCTGGCCACTACTTTTTATTTTTTATGACTGTCTAGACAAGCTGAGGGGTGTGTCTGTGTAAAGGCAGTTTTGATACGGCTTGCTCAAAGTTGCCCGTCGGTTAGCTTGTTTGCGCGGTGCGCAGCTCCGCGCAAACTGGGTACGCTGGTTTAAGCCTCATTTGGCTATCAGCATGCATATTACACTCAGCTCAGCTAGGGGCACATAGTTTCAGCATGTTAAACCACTGCTCACTTACGGGCACTCATTTTGCACCAGTTAAACCACTGCTCACCTACGGGCAGATGCACTCACTCTGTTAAACTGTAGCTCAGCTATGGGCACATCTGGCATTTTTTATTGTTTTGTTACCTCACATTTCTTCAATATAAATGGGCTATTTCATTACATTTTACATAAAATGTGATTTTATGTGTACATGTTTGTCAGGGACTTGTTTCGTGCTTATTTTGCTAATAATAAAAATTGGTGTTGTGGGGGCTCGAACCATGAATGCCTGCTCTTCAGCCAACATCTCTACTGCTACGCTATTGCTTCTTGGCTTACTTTGCATATTTAGTTCTTATATGCTTTCCCACTGACTGCTAACTGTAGCTGCGCTTACGGGCATGCCAGCAAACGAAGCACTCACGGTTAAACATCTTTACAATTTAAAAAAAATATATCACATGTTCATTTATATATTTTCTGTTCATAGTCTGTGGGGGCATGTGTTGTGTTGTGTTTATTCACATTTCCATGGACTCTGTCGTGGGTGTTTACTTTGGGCACTTTTACTCTTCTGGGGGCGTGTCCGCTTACAGGGCTCGGCCTACGGACACGCCCCCTACTGTCTTACATGGACCGTGTTAGCCTTAGGTGTGATTCAGCATGCTCTCATGAATATGCAGAGCGTGCTGACATCACTCCGTTTAACTGCAGTCTCCGTGTAAGAGTTATAACTCTTACACGGAGGCTTCGTGAATCCTGCCCACTATCTTACTGGCTTTTAAAAACTTGCAAAACTGATTGCCTCACAGTTGTAATGCATTTTGTTCAGAAATGTAAACAAAGTTCTTCATTTGTTCAAGAACTTTTCAATGCCCTAATGTGCTTAATTCTTATGCTTGACTATTTCCCTTTTATTTCTTAGTTTGGTTTTAAAACCCTGCATATTTATGTAACTATTTACAGAAGTAGATGAATAAACATTTGCAAAAGACTATCTATCTAGCTATATATATATATATATATATATATATATATATATATATATATATATATATATATATTTTTTTTTATGGGTCTACTTGTCTACTTGAGAAGATCGAAATCCCAAATTACCGAATCTGGCAAGACCGAGACGACATCTCTGAAACCTCACATGAATGAACACTCAGAACACTGATAAGGAACTCTGAGAAAGTTACCATTTGTCCATCACCACAAAAAACACTCACCGAAGCAAATCAACCCCCCCACCCCCTCTAACTAAATATACCAATCTCTGAGATCGCACTGCAGTGGGGAAGTTCACCATGATGACCGAATGGTTCTTTTCCCATACTAAAATTCCAGTGTTCCGAATGTTTGTTCTTGTGAGGTTTCGGCAATGTCATCTTGGTCTTGTTGGATTTGTCAATGTGGGATTTTGGTCATTTCAGACAGACCCATATATATATATAATATATATATATATATATATATATATATATATATATATATATATATATATATATATATATATATATATATATATATATATATATATATATATATATATATATATATATATATATATATCTATATATATATATATATATATATATATATATATATATATATATATACATACATATACTATATATATATATATATATATATATATATATATACATATATATATATACATACATACATACACACACATATATATCTATATACTGCCTCTTTCTTTCACACACACACACACACACACACACACACACACACACACACACACACACACACACACACACACACACACACACACACACACACACACACACACACACACACACACACACACACACACACACACACACACACACATACTTTCACACATACACGTGCACACGATTATTTAGAACTAGTTTAGGTTTTCATGGCTGTGTAAATTTTAGAGGATCCATTGCTCCATAGAGGAAAAGGTCATATTAAATATGAATTGTTTAAAGTGAAAACTACTTACCTGATACTTTGTTATCCTGCATCATGCAGAAAATCTGCAGCATCTGCTTACAGTAAAATGCAAGAAATCAGTAAAAAGCATGATCCTCATATTGAACAAATCTGTCTAGAACAACAGTCTTAACAGAATATGGCACAGGGACAATAGCTGTGGAATCTGTAGAAAAAAATGAACTGTCCAACCTGGTTTGTCTTCATCCCTCCCCAACTGTTATTTTCATATGGGGTCAGTGTGTCACTTCAGCAGTGACAATTATCTAGAGCCAAGATCTACACTGTCAGGTGGCCTGCTGCAGTAGTTCATGCATACCACACACTCTCACACCTAGGGCCAGTTTAGAGTGTACAATGCACCTGCTGCATGTTTTTGGAATGTGGGAGGAAACTGAACCATCTGAAAGAAACCCATGCAAACACAAGGAGCACATGCAGATTCCACGTAGGAGGCACCCCAGCCAAGAATCAAATCAGATAACTTGTTGAGAGGCAACAATGCTAACCACTGCATCACTGTGCCTCTGCTTTGTCTTCATGTTTAAACATAATGAAGAGTTCCATTCAAGGCTACGATTTTCTTTCCAGAGATGCACAAGAATGCTGTATTGTTCCTTTTTCATGCCAGTGCTAATAGCTATACATTTCATAGCATTTCCTTCTAATGATTTTGAATAACTTTCATATCCTAAAGAGGAAAAGGTTTCCTGAAAGTGTTGTGAAAAAAAAAACAAAAAAAAAAAAAACAAAACAAAAAAAAAAAACAGACGTGCTCTGACCTCTCAACAGTTCCTATTTTTGAGGAACATTCCAATTTTCAGGCACAATTTACCCCTGTACAGGATGTTCCTATATTTGGAGATAATTCACTATTTTCAGGTTTGATTTACCCCTTTACACAATTTTCTGACTCCCAGTTATCACATGAGATTTTGTAAGCTGTCTAGTATACAGAAAACCACATTACATGACCAATATACTACTATACTACTGTCAACAATAATTTAATGAAAAAGGGTAAACATCTTGCATCTCCCTTTTTCTGAAGCAAAAATCAGTAATACTGTGGTAGAATTTTTTACAGGAAAATATATTCTGACTCTAAAACTGAAGCATATATATATATATATATATATATATATATATATATATATATATATATATATTTATATATATATATATATGAAGTTGGGGTGTGGGGGGTGCAGACTCTGGGGGTTTGTTTTCCTTCCAAAAATGCCATTTTAGGTATAACAACAAGTTTCATAGTTCACTGTTATGCTCTGAAGATTGTACTTAATTTTTTTGGAGTTTTGGGACTCCCATTAAAGAGAATCAAAGTTCTCACAGGATGTTGTAAACTCCCAAGGAATAAATGGAATCACTACAGACTTAAGAGTCAGTTTACTGAACTTCTAAGCCATACAAATTTGTAGGTGTCTTGTGTTTATTCTTGAGAACAAATTCATGAAGATCCCATTTTGCTGAGTTTGTTCCATGTAGATCACATTAGAAATGTTGCAAGAGGTGTTTTGCACCAAATGGACACATTGTTGTGGGAGACTTTGCCTTATACCACCAGCTGATATAATATTTTACTGATATTCTACTATTATTTATTTAACATTTATTAACTGGGAAAGTCTGACTTGGAATTTTCAGCGAAGGCCTGGGGAGAAAAGCTCCAGACGCATGTCTTTGTAACATGGGAAGAAACAAGATTACCTAGAGGAAACCCACACAAATGCAGGGAGGACATGCAGACTCTGCACAGGATGCACCCCAGACGAGAATTGAACCGAAGGACCACTTGCTGTGAGGTGACAATGTTAACTGCTGCACCACTGTGCCACCTGTACTATTCATGGGAAAGGGTTGTGATTTGAGTGAAACAAGAGTTGGAGTGCTTTACCTTTGGTAATGAGCACCATTTTTATTTGTTGTAGTTGGTCATATCAGAAACTGTTTTTTATTGGCCTTCTTTATTGTGTATGCGAAAGAACCTGGAATAATAGCTGACTGTATGAAAGAAGTCCTTTTCTCAACATTTCCTAGACTGGGGACCCATAATGCAGAGCATGGATACCTTTTGGGATTGGCTGATGATATGGTTTTGACACAAAATACTTTTCTCTCTCCTTTCAGCTGAAATGTATGAGAATTCTTCACAAGATTCTCAAATATTTTGCTTTTCTATCTCTAACCATCAAAATTGTCTTTGTCAGAGGAAGAGGACTCTGAGAAGAGGGAAAGATAGGCATTCCTGATGTTATGGGTATATCCAAGAAATCATTTAATGGTAAGAGCCCTTTCTGAAAGTGAAAGTCTGGACCTGGAGAAATTATCAATTTCTTAGCATGACGAGGTAGATCAACGTAATGTACTGAAAAACACAGGCACACACACGCTGAAAAAAAGTTTCTTCGCTGTTAGCTTGTCTGCCTATTTTTCTCTCTACCTATCTGCATGTGTATCTTTCTTCTTTTGTGATGTTACCAAGGTACCATCTACTAATAACCAGATCTTGTTGCCATGAAAAGTGGAATGCACAGCTCAAACACAAATGTGTTCCTAGAGGCACAGATATAACAGAAGAACATTTCTTAGAAATGACTTTAAAATCTGAAATTCAAAGTGAAAATATTTTGGTTAGTTGAATGAACGCTGACATACTTCCACTTCATTTTCAGTCAATCCATTCCCCTTATACGAGGTTGTTGTCTTATCTTCAGCTTCTGCTCTACTATCCCTTAGAGAGAACTGGATACCAGCAAAGAGACAATGGAGCAAAGTTCATAGTTCACAGTTCAAGATTACTGCGTAAGGCCAAAAAGGCCAATTAAAACACAGATGCTAGAGTTATTGAATAGACTAAATACCACATCTATTTATCAAGAGATTGTTTAATTAGTTACAGACTCACTTTTCTGTATATGTAAAAATAGCCTGTTCCATAACCTAGCCACTGACAGGGAAACATTTTTTTTTCTTAATGATATTCTTAATCCAGTGATCTTAAACATGCAATATCTGACCCCTGAAGTATATTTAGACTCTAACAATTAAATATCCATATGTAAATGAAATTCTTCATCATGGAAAGCCCAATAAGGTAAATCTATTTACCATGCACATGCTTGTAACAATTAAATATAAACCAATATGTTGTAACCTTACAGCATATGGAAGATGACTAACATTTTAATTTCCCTCAGTGTACTCCCTTTCATTTGATATTTCCAGAATTAACATATTAGATCTTATCAAAAATGTAAAAATGTGAATTATGTTCAGTCACTGGATGTACAAAAGACTTATACAATTACCCCAAAAAAGAGGAGTGTCATGCTCTACTATCTCTAAGAATTAACTCTACAGACCCCATAGTTTATATTTTATTTGTGCCTGATGTTTGAACTTCAAGTGATTGAAAAAATAAGTTATGTACCTACCATAACGTTCCATGTTAGTTGTCTCCTCTCGCCTTCTTTCTTGCTGGTTGGGTTCGGAGCCGATCCTCGGCTCTGACTCAGCCATCTTCTAAAGCTCGAGATCTACATACTGGCTCGAGGCCTCCCCATATCCCATGATGCCTGGCGCTAGAAACCCAGAACTCATTTGGTGAGACTAACAGCAGACAAAATAATGAAGGAATCCTATCCTATTATACATAAGCCCAACTATAGAGACTACTAGGTAGAGTGGGATAGCCAGAGAAGACTCAGCCAGTGTAAATCCATAGAGAAACTCTTCTCTGTCTAGTAGGATAGGGGGATGGAGGGTGGGACACAAGAAAGAAGGCGAGAGGAGACAACTAACATGGAACGTTATGGTAGGTACATAACTTCTTTATGTTAAGTTGTCTATCTTGCCTTCATTCTTGCTGGTTGGGACAGCATCCCTAGCACCCAATATCCGGGGTGACTCACTGGAACAGACTCTTCAGAACAGTGGAACCAAAATCAGCTCTGCTCCTGGAAACCACATCCAACTTATAATGCGAGATGAAAGTATGAGGATTTGCCCACTTGGCCACTGCACAAATAGATTCCATGGGCAACCTAGATTGAAAAGCAACAGAAGTGGCTAATGCTCTGGTGGAGTGGCCTTCAGGTTTAACAGGCAATTCTTTCTTCCTCAGCTGATAGATAAAGGTTATGATAGAAGTCAGCCACCTAGATAAAGTTACTTTTGATACTGGTAGGCCTTGTTTGCCCTCTGCATAAGAGAGGAAAAGCTGATCCGATTTTCTGAAGTTCTTAGTCCTATGCAAATAAAAGTGCAGTTGCCTGTGAACATCTAATTGATGTAACTTATATTCTCCCCTGTTGGAATGGTTGGGAAAAAATACAGGAAGGTCAATGGACTCTTTCAAGTTATTCTCAGAAGAGACTTTAGGAAGGAAGGAAGGATTAGTCCTAAGAGCAACCCTGTCTTTGTGGAACACTAGGTACGGGGGACGGATACAAAGAGCCTGCAGTTCAGAAACTCTTCTCGCTGAAGTAATTTCTACCAGAAAAAGTGTTTTCCAAGATAAAAACTTCAAGGAACAGGAAGCTGCAGGTTTGAAGGGGGGCATATTTAGAGAGGCTAGAATCAAATTCAGATCCCACGGGGGTGGAGGATCTCTAACCGGGGGCCTGAGCAGAGTGGTTCCTTTGATGAAGGCCTTACAAAGCTTATGAGACATTATACTACTTTCTGAAAGGCCAATGTGAAAATTTGAAATTGAGGCTAACTGCACTCTAATTGTAGCGGAAGCGGACCCAGTATGAAAGAGGTCCACAAGAAATTCCAGGATGTGGTGAACAGGGGCTGATAAGGGGTCTATATTCTTAGCCTCTGCCCAGGAAGAAAAACGTTTCCACTTACTAGCATAAGTTTTTCTAGTGGTAGACTTGTGCGATGATAAATTATTTCACGCACCGATTGGGAGATATCAGGAAGCCTGGCTAGGGTTGGAAGTGGAGCAACCAAGCCGTGAGCTTGAGAGATTGTAGGGAATGATGCAGACCGCCCGATTGATGGATCAGGAGGTCTGGAACTGGGTCCAGAGTCCAAGGCTGCAAACCATATTTGTCGAGGCCAGTACGGAGCAATGAGGATCATTCTACAACCCAATACGGTAGCTTTCTGTATCAGCTTGGGAATTAGAGGAAAAGGAGGGAATGTGTACAGAAGTCCCTGAGGCCAATTGTGGACTAGAGCATCTCAGGGAGAATGCTCTGGATGTGGTAGGAGAGAGAAGTTGCTGCATTTGCTGTTGAAGGAGGTGGCAAAGAGGTCACAACAAGGTTGCCCCCATTTGCGGAAGATTTGGTCAGCTACTACTTGATTCAGAGACCACTCGTGAGACATGAGAATAGCTCTACTCAGCCTGTCTGCTATGACGTTGGATTTCCTAGGGATATGCGTTGCAGTCAGAAACCATTGGGAAGAGATCATCCACTGCCAGAGTCTGAGTGCTTCTCAACATAGGGCGTAGGACCTGGTACCGCCCTGCTTGTTGATGTACCACATGACTGACATATTGTCCGTTTGAATTGTAATTGTCCCGGTAGGAAGGGAGTCCTGAAGAGCTTGCAACGCTAAAAGCACAGCCCTCATCTCCAAGACGTTTATGTGCAGATGGTACTTTTGAGGTTGCCAGGTACCCTGGACTGTTCTGACCTGATAATGCCCCCCCACCTGATCAGGGAGACATCCGTGGTCACAGTAGCAACTGGAGGGGGAAGTACAAATGGTCTGCCCAGGGACACTGATGAGGAGACCATCCACCACGCAAGGTGCTTTTTGCATGTTTCTGTGATGATAATCATGTGAGACATGGGAAGCTGCTGGAAGGACCATTGGGTGAAAAGAAGCCATTGGAGGATCCTCATCTGAAAACATGCCAGAGGGATGAGTATGATTGCTGCTGCCATGAGACCCAGGGTTTGGAGGATGAACCTGGCTTGAATTCTCTTGCATTGTAACATCTTTATTTTTGATGACACCCCATATAAACAGTTAACAGGAGTTGCTATGGGGACTTCTGTTGCAAACACTTTTGCGAATCTGGTATTGTTTCACTGGGAGAAAGAATATATTTTAAATCATAGTAATGCACTGAGCAGGCATGTGAAAAGTTATGTTAGATTTGTAGATGACTGTTTTTTTATATGGGATGGTACGGAAGAAGAACTCCATACATTTATAACATATATTAATAATACAACAAGTTTTTTTAGATTTAAAATGAGTTTTTCATCAAGTGAGATGGTATTTTTGGATGTAAAATTGTATAAGAAGAATAATGAAATACAAACAATGGTGCATAAAAAAGATGTGCACACAATAAGATATTTAGAAAGTACTAGTATGCACCCACCACATGTATTTAAAGGCATAATGAAGTCGCAGTTGATTAGAGTGAGTAGATTAACAACAGAAGAACGAGTATATTTGAATGAGATAGCAGTCATGAAAGTAGAATTTATGAAAAGTGGGTATGTGGAACACCTTATTAATAGAAATATTGAATTGGTAACACGGTAGAAATATTGATTATAAACCTATATTTGCAAGCTATATGATTGATGATGACCATGTATTATCTACATCTATAACAAGGAAAGATATTACTATAAGATATATAACTACATACTCTGGTTATACAAATCAAATATGTAAATTAATTGAGAAAAACTGGCCAATTTTGATGGCTATGCCAGAACTTAATATTTTAGCAGGGTCTAAACCAAGCTTTGCATATAGAAACCATCAGTCCTTAAAGAATATGCTGTGTTACAAGGATTTTGTAGAACAACAAAGTCCAATACATAACAAAATAGGGACTTATAAATGTTATAACTGCACTTGTTGTGGGGATATTTTAGAAGTAGATTGTTATTTTAAGCATCCAGTTACTAATTAGGAAATTTCAGTTTTATTGTAACGCTAACTGTAATACTACGAAATTGGTGTATCTTGCTACCTGTACGTTATGTCAGGCGTTCTATGTTGGAAAGACTATACGAAGGCTTAAAGATCGCATTATAGAGCATAGATCAGAAATAAATAGACAGGTACAAACCAATGCTTTATATAAGCATATATTAGAATTTAACACACATAGTTTCAAATTTAAATGTATTGATATAGTACAAGTGGGTATGAGGGGGGGGGTGATGTTAACAACCTTTTGGAACTAAGGGAGTTAGAGTGGATAATTAGGTTGCAAGCAAATACCACCCCTGGTTTAAATAATGCTATCAGCATAAAACCTGTATTAGTAAAGTGACAAATGAATAATTTATAATAGGTTAGGTTAGTACTATTATAGTCCTATGATGAAATGATAAATCAGGTTTTGATGTAAAGCTGCTGGAAGGACCATTGGGTGAAAAGAAGCCATTGGAGGATCCTCATCTGAAAACATGCCAGAGGGATGAGTATGATTGCTGCTGCCATGAGACCCAGGGTTTGGAGGATGAACCTGGCTTGAATTCTCTTGCATTGTAACAAGACCTGGACATGCCACCGAATGACTAATGACTTCTGGTGGAAGGCTGGCTGACCCTGTCTTTTGTATTTAAGTTTGCGCCTATAAAGATGATAGAATGACAAGGTGACAAAGCAGATTTTTTGAAATTTATAGTGATACCTAGTCTGGAGCATGTCTGGATAGTATAGTCTCTGGCTTGCAGAAGGTGATGCCTGGTGGCAGCAGTGAGGAGCCAGTCATCTAGATACGGAAACACCTGGAATCCTTGCCATCTCAGGTGAGTGGTAACTACTGCCATACATTTGGTGAACACCCTGGGGGCTTTGGTGAGACCAAAGGGCAGAGCTCTGAAATGATAATGGCTGGCTCCCAGCCGGAAGCGCAGTAATCTTCTGGAGCACCTGTCCATTTTGATGTGGTAGTATGCATCCTGAAGATCTATGGAGCACATCCAATTGTCCTGACCCAGGAAGGCTAAAATGGACTGTAGCGTGACCATCCGAAACGTTGTTCTTTGTACAGACCTGTTTAGTCTGCTGAGATCCAAAATGGGTCTCCAGTCTCCTGTCTTTTTTCATACCAAAAAGAACCTTGAGTAAATTCTGGATCCTTGCTGGTCTGCTGGGACTTGCTGGATGGCCCTTTTTCTTAGCAGTTTTGAAATGTCCTGAACTGTTTGATCCCTTAGATTGGGTGGAACATCTGGAAGGGACTTGTAAAGGAGCGTGAACAAAAGGAATTCTGTAGCCTCCGGATATAACGGACTGTACCCATTTGTCTTGTGTTATGTCTTGCCAGGCTCTTGGGTACAATGATAATCTTCCCCGACTGCCTCCAGGGGTGAGCAGCCGGACAACCCTTCAGGGATGCTGGAAGGGCTTGTCAGTGAAAGATTCTCTGCTGCCCTGGTTTTGCAGACCCCCTCTGCCACGAGGGTGGTGTCTGTTATTGTTTCCTCCTCTGCCCCTGGAGGGAAACTCACCATGTGTGTCTGGCAAGGCTCCCTGGGATTTCTGGAACCACATCTTTCCACTCTTCTGACCACTGGGATATGGTCTGGAAGGAGTGGAAAAACAGACTCCTACGGCAGAGAGAATCTTGCCTTCCTGCTCACGCCTGGTAAGGGTATCCTTCACCTGTGATCCAAAGAGAGAGGAACCATCAAAAGGGGTATTGGTGAAAGATGCTCTGAAAGGTTCTGCAAAGTTGCATAGCCGCGTCCAAGTGTGCCTCCTTAGGGCCACACCTGTCCCTGCGGCTCTACTCGCCCCATCGGCTGCATACGAAATGAGCCTCATGGAGCAGTTTACCACTGAATTAAGAGTCGCCAGCTGGGAGGCTGCCTTAGCCTGGGCCCCCTCAGCTGACGGATCTTGGAGGGTATCTCCAAGCTCTTTCAGGAGATCCCTCTGAAGATAGGTAAAGTGGCACAGGTAATTCAGGGACCGCATAGAAAAGGTTGCTGAAGAGAATATCCGCTTCCCATATCTGTCCATCATCCTGGACTCCTTGTTAGGGGGATGGACAGATGAAGAAGTTTCAGCCAACTCCTTTTTTGTGGCCACCGCTACCACCATGGCATCAACGGGGACACCTTTGGTCAAGAACTGTTTGTCCTGCGGTGCAGTAATGAATTTGGCAGGTCTTCTAGGGGTCAGTTCCACTGTGTCTGGAGCTGTCCACACCTTCCGAGCCACCACAGACATCAGTGGGTCAAAAGGCGGAGACACCCAGGAGGTGGAAGGTTGGGATCCAAATGCGTCCAGGAATACTGACTCATCCTCAGAAGGGCTTAGGGCAGTCCAGTTCCCCCTCTGCCTAAGCATCTCAAGGATGTCTGAGAAGGAGACATCTTCAGAGGGGCATCTTGGGGACCCTTCTGACTCCTCTAAGTTGGTATCTGATGTGACAGACTCGGGGGAGTCAACATGCTTCCTCTTGTATTTCCTCTTGTGAGGTAGCTCCTCTGAATGGTTAGGGGAGGCCTCAGAAGAGAAGGATACACGCAAAGGGGTGTCCTGGAGCACTGGATCCCCACGCTTGGGGTCTGGAAGAGGGGCAGAGGCTGACGCAGGCACCCTAGGGGGAGGAGCCGATGGGGTCGATCGTGGGACTGACTCTGGGGCCAGTACAATCCTCATCACCTCGAAGGCATCGCTGCCCGGACACAGAGATGGCTCTGGTTCTGAAGAAACAGAACCCCTCCCTGCACCGAGGGGGATGGCTCCGAGGCAGATGTGGGAGCTGAGTTCACCTGAGCTGAAGCACCAAGGGGGAGAGCGGGGTCAGACAAGGGTCCAATGCTTCTCGCCCCCTCAGAGCGGACAAGGGAGTCTCGGCACCCAGATCCCTCCAGGGATGGTACCATGGAAGGGATCGGAGCCAACGACGGAACCGAAGGAGAAGGTATCAGAGCCGACGGTTCCAAGACTCGAACCCCAACGAACTTTGGCTCCGAGCTCATTGGATGAGTCAGAGGAGGAATATCTACAGTTGTGGATGGAGCCGACGCCTGATGAGGGGGGCTGGACAACATTTTGGCAAAGGCCTGTGATTTTAACAGCCTACTGACCACTCTTTCCAAGTCATGGTCCGAAAGTCTTGAGGACCGAGAAGAGTGGGATGAGCGATGACTACGCTCCGACTAGAGCAGAGGCGACTTCGGAGCCGAACGTATCGACTCCAGAGAAGGAGACCTGGACCTTTTTCAACTCTCAGATGGCTCCGAAGAATGTGTCGGAGCCGACTGGGAGGGAGGAACATCGGTTCCAGCCAGAGCTGAGATGGATGGTATGGCTTCACCCAACGACGGCTCCGAACTGGGAGCAGAAGGTTTAGGTGGCCTAGAAGATTTCACAAGCTGAGCCTTCACCGGTGAATCTTGGGGTTTAAGCAGACCCTGCAAGATCAATTTGTTTTTGCACTCCTGCAGGACTCTTGGACTGAACACATGGCAAATCGAGCAAGAGTCCTGCAGGTGCATGGCGTCCAGACAATAAACACAAGAAGTGTGACCATCTGTCAGAGACATCTTCTGACAGCATGAGTCACACTTCTTGAATCCGGACGGCTTTGGATCCTTGGACATCCTGAAAGAAGAAGAAAAACCAAGTTAGAAAACACACACACCAAAGGGGTAACTAACCACAATAAAAATACACTACAGTTAACAGAACCAACTACACTATAACAACAATAATTAACTATACCTAACAGTAATAAAGGATTTTTTTTTTTTTTTTGTTAAGGGAGATAGGGAGAAAAAAGGTTATCCTCCAACTTAACCGGAAACATTTTAGAGGTAAGGTTATCCTCTAACTTAAATGGAAAACCTTAAGAGGAAAGAGAAAAGGGGGAGGGGAAACTCTCTAAATAAAAATGAGTTTCTGAGGGGTATCAGACACGAACACAACTATAATACCAAAGATATATCTAAACCAGGATTTCTATGCTAAAACTAACTAGTTTTATGACAGAAAAAACACAATATAAAAGTTTTATACGACCTGAGCCAGTAGAGCAACCTCGCAGCAGAAGGAGCAAATGAGTTCTGGGTTTCTAGAGCCAGGCATCTTGGGATATGGGGAGGCCTCGAGCCAGTATGTAGCTCTCGAGCTTTAGAAGATGGCCGAGTCGGAGCCGAGGATCGGCTCTGAACCCAACCAGCAAGAATGAAGGCGAGATAGACAACTTAACATCTATAATACTTAAATCTTTAGCTTAATATCTGGGCTTAATAACTTAACCATTATTGGGGAAAGACTTCTAACGTGCTAGCATGCGTATGCAATGATCAAACAGCTGTTAGCCCTGAAGTGGCTTTTTTGAAAACAATTACATTTTGTGCACTTTGCACTGGTCATGAGTGTGGTTTGTCCTGGAAAATCTGACGTTTCTACAAAAAAGAAAATGTCCAAATAAATATATTCAATATGTGTAAATCTACAAACTTTTATTTAATTGGTATTCGTATGTACATGTTATCAGAGAGTTGGCATTATACAACCTACTTGTTAAAGAATAACTCCTTTTGTAGACCGTACATACTGTTTTGATGAATATTTTCTAGTTGTGCAACACTGACAGTAGGCTTTGGCTTCTTCCACTGACAGACAAGATTTTGACAGCAGCGTGCTTCACTGTGTTTTGTGGAATTTAAGTTGCATGTATAGGCATGTTATGTAAGTAGTAACATTTATGTACATGGTTTAGCTGAGATGTGAATATCTGTCTCTGTTAACAGCGTCTACATTTAAAGTTTACACACTCTCATGCCATGTGATGCAATCTGAGAGTTAAATATACATTTACTAACACTCTTACTTGATCTGTTGTGCTTTGTAAATGCTCATTTTAATCCACATGCATTTTTTTTGTGTGTGTGACTGTATCCCTCAACAGCAACAACTGATTTTTCACAGCATGTCCCTGATCTTTCTCCAAATGTTGCCTTGCCCTTTGATTTTCACCAACTGTTGAGAATAGCAGTCAATCAGTAATACCAGGAATTATTGTCATATTTCTTATTGCTCACAAAATGCATGCTGTACAAAACCTCTTGTTTTTAAATGCATTTAGTAATATTTCAAAACTATCCCCGATTTGGGCCTTTGCCACCCCCACTTCATTATTTTTGACTTTCTCCATTATTCTTCAGCAAATAAGAGCACTAGCGAATTGGGACGTGTATGGGTGACTCAGTAGTGTACAATTTGAAGGTTCTCTGACTTTATTAAGTTTAGTGCCTTTGTGAATGCAAAACACTTGCTCCTTTTGTTTATGTAAATGACAGTTTTGCTGATATAGAGAAGTTTGCATTTTAAATAAGAACTGTAAATCTGAACGGAAAATAACTGTGTGTGTGGTACCCACATCAGCAGCAGCTGTGAGATCAGATAAGATTCCAAGTGCTTATTAGAACTGTTGCCCCAATAACGGAAAAGTACCTAACTGCATTTCCCATATGTATAATTATTCTCAAAGATGGTTTACCAAAAATAAAATTCTACATTTATCTCTCTTAATATGTAACCCATATTCTTTTAATCAAAAAACAAATTTTCCAGGATAAATATTAAATTTATCTATATCATCAAGGTATTTCATAAGGGCTGCAATTTTGATATAATTAGAATATATTGGATTGTAACAGGATTCTGGTATTATAAAGTCTGACAAAAATGTTACTAATCAGAAGCAGAGCCAATACAGATCTTTGTGAAACTTTGTATGAACTGGTTCCCAGTCTGAATAGTAGCTGTTAATTTTAACCCTTTGACGTCTAATAACCAATTTTGTACCCACCTAATGATATATGGATCAATAGAAATATGTGGTATAGCTTTAATGATGACACAGTGTGGGATACAATCAAATGCTTTTGATAAGTCCAGTTAGGCCACCATGGCTCCCAAACCAGAATCCATTATGTTACTGATAGGCTCATTGAAATCCACTAAATAAGTAAAGGTGGACCTATTCTTTGAAACTCCATGCTGAAAAACATCCAGTACTGATCCAGCCTTAGTATTGCCAAAATAATAACTGAAACATTTTTTTTCCTGAAAATGTTTAATCAGAAATGCTACCCTTGTGTATTGGAACCAAACTGACCAGTTTCCAGCTCATGTGAAACAAACCCAAACTTAATAACAGAGTAAATAATATAGCTAGATTACTAAGCATGTCATTAAATAATGTTGTCCAAAGGCTACTTGGAATGTTGTCTGGTCCTAGACCACTATCATCTGTAATCTTAGCTGTAGGTTTACTTACTAAGTCTAATGTAAATACTGGACAGGAAACAGCTTCATTAACTTTAACTAAGAGAATCTGAATTTAACATTCAACTCGCTTATTAATACTAGAAAAATTTTGGAGTTAAATACTTCATTGTTTTGTCCTCATGAGTTACTAGCTCAATGTTATTAAAATTCTTTTTTGTCAATTTATGTACGAGAATTTTTTTTTACGACTTCCTGAATCAGCTAACTTACTTTCCAATGTCTTCTTAGCCAAGCTCAGAGACCTTTCTAACCTTTTACTCACACAAAAACATACCTTTATGGCAGTGAATGTGTTATATATATTTTTTCCAGATCCTACACTTACTTATTTTCCTTCTCAACAATTGTGTATGGTTATCTTGCCTTGTGGGAGGGGGGTAAAGTTTTACATTTCCTTATACTCGCTTTCAATTATATGACTTAAGCAATTACCTTTTAATATAAAATGCTGCAACTTCATAATTGTATTTTGATGTGTCTACCCTAGACCGGATCTTGCTTATAAATCCCTCATCATAGAGCTTTTCTCTGTCATAACTATACTTGGTGTTTTTAGATAAGGTCACTATTAGACAATAAAAAGGTGAAATGCTGAGTGACCAGAATTTCTGAATGGTCTGAGCTGTTCAGTTTCCACAGCTTCCATTATTATATTAGTTATTAATAAATATAGAGCATTATTTTATCTGGCTGGAAAATGAATAATCTTTCAAAGATCTTTTTGGAAAGCAAATTGTAAAATTCTGCATTGTTTAAAATGGCCAGATAAGAACATAAGGCATTGAGAACCTACATTCTGACCCCTACTAACACTTATAGTTACTTTGTTGACAGTGTACACCCTATACTGGCATGAAGAAGAAAAATACGTATACTTTATTGTAGCTTTGGATGAACTCCATGAAACTGTATGTAGATCACTAGCACCTTGCAATAAGATCCAGTTAAGTATAGCACAGTTTAAATAGAAGAGTATTTATGAGAAATTTATGCATAAGAAATATTAACCACATGGTGACATATACTAATTCAATGTGCACAATCTGTGTAGAAATAAAAGTCGTCTGAATAATTCCACATTACATAGAGCTGTTACTAATGCTGAGGTTGCTGTTGGCAAAAAGCTTTGCATTTCAGTGCTTCATAGGTTCATAGGTAGGTACTAGGCTATTGGCCCTAGGGCCTATATAGGCCTAGCCAAAAAGGTACCCTGGCTTTTGCTACCCAAGAAAATAATTTTCCTGTTCCCCTGTCAAGCAGAGCCACAGAGGTGATCCCCGGGGTGAATTTCCTATTTCCCATCCAATCATCGAAATTTTTCTTGAAGAGTGCTAATGAGGAGCTTTGTTTGATATAGATAGGTAGTTTGTTCCAGAGTATGGGAAGTCTCTGGGACAGGAATCTATCCCTCCAGCATGTTCTGTTTATTGTGGTGACAAGGTTTAGGTCCCTAGAGCATATAGCTCAGAGGGACTGGGATTTCTTTAAGTGGAGCATATCCAACAGCTCTGGGTTTGATATAGCTTTGTATGTTAGGCAGAGATCGCCTCTGAGTAGGTGAGATGCGACGGAGTAAAGCTGGAGTTTTTTGAGACAGTCTGCGTAGGGCATCTGTTTGAGGCCAGTAATCCTCTTTATGAGGTATTTTTGCGGCCTTTCCAGTTGTTGTAGATGTCTTGTGAGGTACATACTAAAAGGGGCATTGTACTCTATAATGGGTCTAATGAGTGACAAGTATGTTTGTAATGTGCTCCAAGGTCAGATCTTTCCTACAGATATGCAGAAGGCTATCATTTAAAACTTCTAGGTCAACATGTCTAAATAGAACAAAGCATCTCACATTGCTTAACATCACAATCCAAACAACACTTCACCTACAAATGCAGTGACTGCTGCCCTTGAAGAATAAATTGCCTGTGTTACATTAAAATTGTATGCTGGTGATATTGCAGTAACATTTCCTGAACAAGAACAGCTGTGCAATAGGGGATAATTGGCAAACAACAACAGGTTTATATTTACTAGGCATGCAGTTCAGGAGACCACTAAAGAGCCTAGCCGAAATTGACAATTGCTTCAAAGCACTGTCTAGTTAAGTGACTTGCTGAATATCACTCAGTAGGCATGTGAAGGTTGAAAGATTCCACCCTTGCACCCTTGCCACAGGAACCAGATCAGTAGCAATTAGGAGGCATAGGCATCTGTGCTGTCAGAGTAGCAGTTTTAACTAAACGCAGAAATCCTTTACACACTGACCTTGTATTGAAAACTGTATCACAGTAATTATGTAACAATTGCTACACAACGGATGATGATCAGATGGTCCTGATCATCCCTCCAAATAATGCAGACTATATGACCTGACAAATGTCAACCCCTTTGCATTTTCTGAGGGGCGTAAAGAAGGCATTGCAAAAATATATTATGAAAATACAACATGGTTAGATTATATTATGCAATCCAGGCATATTAATCAACTACTTCATTAGTTAGTGCAATGAATAAAGTAAACTGCTACAGGTAACATACATGCTACAGCAGATATTCAACAACCCCGAAGGTATATAAAAATAAGAAATGTTACTGTATATAGCCTACTTTTTTTGGGGGGGGGCTTACATGCTTTCAGGAGACCTACATCTAATTTTTGCCCTCTCTATGTCTTTTCTGTTATCAAGAATTGCTACAGGTATGACACACTTGAACATCTAATAATGCTTTATTGTTGCAGTACACATCTTCAAAGTCAACTGAGCCAATCATGGGCAAATGGAGCCCTAGCAGGGTAATGAATTAGGCTCCCTGTCAGCCATACCAATATCCTATTACTTGTCTGTCTCTCCTCATTTACCATAAACATCTTGTCAGTGTACATATTGTTTTCTTCTTTACATTTGCAATTATCACACAGATTTGGATTCCATTTAAAATTTTTATTTCATATTTTACAGACAAAAAACACTTATAGACATTTTCTAAACAAAGCAAAATACTCTTACATTGAAAACAGACATCATAAGAAATAGTAAATTTCTGTTCACTTGAAACACACATTTAGTGAAAATGCATTTGGGAACCCATTAAACTGCAAGAGATGTGCTGAGGTTCATACTCAAATAGCATATAGTGAAGTCCTAATTAACTTCTATGTGAAGGGTATACCAGACAAATACTGTAAAACACCTGGGGCAGCCCCCTGTCACATGTCTGTTTTTAGGAGCAGCCTGGTGAAGTAATTGGCAGTGTTACATAGAAGACAAATAAAGGTTGAGGGAGTCAAACCATGTACTCCAGAAAGCAGCTGCTTAACAGCTCATTGTGTTACTCATCTGCACTAACACTAGACAAACTGTTGTAACCCAAACACTTGTGTGAAGGCCAAAAAGTTACATTAAAAATGTATTTGTAGTTAAAAGATTAACATTGAACTCATAGATTTCATGATATCTCATTTATTTGCAGCTAAATAATAAACACACTGTCAACAGTAAGGAAACCAAGGATCATATCCAAAGAACATGGCTCTTGATGATGTTCTGGTTTACAATAATACATTTCATTCCTTTACATCATAAATACTCTGACTCATAGGTACTAGTAACCTGGCTTGCAGTCCAGGAGACCACAGGGAAGTCCAGCCAAAATTTCCAGTTGCCCCCAGTCAGTGTCTGATTAAGGAAAGGGCAAAATCAGAGATGTTTTAAAAAACTGGAGACAAACAGGTTTGGAAGTCAGTGGTATAGAGGATTCAATGTCTTGCCTCCTGTAGCACTGGTATAGAGCTTGAGTAAGAGCAAGTCACTAAACTGGTCTCTCTAACTGGGGCTCCACACATACAGTCTGGCATTCTACACATGCAAGATGGGGCTCTACACATACAAACTTGGGCTCAGCGCTTAGAAACTGGGGCTTGACACATACACTGCTTGCTCTGTTCTTCACATTCACTCTCTGTAGCTTATTCTTAACGCTTCTGCAAAAAGAAAAGTCCATTTTCTCCACCTGCATACAGAACCCCCCCCCCCCAAAAAAAATTTGAACTCCTTCTGCTGTGAGATTAAATCTCGTGCCATCTGACTGTCTGATGAGTGAGGATATTGGTTTGGATACTGCATGTTTGAGGAATGCAGGAGTGTTTTTTTTAATATTGTAGGAAAGCTTTCCTTCTTTCTTTTTTTTTTAATTAATGTTGCATGGTCATGCCATCTAGCCAGAACAGGGTGCCTAATGCTGGAGCTGGCCCTGCTCCTGTTCACACTTCAAGTAGACTTTACATAGCACACTCTCATTTGCCAGACTTATGCAGGCTATTTGCATCTCCATTGCAATCCTCTTCTCCTATTACAAAGTGGCAGCTTGGATCCTGGAACATACCTTCTAACGTATCACTTCTTCATTTCTTCTAACAAAATTACAAATAACTGTTACCCTTCAATATTCCACCTCCGCCCATCTTACTGCTCTATTGCACTTACATGGGAAACAGAAACTGGCAGTCAGTACTCAGGTACCTCAGCCATCCTTCATCTTTTTGTAATTTCCTTAAATCTGATCATAAACCAAAGCAGAGATGTCAGGAGAGTTGCACCCAGTGTGTGAAAATAGCAGACTGATTCCACTTCCTTGTTACTTGATAAAAATGAAATACAAAACTCTTACATTTAGAATTATAAGCAACAGTAATAAGCAGTCCAAAACTTCAAATGTTAATTCTTCTTCTATTAAAGTACTGATGAAATAAATTTGAGCAGACTTAGTCAGTGGAATAACTTAACTTTTATTTATTTATGATGAACGCTTTCTTACACCAAATGGACTTCATCAGATCAACTGAACAGTGGGTCATCACCACACACCCTAACCAAAGGGGAGCACAGAACAAGTCAGGTAAATCAGGTGGCACAAAATGAACACAACCAATCCTAAACTGAAAAGCATGCTAAAAATAAAATAGAAAAATAATATGCACAAGCAAATATCCAAACTTTAAAGGAATATAAATAATGGTTGACCCTTGCAACTAGCACTCCACCAGTAACAGCCATAACAGCCAGCCTGAAAATAAATAATAAAAAGAGGCCATTGCTTTAGCAGTAGTCAATGGTTTTGTTTGTGTCTTTCGGCTTTTTCCGGTTAGGGGTCACCACAGCAGAACTCCGGTCCGCTAATGATTGGCAGTTGATTTTACGTACCGGCTTGCCAGGCCTGACGCACAACCTCCAATGAAGGTACGCCCATTCACACATGTCTCCACGCAGAAGACGCTCTAGCTGAGAATCTAATCAGACAGCGTCTTACTGTGAGGCGCAGTAGTCAATGGTAACCGTACAAAAACAAAACAAGAAGTATGATCCAAAGGAAATCAGATGGACCATGGGACTAGACCCTACCATTAGCAACACATATGATTGACTGGCCTTTTGCACTAATACCATTTGGCCTCTACTGGACCACATTAGTTATATATGGCCTAACCCAACAGTTGAAACACTGACTGCAAGCACACCATCCATGCTAACCCATAACATTTCTGCTACCCAGCTGCATTTCTCACGTCCCATTTCCAGTTTTTTGTGGACATTTCACCATCTGTTCTTCCTGTTCATGCATTGCTTTCTCTCCTTTACTCTCTGCCAATATTGAAACTGTCCTCATCTTCTCAATTACTATCAGAACATATCCCCTACATACTCAGTCTCACATTAGAAATAGCCAAACTCTTCTCAACCTCAGCCTAATAAATGCAGGCATTGTTAACAATAATTTCACTCTGATTAGGTCCAGGCATAATTACAGCATCACAAACTTGATCTCATTACCATCTGTGAACCTGTCTCAAACCAGAAACAAACATATTAGAATTCTACTTTTCTAACTACCTGCTCTATCTGCAAAGTCTTCTGCAAAGATCACTATGTGTCAAGAATCAGTGAAGTATGCCTGTTTGTTCTCAAAAAACACCTTACCCGTTAGTAATTGATACCTCCTCTATTACTGATGAGGTCTGAGAAAATGGCTTATGGTAAATCTCGCAGTCAATACTCAGCAATAAGTCTTATTCTAGTTAATACCCCTATCGACCTCACCTACTCTCTACCCTCCTTAACGAGTATTCCTGCATCACTAAGAAACCTAAACTAGTCCTCAGCTTGAGCTTTCTAGTTCTCAATAAATCTGATCTCACAGGCTACCTGCATCACTGGAGAAAATCCAATAAACTAATGCTCAATGCCAGAGAATAAAATTCATGTTATTTAGCATCAGTAAGAGATTATCCACCACTCAATCCTTTAGTATCTTTGACTGTGATAATAATTTCATTGAAACAAACACCTCCTTTAGATATTTGGTGATCTGACTAGACCAATCATTAATCTTCCATGCGCATGTAAAAAATTTGAGAGCCAAGATCAACAGCCTACATTTTTGGGCCAACATAATATGTCATTTTTTCTCACATCCAGCAGGGGCTACTATAGAAAAGGCAGCCTCCTTGCCCAAATTTACTATTGGTCTCCCTTTGTTTGCATTAGACGCTGTTAAAATCATTACTCTTCTTCAGATCCTCTCCAGTGAAATATGGTGATTCATATCTAAATCACCATGGAATGAACATCATTGCTTTACTCTTCCAAAGTCTAAGTGGTGTCCAGCACAGGCCAGATCAAATCTTCTTTTTGGTTTCTTTACTCTTCAAAATACTCAAACCCGACACCCATTCCCCTCTCTCTTCCAAACTTTTTATTGACGATCAAATCTATAACCTAAGAAGCCAATCCAGATCTGATCCACCTCTACAACCCGCTTCTCTCAAACTGCACTCTACTAGCCATTACTTGGGTGTACTATGGCCAGAGCTATGGCGGTCACTTCCTACTGCTTTAACTGATCACAAAAAATACTCCCTGTTCAGATCTCAGTACAAACAATACTTAATAAAAAGTTTGAATGCAGTTATCCATGCAAAGGACATGTCATATAAACCAGAATTCCAAACTAGTAGTTCCTTTACGTCCCATACATTCAATCATCCTGATTAAATCACTCATCCTAAGCTGTGATTTAGTTTACCACACCGTTACTGCTCTTAACCCACTGCACATATAATCAAATCCCCTCTGCTGACTTACAGATCTCTAATAGCATTCCTAACCTAGAAAGTACTACTTGTAACGTCATCTGTTCTACTTCTTCAACTTAACTCTGTTCTACCTTTGCTATTCCAATGCTATAACTATAAATATATTCAGTATGTTAGATCTTGTATGTATATATATATATATATATATATATATATATATATATATATATATATATATATATATATATATATAGTTTGTCAGCTTCTCTATGCTTTCTCATGGATGTAAACCAGTATCATTGTATACTGCACATTGTTTTGTTGCATTATGATGTAACACTGATTTTTTGATCAGTGTTCTACCCCCCGTCAACAAATACTAATATATAAATAAAGAAATAAACTATCAAATCTAAATTAAATCAAATCCTACATGAGCTTACTAAGTCCAGTATAACAAAATAACCATTCACTTTTAGATATCTGCAGAACAAACACACCAGAAAAGCATCACGCCTGAGTATCAACCTCCTACCTGAGGAAACTTACAAACAAGGAAAATGAAATAGACTTCCAAATCATGGCAGTCCTAGAAGTGATGGATTTTACCCTTGGCTTATTGAAATCAGCAAAGATGTATTCATACACAAAAATCAGCATTTTTAAACCTGATCCCTAACACAATACTCTTTCCTTCTGTCTGGAAACATGCCACATTATTTGCATTCCCCAACACTTTTCTCCTACCAGTCCATCTCTTATCTAAGTAAACTTTTAGAAATAATTATACTCTTTCACCCTTTTCTTTCTATTATTATTTATTTATTGTTTGGCTCTGCTGTCTACTGCCTACAGCCCCATTCATCACCAATGAAAACAGTTGTTTCCCATTACTGGGATAAGCATAATTTAGGCAGCCATCTGGGTGGATTGGCTATTTTTTTAATTACTGGTCTAATATTCCTGTATTTACTCAACAAAACGTTTAGGACCTGGTACATAGAACCTGTGCCTAGCCCACTGAAGTTAGGATGCTGGAGTTTCAAGAAGAGGCTCATTGTGGTCTTGGCTTCTATGATTATAGGGAGATAGTTTTGTGGAGAGCTTGGCAGAGAAGGGAATTCTTATAGGAATGTTGTCAAGGTAAAGGTAGTGCAGGAGGGCTTTGACAGTAATGATGATGCGTATATGTTTTGACCAGTTAGATGATTAACCTTTTTCCAGAAAAGTGTTGGTTTGTTTAGTAGAGAGTTTTGTTCAGAATTGAGGATGATGCTTTTTATAGCATTTGATTGATTTCTTTGCCAGATTCCATAACTGAGTGTAGTGTTGATGTGTGAGGCTTGTGCAATGCTGTTTTCAAGCATTCCAGGCATCAATTTTAAGTTTTTGGAGGACTATTAGTTGAAGTGATAACCAATAATTGTAGTTGGTCTGCTAAAGTGGTGTTGGAAAGAATGTCTCTTGAATATTATAGGTACAGGTCTCACCTGCATGGTCTGGGTCTATTGAGATAGTTACTGTGGACCAGCTAATAGATGTTAGGTGTGTTTTAAATTTCTTGATGTTAGCCTGAGATTTAGGCATAAAGGTGAGATATATTTGAAGGAAAGTTTTAGAGTTAAGTTAGTATATTGAAACATATGCGGTAGTGATCACTTATTGCTGTGATGTATGGTGATTGGGGACTATAGGAGATAGATTGTTTTTAATTGCTAGGTCTAGAAGTGAGTGTTTTGAAAATTTCATTTAAAGACAGGTAGGTTGGGTGATGAGCTGTATATGACTGAGGTTGGCTAGCACTGCTGAGGTGCCATAGTCTATTAATCCTAGTAAGTTTAGATTGAAGTTACCTAGGCTAAGTTTTTTTTTTATATCTTGGGTGGTGAGTATCTAATTGATTACTGCTTGAATTGTTTGTAGTGAGGAAGAAGGTGGTAGATAAACTACAGCTATGGGGCATGAGTTTTTGTTTATAAAGTTAATCTTGATTTGAATCCAGTTTGGAGTAGAAATGGAGGTATAACTGGCTTGTGTGACTTTGTCTAATCTTAGATTGGACTTATGTAGAAATAAGGTGCTGCATCCCTTTCTATTTCTGGGTTTTGAGTCACGATAGTAATTATAGTCTGGAAAGAAATGATGGATGGAGAAGCCATCTGATTTGCACCAAGATTCTGTAATGGCAAGGTTATTTGGGTTATGCTGTACAAAGAAAGTGCTGATTTAGTCTAGTTTATTTCAGATACTTTGCACACTGATAAGGAAACAGGAAGGTTCCTGTATGTTGGTTTGTTTAACAAGGAAGGTGTTAGCGGGAGGACCTAGATTTGCTTCAATGTTAGCTCTAAGAATAAGCATAAATAGTACTAGGGTGAATTTGTACAGGATTTTGGTACTTTTGAAACATTTGTATGTGGCAATATTAGAGCTGTTGGAGATCACGTGTGTTGGGTAGAGAAACCTAGCTGAGGACTTAGAGCTGTTAATTTGGAACTGGTTTGTTTGCATGAGGTTGGTATGTGAGGGGTATCTAGTACATGTTGGTAGGACACAGAAGATTTCAATCCTGGAGTTTGTTTAATATTGCAGAAATTTGCATCACAAATGAGTTTGGGGACAGAGATTATCTTGTTGCTAAGTAGATGATCTCTAAGTGAGGTTGTTGAATTTCTGTTATTTGGCTGTGTATGACATCATTCTAAAATAGGTATGTCCATTTATTAACTTGTTTGACTGTATGTTACTAAATACATTGTTATAGCTCTTTGAAATCTCTAAAATAGTCTCTTGAAATCACAAACCAAGTAAATATTTAAATATAAACTAACATTAACTACTAACACTTGCATACAAACCAATAACACCTACTTACAGTTATCAATACAACTAACCACTTCTACTTATTAATTCTACTAACCATATTTTGGATGCTTGCATTATATTTCCTTCATAAATATATTCCCACCAATGGCTCTAGTATTCCAACTCATGATAAAACTTCCAACCATATAAAAATTATTGCTACTTTGAAACTTATAAACACATTACCAAGATTTTTATGCTGTATATAACTTGGACTGCATGTTACTTTTCTTAAAATGTATTCCACATATTAGAATGCTTCCCATCTTGTGGAATACTTGTCTGATACTCTGCTATATTGCTGGGTTATTTCACAAAGTTTTAAGCAATATTTTATCTTGTGTAAAATAGGAATGCATGCTACTGTTTCTCTGTGGTGTTTGCAATGATTCTTGTGTTGTTTAAACTAATAATTTACACTCATGTTTCTCTGTATTACATTGTTTCACCCACGCAGTGGTTAAAATGAGTCATGTAGGATCAGCCTAGTGTCCTACTTATCCTGAAATATATAGACAGATAAATAGATAGATTAGTTAGATCCATATAGGAATATATATATATGTATATATCTATATATATATATATATATATATATATATATATATATATATATATTTATATATATGGTTTACTATCATATAGTCGACACTCACAGCATAGACCCACCTGAAATGTTGAATGAAAAGTTGAACATGCAATGTCAAGAAGGTCAGAAATTCGTAAACACACCTCCGTTTCTGAATTGGACCTTTCTCAACATTCATAGAACGCAGTCCTACACTGCACAAGATGTAAACTTGATGATTTTGTGGGGAAGCAAGCACCCCACCCCCTTGAGATCACACTACAGTGGGAAAAAGGGTAAATTTTATGATCCCTACTGTACTGCGATCTCTAGTTAAAAGACCGATCTCATCTTTGTGAATGCATTGAACATTCACTGAAGTGGGACATGCACATCTGAAAGATCGGCAACACTGGTCGGCTAACTGTTATTCGACAACCCACCAAAACTTCCTTTGGCATTTTAAATGTAAACTATATATATATATATATATATATATATATATATATATATATATATATATATATATGTATATATGGATCTATGTCAGAAAACAACAAATTACCGTAACACTGAGTTGCAAAATGGTGAGATGGAAATTATGAAATTTTATATTCATGAACACCCAGATCATAGTAAATTTTACCCTGGTAACTAAACAATCAGCCAACAAAAGTTAAAAAAAACAAACAGAAGCAAATAAAACCCACCCAAGTGGGGAGCTTTACCCCCCAAACCCCCCCCAACTAAATATACCATGATTGCACTACAGTGGAGAAAAGGGAAAGTTCACCATATTGGCCAGCTGACTCCTTTCGTGGCAAAAACTTATCACAATCTGGATGTCCATGAATATAAACTTTCATTGTTTCTGTCTCATCATTTTGCAACTCGACATCATGGTAATTTGTTATTTTGACATAGAGCCATATATGTATAAACATACATATATATGTAAACATAGATATAGATACAGATAATAGATAAACATATTTTCTGTTATATTTTAAAATAATTCTGACAGAAAAAAGGTGAAAAAATATATAGTGAAGATTACACACTTTGCCTGTCTTCTTGAAATATTAAGCAAATTATTTTTCTCTAACATTATACCATAGGCATATATTTTACATTTTGTAACTCTAAAATAAGCTCAATGCATGAGACCATCATGTACTGAAATGAGATCCCTGGTAGTTTGGGAAATTACAGACATTGAGTTCTACAGCTACTTCTATTAATCTTTAGCCATACATTTAGTCCTGGCTGAACTTGTCAAGCTCTGTCAGTTTTGATTATGGACAGATAGTCACATAGGCCCTCAGGAATCTTTCGTACATAATGCAGTTTTACTGTTGTATAAAACTGAATATGCTTTTCTGTTGCTAGGTATACACAAATCATATAGGAGAGTCTGTATGCATAGTTACTTGATACAAGAAAACCCAAAAAAAGGCTATAATTGTTGGATGCTTGTCAAGATATTTTTGCTGACTTGGTTTTCAGTAAAATACGAAAGTTAACTTATGAGTGTCGTTCTTAAAACTCTTGTTCTACACACCCATTAGGAAAATTTACAATGAATGTGTCAAAATGCAGTGTATACCCTTCAGTCTTAAGAACTGGTAATCTGTGCATTTTTGCATGGCAGGTTCAAAAATGACTGTCTTCATTATTATTGGCCTTTGAAGTTTGTATATTTTTTTTCCTGTGTTTATCTGGTTGGTAACTGGTTCTACGACTGTTAAACACTTTCTGAATTAAGCTTTACCTCAGGGTATCTGTTCTACAGCTAAAAGAACAAGGTCAGCGTGTGCTGTTAATGTAGTCATATATCTATCTACACATCTGGAATCTTTGAATGATTTTTTCACTCTGGTTGACTTTACTCAGCTATTTTAAAGTATTGTTATCAGTGTATGCTTTCCTTTGAGGATTCCTCAAAGATTTTAGAATATGTTTGTGTTTTTAAATTCTGGGGCTGACCTCCACGTCTTCATTCTGGAACCCTATTCTATACACTCACCTCGATTTCAGCTTAGTTCCTTTTGGAGCTTTATTCTACACATGCACCACAATTTCAGCTGTCTTCATTCTGGAACCCTAGTCAATACATGCAGTCACACACCACTATTTCAGCTCTTCAGTCACATTGTTATGTTCAGCTAAGAAACTGTAAAATCATTTGAAATATTATATTATTTAAAGACAACCAATAAAGCCATGACATAAAATCAGGTCTTGACACAGAATGTTAATTCACAACTAGCGGCAGTGGAACTTCAAACATTCAGCAGCCTTAAACATGTTCTTAGATTCCTGAGCATTTTCTACAAAAAATCATGTTAAAGGATGTAAACCAAATATAAATGTCTTGTAAAGTACAGATCCTATTAAAATATGTAAACAGCAATGTGGTTAGAAAAAAATTGTTCATGATAGAACATGCTGCCTTCACAGTCTGTGATAAATTGTACAACCTTGACAAACATTGTTAGTAGCACTTTTATTCAGGGGACTTGAGCTTTTATATGATGACCAGAAATTCCATTCTGAGTGCTTGTTTACTAAAATATTTACAGAAATATGAGCAAGTATACCTACCTGCATAATTAGCAATATAAGTAGCACTCAATGGTGAAGATTCAGAAAGAAATAGTGCAACGTGCATAACACAAAATGGCATGGTGACCAGCAACATGCAGGGTGGGTCTGCTTTAGAGACAGATGCAGCAAAGTCACATTACCCAAGAAAATAGTAGGGTTAGGATTATATGCAACTAACCATATAATGACAAGGAAATGACAGACATTATGCTACTGAGTCCAGTTATGAATACAAATAAGAATAAACAGCATGGTGGAACAACTGAGAAATGTATAAAAACAGCATGATGAGATAAGTGAGGCAGGAGATGTGTACGCTGTCATTTCTTGGTGAACAGAGAGAGAGAGATGCATTTGTATTAGCCGAACAGCATATATTAGGGGTCATTGCTGCAACCAGAAGTTGCAATTGTGCATGTCATCACCTTTCACTTTGCAGATAGATCAGATGACCCATAACATACCATCACTTTTATGACAGTGACATAATTGAATGTTATAGAGTGGATAGGGATACCATATGAGAGCTTGTAGACCTGAGCTGTCTTCACATGGAAACCAGTGAGAGGCATGGAATGTCAATCCCTGAGTATACAATGATATGTGCAGCATTGATATTCTTGTTGTGGGACCTTCTTATGACCATCAAAGGACACAGTGGGCATGATGTATGCATCTGCATCATGACTAATACACAAGTTCCTTAATGTGATGATGTAGCATGTGGGTTGTAACATTTATGGTTCCAACAGATCGCAGAGGAGAACAATACCACTATATAGGCATTCTGTGGAATAGCTCATTTTTGTGAGGTTCTAGGGACCATTCCTAGTCCACAAGGTACAGGTATGCCAACTTGAACAGCTTCCACTGCATCAACTGCCAGGTAGTGTGCAAAACACAGGAATACATCTCAGCTATCCAGAATTTTGCAGAATGTCCAGATTTTTGTCATATTTTTGGTCTGTTCCTCATAAAATTTGTGGTTTTCTGGCAAATTATTAAAGATTAGTCATTTAATAATGACAGACATTTAAATTTCAAATTTCATATCCTTCAAAAATACATGCTAAAATAAAACCTGTTGTTCTAGCAAATTTCTACATTTGTAAGAATAATATTTAAAATTTGCCCTTGATTTTCACCTTTATCTCACCCCACATTATTTTTGGTTTTGTCCAGAATTCTTGAATTAAGATGCTAATGGGTATGCATACAGGATATTATATATAAGGTGTCTGTGCACAATCCAGGATGTTCCCATGATTCCCACATCTGGCATATGTCAGACCTATAACACACGAACACAGTTGAGTAAAAAGCAGAACACCTTTATCCAACACAAAGCTTTCGGGACAACTCCCTTTTTCAATGATTAACACAAGGTGCAATTACATTCACATTTAAATACACCCACCACACATCACATGACCTGCAGCCAAGGTCAAATGATCAACTACATCAGTATTTAGTATATCTACTAGCATTTTTACTAAAGAGTATAAAATTCAAACTTTTATATATATACACATATAAATATACACCTATTCTTATATATAAAAAAGTATAATATATCTCAACACTCAGAAATTCATCTACTCAACACTCACATCTTACTTAATGTACACAAAATTATAAAAATAAAAATAATTATTTATTCAGTACTATAAAATTCTTATAGCAATCTTAAAAAACATGACCAAATCCATGTTACCTAAACATTAATCATTTCAAACAATTGTGCTGCAACTTTACTAAAATTGGTTTTATTGACACGGCTGCATTTAAGCCAGGTTCAGTGTCTGCTGACAATCGCACTATCCACTCATATTCCCTTACTTCTAATTGATTGCATATATCACCCCCTCTTAAAGTTTTAAACAACATGTCTATAACCCTAAATTTAAACATATGTCCAATACCACTTTCTTTTATATGTTTATATAAAGCATTTGTCTCACATTGCCTCCTAATGCTGGACTTGTGTTCAATTATACGATCCCTCAACCTTCTGGTTGTCATCCCCACATAAAAGGATGAACATGCTACACAAGTTGCTATGTATACAACATAGCAAGAGGCACATGTTGCCAGTCCATTAAAGTTGTAGCGTTTATTAGTAACAGGATGTTGAAATATACTGTTATTTAATAAACTACCATCTTGGGTTGGCATTATATCAATGCAACAACTACAACTGTAGCAACATATAGTGCCTCTAGTTCTTCCTTCAGGTTGTAAAGTGGATGGATGTGAAAAATCCTTATAACATAAGAATGACTTTGGAATGTTCACAAAGTAGTGTGAATTTTCTGGATATAAATTTGAAAATGAATGATAACAAATTTGTTACCACAGTGTATAAAAAAGAGGTTTCATCTGGCCGCTATCTAGAAGCATCAAGTATGCATGCCCCCCATGTTTTCAAGGGCATAGTGAAGGCCCAGTTGATAAGAATTAGTAGACTTAATAATACTGAAGAGAACTTTGTAAAACAATTAGATGAGACATGTGGTGACTTTATAGCTAGTGGGTACCCACAGAAGTTAGTAGATAGTATGAGAGATTTAGTTAAGAACAATAGAACGACAACCTACAAACCTATATGTCTTCCTGATAATAGTGTTAGCAATGAGTTGGAGAGAATGAGAGATGATGGTAAATTAAGGTTCATAACGTCATATAATATGAAAACACATATAGTTAGAAGAGTTATAAATAAATACTGGAAAGTACTCCTAGCACAGGATGACGTAAGAGCAGTTGTAGGAATTACACCCTCATTTGCTTATAGGAATAAAAGGTCTTTGAAGTCATTCTTATGTTATAAGGATTTTTCACATCCATCCACTTTACAACCTGAAGGAAGAACTAGAGGCACTATATGTTGCTACAATTGTAGTTGTTGCATTGATATAATGCCAACCCAAGATGGTAGTTTATTAAATAACAGTATATTTCAACATCCTGTTACTAATAAACGCTACAACTTTAATGGACTGGCAACATGTGCCTCTTGCTATGTTGTATACATAGCAACTTGTGTAGCATGTTCATCCTTTTATGTGGGGATGACAACCAGAAGGTTGAGGGATCGTATAATTGAACACAAGTCCAGCATTAGGAGGCAATGTGAGACAAATGCTTTATATAAACATATAAAAGAAAGTGGTATTGGACATATGTTTAAATTTAGGGTTATAGACATGTTGTTTAAAACTTTAAGAGGGGGTGATATATGCAATCAATTAGAAGTAAGGGAATATGAGTGGATAGTGCGATTGTCAGCAGACACTGAACCTGGCTTAAATGCAGCCGTGTCAATAAAACCAATTTTAGTAAAGTTGCAGCACAATTGTTTGAAATGATTAATGTTTAGGTAACATGGATTTGGTCATGTTTTTTAAGATTGCTATAAGAATTTTATAGTACTGAATAAATAATTATTTTTATTTTTATAATTTTGTGTACATTAAGTAAGATGTGAGTGTTGAGTAGATGAATTTCTGAGTGTTGAGATATATTATACTTTTTTACTTTTTTATATATAAGAATAGGTGTATATTTATATGTGTATATATATAAAAGTTTGAATTTTATACTCTTTAGTAAAAATGCTAGTAGATATACTAAATACTGATGTAGTTGATCATTTGACCTTGGCTGCAGGTCATGTGATGTGTGGTGGGTGTATTTAAATGTGAATGTAATTGCACCTTGTGTTAATCATTGAAAAAGGGAGTTATCCCGAAAGCTTTGTGTTGGATAAAGGTGTTCTGCTTTTTACTCAACTGTGTTCGTGTGTTTTTGATCTTCAGTATTTCTGTCAGCAATTCATCAATAATAAATATGTCAGACCTATACCAGCAATTTGTGTGGGATGACATCTTATTGGTGCCATGGCTCATGACAATGATGTGGAAGCTACACAGCAGGGCTGAGATGACATACAACTCCACACTGTCACAGACTTGCTGTGTGTTCAGATTGTTGAAGGTCCACTTTCACTGCCCATGTTCCTCTGGTGGTGCATTGCAGTATGCTCAGGACTGGAGACCTGCAGCAAGAAATTTGCTGCCTGAACAATATTGTACAACATGTTGGTATGCAAGCAACTAGACTAGGAGATTGTCATTGGAGGGCCAGACACAGTGATGTAGGAAATGCTGCATGAGGAGTTGTCAGAGGAACCAGCTGGAAGGGAAGCCAATGTGAGGCTAAGGTAGGCATAATAGATCATGGCACCTGCAAGGAGGTGGTGTCTGATCTACAACTAGGCCAGAATGGAACCAACAAAGATTACACCTGATGCATGCAATACCACACCCAAGCAACACTGTACAGTGCAATGACTGGTTGTACAATGCATCTGACATTATCTAATTCATGTCACACAGTGGTAAAGGGTGGGCATAGCTGTCATCATTTGCATGGCATGGGAGAGGCACAGTGACAGGGATCAGCAACAGCTATATTGGCGGAAGGGGGAATGAACTAAGGATGTGGAAGAGTGTGTGTGTGTGTGTGTGTGTGTGTGTGTGTGTGTGTGTGTGTGTGTGTGTGTGTGTGTGTGTGTGTGTGTGTGTGTGTGTGTGTGTGTGTGTGTGTGTGTGTGTGTGTGTGTGTGTGTGTGTGTGTGTGTGTGTGTGTGTGCGTGTGTGTGTAACATGGCTGTGTGATGTTTTGGAGCTATGTATAGTGTGAGATGGAGGTACTTTATGAGATGGGCAGATGGCCAGATGTGGGCGCTTTCACAGTACTGTTTCCAGGAGACATAAGTGCTGCAGATGGCAGTGATTTGTGTGGATGTGGATGTGACAGGTGTAGCAGGGTCTCAAGTGAGAATCACAGAGACCATGGATGGCCTCACCTATGCATTTAGATGTTGCAAGTTAACATAGCACACTCATGAGTCAGTGTTACTTTATTCAGCAGCCATTATTTTGCTTATAATTTTAACACATATCGTCAAAATTGTCAAATTAGGAGCAAATGAACCAAAATGTGAAAAAATAAAGTATTGCAAGAAGACAAATTCCCCTACTCCTGTTTGGGTGATTCTCCGCCCACCAATTCCTATATTATTCTTACTTTTACTGTATCTAAAAGAAAGTATAATCACAGACAGTCAAAGAAAAATGTGTCTGTGTTAAATAAGTAACAGCGGACAAATGTACCACCTCAAGATATGATACTCGTGTAACTACGACATAACAAGCTGCAATATGAGCATTTGACTGCAAGCTCTATTAACCCCACACACACACCCACAAACACACACACACACACACACACACACACACACACACACACACACACACACACACACACACACACACACACACACACACACACACACACACACACACACACACACACACACACACACACCTCCAGCAATATCTAAGTCCTTACTTTGGCTCTTTTTCTACATTAATTCACTTCCTAACTATTCATGTTCTTTGTCCAAAGTGGTGTCATTAATAGTTCTTTTAATTCCTCAGTCTTATTTACCCCAAACTCCTGTTTTTTCTTCCCACTTTTTTCAGTCTTAACTCCATGCTTATTTTTATCATACTTGCATGTTTTATTTTCCTGATCTTTCAAACAGGCTTTTGGATTGTAAATTTGCTGACCTGATGCTCCTGAAGCTCATCTCCCCTTGCTTTTGGCATGTGAAATCTCTTCAGGTAACCAGCTATTAACATTTATTTATAGCTATTATTTGTTAATCCACTATTTAGCCTGGATCACTACCACATTAAAAATTGGTGTGGTTTGTCCATTTGCATTTTGTTTGCATTTGACAACTAAAACACCAAGTTTACTGTTAATGCATTTGTTGTCTTGAACTCATATCCTTTATTAAATGAAACAATATGCATCGGTCTCCATGGCTGTTTCTTTTTTATATCACATACCTTTAATGATGCTCCAAAGATTAAAGTAAAGTTGTCACTGTCTAAGTAATGCATACATACATTTTAAATGCTGCTCATCCAGTGTCGAAATTTGCCTGTTTTCATTATCACAGTGCTCCCTTTATATTGTTATATGTGTATTCATTTCATGTTTGAAAAAATTATATTTAAAATGTAAACTTTTTTATTACAACATCTTGTATTATCTGAAGTTTTTATCCATAGGTCACCACTGTAAACTGTTTCCACCCAGGTGAACCTCTCAGTCAAAAGCAAAATGCAGTCTATCTATCTATCTATCTATCTATCTATCTATCTATCTATCTATCTATCTATCTATTATCTATGTATCTATCTATCATCTATCTATGTATCTATGTATCTATCTATCTGTCTATCTATCTATCTATCTATCTATCTATCTATCTATCTATCCATCCATCTATCTATCTATCTATCTATCTATCTATCTATCTATCTATCTATCTATGTATCTATCTATCATGTATCTATGTATCTCTTTGTCTATCATCTATCTATCTATCTATCTATCTATCTATCTATCTATCTATCTATCTGGGATCTGGACACATGCTCAACTAGCATATGTCCGAATCACAAAACATCGAACACACATACACGAAAGCGCTTAACATCGACAAGCACTTCCGTGTATGTGCGCCTGTTTCATAGATCGGACTACAGTGCAGGTAAGGGAAAATTCCCTTTTCCCCACTGTAGTGCGATCTTGGAGTGAGAATAATAAAGTAGGGGGGGTGGGGGGCACAGGGGGGCTGCAGAAATGTAGATTTTTTTTTTGAACTACACATACACGGAAGTGCTTTTTGATGTTAAGCGTTTTCGTGTATGTGTGTTCGATGTTTTGTGATTCGGACATATGCTAGTCGAGCATGTGTCCTAGACCCATATATCTATCTCTCTATTTATCTACCTAGATAACCTGCATCTATATAAGTTACTTTCCCACACCCTTCCTGAAATGTTCTTTACTTCCCTGTATCACTTAGGTGCTTCACCCATATGTACATACATGATGACTGATAACATGTTTGTGAATCCAAATATATAAAAAAGCAAATTAAAAAAATACTGTTGTGCGTCCATCTTATAAGTCCTAGCCTTCAGGATATGGTCATTGATAAAGGCCATTTTAAACACAGAATTCCTATTTTATGTCTGTTCTCCTTCTGACTAACTGATTGTAGTTTTAATGAGAGGCTACATATATGTTAATTTTTTCTGAAGAGTTAGTGATATGTCAGGGCAGGCAGTATTTGATTTGAAAGCTAAAGATTTACATTGAGCTGCTTGTTATTTTCTTGTTGACATTTTTTCTTGTTTTAATACATTCATCTTTTTTCTTGACATGAACAACTATTTGTCATGCAATCCAACTGTGCAGTTACATGCCAAGCTCTTTTTAATGAAAGCTAGACAGTCTAATTACTACCTTCATCAGTCAATACATGTGAAATGTATAACACTTAAGTCAAAAAGGTACAGCAGGCAGTCTAAAGATACTCTGTAAAAATAACTCCACTTACAGTTTGACATTAATTGTTAGGAGACAAACACCAGAGCTGCACTTTAGTAAAAAGGATAAGCAGTCTGGAATTTCTAGAAAGACAATGGTGTTCTGTGCTTCTGTTGTTTCTAAAGAAACTGAACAAATTTAGTTGCCTTATTTAAAGCACTACTGAGCTTTAATAAGTTAGTCAAAGAGCATTTGTTTAAAACAAATCCTTTTATATGAAGAGTCTGCTTTATGAGTCATTTTTTATTTTATGTAAATCATTACACAGGGTAAATACTCATTTATTTATTTTTCCTTTGTTGACTGAGTTAGTCCCATTTTACTAGTAGCCTCTTTTCAAGGAAAGATGTGAGGTGATATTTATACTGCTAGGGGAAATTTAGCCAAGACATTGCGGAACTCCCCCTACTCTTTTTGATAGGTGTCGTGGGATCTTCTACATTCACATGAGCTACCACCAATTCAGGCAGATGGGTTCTCAGTTTAATGTCTTATCCTAATATAATCAGATGTCTACAAAATATAATGCCCCCTTCAAATTAAGATAGTTTTACTATACAAAGATAAAAGAAGCCTTCCTCTTTTGCGATAAAAGTAGTCTTACAAACCAACTCAGATCTGAGAGTCACTAGGCTACCAAATACCTGCTGAAAAGCAATGGAATCATAAGAAAAATAGTTACTGGTTGGTCAACAGACCACTCTGCTTTACAAGGGATGGTCTGCACCTCTCCCCATTAGGCTTTTGAATATTAGCTAAAACATTGTTCTCCCCTATAGTTCCTTTTTTAGCAATGCCAAACTAAAAGTACTTCTGACATAGCAAATCAAAACCAAGAACATGATCTGAACATCTAAAGGTGCTACTGTTCAATGCTAGGAGTCTAAACAAAAAACTTCACTCCCTACAAGCTGTCCTCAATGTAGAGAATGCCATTGAGACATGGTTTAAAACAATGGAGAGCACACTGGCACTGCAAGGCTATAATGTCTTTTACATATTTAGAGCAGCTTCTTCACAGACAGGGACTAAAGGTGGAAGTGTCTTGATTTACATCAAAAATAAATATACCTTAAGACCGGTTAAACAGACAGTACACTTAAGCTTCTCCACGTTCAAATTGCTATAGGCAAAATCCCATGCCACTTCCTTGCATGACTCAGGAAAGCCATAACATGTATTTAAACGTATTGGAAACACTCACAATCCAGCCCAATACCATATTCATGGATGACTTTAATTACCTCACCATTAACCAGGAATCATATATGACACCAGAATACACCCCCTAGTGTAATGTCTTCTCTGGTAATGTCAGACCACAAAATGGACTCCTTTGAAGTAAAAATAAAACCTGGAACCCTAGCTAACCATGGAATATTCAGGAGTTACTCTAAGGCTAACTTCTTACTATTAAGTGATAACCTGGCAACATTTCAAACCCTGAGAACACTGCTGCCTACATGGAACTGTTTTCAGAAACCTTACGCAAGCATGTTAATAGCTACATAGAGGCAACTGTACCCACCAGGAAGAAGTACAGAGCTTACTCAAAAAACAAGCCTCCCTGGTAGAATCACAATATCAGTAGGCATTGACAAAATATGCCACTCAGGCATTTTTGGTAAACTCAAGAGGTTAGACCCTTATGTCATTCAGGGGATAGCCAGCTGGTTTACAGGATCCAGGAAGTTAGAATTGAGGATTCCACATCTACAAAAAGTCCAGTCACAAGTGGAATTTCTCATGGATAAGTCCTGGGCTCACTCCTTTTTGGCATTTACTTCTTTGAAATCAAGGACAATGCCAGTGGCCTCTGACTGACTAAATTTGCAATGATGATTGCAAATTACGAGCAGTCATAGAATCCCCACTGACACAAATGTTCTCCAGGAAGGGCTGACATGGACAAATAACTGGTGTCAGAGCCATGAACTAAAACTAAATGCAAAGAAATGCATAATAGTATCCTTTAGAAAGCCATCCACCCATAGAAACTATCATATTGACACAGCAAACTGGATCAATTCCACGGTAGAAATGTCAGTACGAGCACCCTTGCCAAACATGCAATGAACTGTGGAGTTAATCATGATTTTATGTTTAGGGTATTGGAGGTTGCATATAAAAACATAAGGGGTGGTGACATTAATAATATACTTGAAGTCAAGGAGTATGAATGGATCATCCATTTTACTGCAATCCTGGTTTAAATTCAACAGTCAGCTTAAAGGCCTATTTTGAAACATAAACAAATATCTTTAAGATAACTGTTTTGTATAATAATTCTTTATAATTAATTCTATTTAAGAATCAGTCCACATACTATTGATTGATTTTAATGTCTTAATTCTTTTTTATTAATTGATGCTGCTTTTTAATTTGTTTGCTGTGTCATGTGATTGTTGAATTATATTATTTAATCAGGTTATTTTATTTAATATGTCTTTACACTGAAGATGGGTATCACCTGAAAACTTTGTGGTCTTATAAAATGCATCTACTGATATTTGAGCATCTCTAAGTTTGGTATTTTTTATTTTATTAACTATCATATTGACAACACAAGAGTTGACGCAATAGTCAGGGACTTGTGGATACACATAGACAGTAATCTAACCTTTGACCATCATGTGTTGACAGTAGTGAGAAAATCATTCTATAGTGTGCAGTGTATAACAAAATCTAGGTACAAAGAAGTCATTATTCCACTTTATTTGGGATTCATCAGACCATCATTGAGTACAATGTCCCCTTTGGTATGTACCTCTCCAGGTACATCCAACAAGTGGAACGTCCAAAGAAGTTCCTCACTAAAAGAATACAGTGCATAAGTGACCTGTCCTATGCAGACAGCTTTAAGACAATAACCTTGTATTCTGTCTCCTACAGGCTGATGAGGGGAGTTCTATGCCTGGCATACAAGGTATTGTCATACTCCACCCTGATGGACCTCCTGCATATCTGTTAAACAAACAGCATCAGAATTACCCATTCTAAAGGCTTAAACCTTGCCTGTGACATACATAGGACCTGCTGGAAGACAGGTATGTATCACAGAGATTACCCCTTCATTGGAACAGGTTTCCCATCCATGTGAAGCAGAGTACCTCCCTAACCCAATTCAATTGTAACTTGGAAAATTGGATGGGGAACAAGAAATGTATACCTAGTTTGGCACCCATGTCTGTAATGGACACAGGCAGCTTGTAAATGGTTCATCTTCCAGGCCCATGCTTGCAAATTTTTCATATCTCAAACCTCTGCTTATACTTATCAAGGGTACTTGTCAGAGATTTGGGGTGCATGGTTAGGCTTAAAAGACGCTTGTGGTCATTAGCCTAATAAACACCTATGAAACTGTGAACCTATGAGGGTGAGTTGACATGTCAGAAATATCTGCATGCCACAGAGGCATAGTTAGGATGTAAAGGGGAAGAGGTCAACAGGAATAACAAGGCACATGCAGATGAGGATGGCAGCTCAGATGTGATATGAGGACATACTTTTCATAGTGCAGGCTGTGAGTGCATGACATGACATTTCTGAGGAGCTCTAGAGCCCATAATCATTGTAGAATTCAGAAATGCATCAGGTAGAAATAACTATATTTAATGCATTTAAAGAAGACATGATTTATCAGCCATTTTCATTTGATTTATTTATTCTGTAGATTAATGGTAGACTAAGCGGGACAAGTGATGCCATTCTCCTTACAGAACCTTTGATTCCTTATTTCTATGGATAACAACAACATCATTATAAAGTGTAGCCTGACTGTTTAGTGGCATACTTAGCAATTCTAACCAGATGACAATGTGCTTGCTGTACCTAAATAGGTATCTACTTACTGTACTTTTTTATGTTTTATTTATATAACATTTGTTTACCGAGAAAGTTGACTGGGCACAGGCCCTTTTTCAGCAGAGGCCTGGGGAGAAAACCTCCATGAGTAAAAGTAAGTTTTAATGCACGGATTACAATAATCAATAAAGTATAAAGTAAACAAAATGTAGTATACATAAGAAAATACAAATTTGTTACATCATTTGTTATTAATTTTCCTGACACAGTGACATTTGTCTTAGTTGTAGACTATGCTGAATTAAGTATAATCAAAATAAAACAATATAAACATATCAATAAAGTAATTTTTAAACAACTCTACTTTATTAAACAAAACCTCAACAGCATAAATGACATATTGTGCAATCCTCATGTATAGTGTACTTTTTGGCAGTTTAGCAGAGGTTAATATCTGAAAGGTCACCTTCTATTACTAACACTTCTCTTTTGACTAAAGATAATCTAAGCACCTATGGGGATCATAACAGAGTACCATATATCATATCTGTCACAATGTATCTTTATATTTAAAATAAAAAAAGGTTATTTTATAAGTCTTGTTGCAATTATTTCAAATCCTACAAAGGCTGGTGAAATCTGCAACTAACATTGTTTCTATAACTTTGCTAAGTAGAACACTGTTCTAATCTCAGTGTCCATATCCGTTTTGGGAGTTCTGATCCCATGATATCCATTTGTTTCTATATAATTTTCTCAAACTTGCATATCTCTTGATTTCCTTCATTTTCCTTTATCTCTACCATTAATATCGTTAGTTCCTTTATGTCTAATCTCCTTTTAGATTTCTATAACTGAGTAATATTTTTTAATCACTAACTTTATCAAAGCAATTAGTGCATGATGCTGTCTAGGTGTTCTCAAGTTCAGATACCAACTCATAATGGTGAATAATGGAAAAGTATTTCCTTTCTTAAGGTATTTGCTAGGAGTTGTTGCAGATCTCCCTGAAAGTTATTAAGCTCGAACTAGTCCCAAAATATATGTTCCCAGTTTCCTTTCATCTCTAAGTCAAATCTCCAGCATTTATCTGACATAGGTTCAGTACTAAGCAATCAATCTGCAGACCATTTCAAGCCTGGCCAAAAAACCCTATTAAAAATGCCCCTGCAGCCTCAAGAGGGCCTACAAGTATTGGGCACTCACACAACTTTGTTTTTAATTTTTTTTTTAATACTTGCTGTATTGGATTTTTGATTATTGGTCTATCAAAAAGTGACTGGTTGTAAATGCTAGTTGGAACATAGCTAGAATACAACTTAAAAAAGAAAGGAACTACATTTTTTCCTCTGATGACTAAATGTTTATATTGCTTCTGTAATATTCTATATGGCTGTTATAACACTCTGTGTCTATGTATTCTAAATATTAACATAACGTATTCCATAGTGAGCAGCAACCACTGTTTTTAGTGTTTCTAAGCTAAAAAGTTAAGCAACAGCTCACATCACTTCATTGGAGTACTATTGTTTGATACTTATGTGTTTTTTTGGCTCTGTAGTACCAGAAGGTCAACGATCCAGGTTGTGTCAATCACTAGTGTGCTTGCGCTGCCTAGAATTGTGCTGTTATCTGCTAGCTCCTGTTTCCCATGTAAACATTGTATCTTCTATTTTCTTCTCTGAGGTAGAACATCCATATTGTAATGTTACTTGGTAGCATTGTTGTGAATTAATAAACTGATATGCTTAAAGCAGAAGTGATTTTAGTACCTTTCTATGTTATTAGTTCAACCTAAATGTCCCTTTAGGCTGGGTATTGCTCTATTCTCATGAACCAGGACATAGATTATGGAACCAGCTCCTAATTTTTTCCTGTAACATTATCTCCCTTATTTCCTTTTTTTCAGGTTCTGCCTTATGCTCTGCATCCATGCCCATTCAGCTGAGTGGCTGCACACTCTTAAACCTACAACAGCAATCAAGCCAATGAACCTGTCTTTCTACTGCAGAGTATGCAACCTGAGACTTCTTGATCTACCTTTCTGTATCCTGTGCTGCAATTTTCAATTTATTTTCTTTACTTTTGCCATGGTGTGCACACTTCTGCAAGGGCAGTTAGTTTTTCTTCTTTTAGCTGTCTTGTCCCCCTCCAACCTGCTGGTGTTTTAAACTATCCTTTAATTTGTCTTTCAGTTACAATGTTTGGAAGTAGCGTTCTATGTTTAAACATGTTCTCTGCTGTCATGGCTTTTATCCACTCCATTCCTGAACCCTGCCCCCACATTTCCACCCACCCCACTATTTCTTAGCTTATAGATACAAAACAACCATGCTCCTAACAATCCATCCAATAAAATTCATTTACTCCCTCTGTGTACCATTTTGCATATTCTTAAATTTCCTTAACCATATGCATAACATAAAGACCCTATCAGAAGAGTTTACTTCTCTAATACACACCACAACACAGACTATATAAAAAACCTACACTTACTCATAATAAAACAGCCAATATAACACTACTGCATACATTCCTTCTCATCCTTCTCACTACTACATACCTAACTACCTCGTACTACAATTTACAAATTACCTATACTCACTCTCCCAGAGTATCTACTGACACTAAAACAAACCATAATCCCACTCTCATTGTAATATCACCACACCTATACAACTTCCCCATAGAACTATTCTTACTCAAATATATTTACATACATACACCCCAACACTTACTATACAAATTGGCAAAATTGCTACCCAAACTCCCACAGGTATTTCTTTTCAAAACTCAAACAGAGCTGCGAAATACATTCATATCCAGATTTCCAGTGCGCACAACACACACTTCACCCACAACAAAACTGTAGCACAAAAAACATCACTATGCTACCACACAATAGCTCTGTCCTTCTTATCATCAATATGAATCTTAGAAGCATCTTTAACAAAGTTCAAGACTTCCATGCTACCCTCAATTTTCACTCCCCCAATATTGCAGTAATATCTGAGACCTGATTAAAACCCCATGTCAGTAATACAGAAATCCTAACTACTGGTTATAACATCCATAGACTCGACAGGAATCATAAACATGGCAGCGGCATAGCTACTATCTATAAAGATGGACTAACTCTGGAACACTCAGAAATACACCTCTCCAACATAGACAACTCTGAACTACTAATCACCTGCCTCAAACTAAATATTAACAAAAGCATCATAATCATAGCAACTTATATTCCTCCTGGTAACAATCTTCTTTAATTGAAAATATCTTTTTCTGGGCATCCTTTACATATAGCCAATAAACAATCATATTAGGAGATTTCAACCTTGACTGGCTTGTCTGTACCTCTGATCACTCAAAAACTTTATCAAACTCTATGGCTCCTTCCAAATAATTTGCTCCCCAACCAGAATAGCCATACATAGTAACAAACATACATCCATCCTAGATTGGACACTCATAAACCACCCCGACCTATGACACCACTATGGGTGCCTTCCAGACACACTCATTGACCACATGCCCATCTATCTTCTCAGGCAAAACATAAGTCCTACTAAGAATGTCATTGTGATGTACCTACTCTGGGCCAATAATCAAGGAGCCTGAATCCTTACCACTGACACTGGAGAGGGATGTTCACTTGGAATACAAATGTATACACTCAGTATTTCCTGATGCAGACCTCTGTGCATTAAGCACAATTTCCCTTATGAGCACAGTCAGCTCAGAGTTTGGATATCTCTATATCTGTCTCTCTCTAGATTCCCAATAAGTCTCTCCACTGGCACAGCTTTGTTCAGCACCCTCTCTGTGAAACCAGTGCTTTGTGTTCCTGCTCCAAGTGGCTGACACATGCACAATTTAAGATTTGATTTGCACATGCACACACACACACACACACACACACACACGTGGGAATGATGGCACAGATTTACTAGCTATGCCCCCTTCTGCCCACTACAAAGCCAGTTACCTAAGGCTCTTGTAAGGGTACTCAATTATACTTAGTGAAATTAATATTAATACAAATGGTAATGTTGACCAAACAGCAAGGGTTTCAGGAGTGGTCAGAGGTATCAACAAATAAATATATGCAAATACTCTCAATGCTCAAATGTTTTCTAAAAGGGATCAGACACAATGAAAAGTTTAAATATATTTAATAATAAATAATACAAGGACATAAAAATACTAAATATCTATTTACAGTAAACACCAGAGTTTTAGTACAGGAAATATTAAAAATAACACTGATGGGAAGTTTTATACAGATACAGAAAAAACACTATTTAGCTAATCTCACCATCTATTCCTGATTGACTAAAAGATTTACTTCTCCCTAGCTAAATTACTTACTACCGCAAGGCAAGATGATATGGGTGAAGGTCCTTCTACTCAGGTTTCTAAGAACATACTGCCCCTGAGATTTCATTCTCCTCTAATATTAAAACATTATTTCTGTACAGATTGACATCACAGACATATGGTTATCTGACTTGTTATTCCAACACTATTACCAACACTAGAAGCTAATAGGGTTTAGGACCTATGTGGTCCCATACATATCTGGAGCTTTTCTAAGATCTGTTGCAGAATCTGGAAGCCATAAAACAATATAACCATTCTAATCTTCTTACAGAAGCTACAAACTTTTCTCTAATACAGAAATGGTGGCCCTGGCTTCCTTCAAAACTGTGGGATAATATGTTTATGGCTTAACCCATAAAGTAATTTAATTTCAAGAATATATTTTTTCAAAGTCAGGTGGATTAATCTCTTCTCTGCCAAGTATATGTTGTTGCAATGTACACATTTAAACAGTTACAATATCACATGTACATTTCTTTTCTGTTCAGCAGGAAACACTGTTGATACATTTTAACACAAACAACTTTAGAAATACATTTTTAAACACAAACATCTGTACAAATCAGTTTGATACACAAATAACATGTAATTCTTTACATAATTCCAGCTAGCTGTGGTGGCATATGTTACACATCCACTGCCCTGCTTCTCCTGGCATAGCTGGCAGTACCTTAAATTGTCTCATTTGTATATAAATACTCTCACAGTAAAAAAAAAAAACAGACCTTTAATACACTAATAAAACATTGTGACTGGTCCCCTCCAAAATATCTACAGTTAGATGATGCTATCAAATACTTCAACAATAAATTCCTTGATATCCTTAACAACCTGTCCCCCCTCAGGAAAACCCATTTGGTTAACTAAATAAATTAAAGTACTTATGAAACAAAGAGACAGGACCTGGTTTCTTTATCAATCAAACAAAAAACAAACCTCTCTCCAATATTTTCGTAAATTAAGAAACACAGACAAAAAACAAATCACATATGACAAAAGAAAATACTACATGACTATACAACAAAAACTCTAAACAAACCACAAAACTTCTGGGCCACCATTAAGCAAATCTTAAACCCTGGACAATGCATTACCCAACTCCTATGATCTCAGACACCACTGAATCCATTGCTACCCAGTTCAACAACACTTTACTAAATCAATACTCTCGATTCAAAAATGATAATAATACCTCCCTAAGTCTTCCCACCTCTTATGCCCTCTCATCCCAAGTCTTTCTCTATGATAGCAGTTCAAACCAGTTATATAAAAAAACTCCTTTTATAAAGTAAAACCCACATCACTCACAGCTGACCTTCACCCCAATGAGTTCCTTAAAATGGCAGCAGAAGTCATTGCATATCCTGTCTCCATATTAATAAACCAATTCATTACTGAACAATATATCCCCTACAACCACTCTTATTATTTTCACAAACACAGTTAATCAGCATAGAAACAACATCCAATCATCAATATTCCTAGACATGTTTAAGGCATTTAATACAGTGTCTCATACTAGTCTCTAACAACAAAGCTAATTTCCCTTTTATCATCCACTCCTCAAACAACACCAAAATTGATCCTGTAACACAAACCAAACAGTTAGGCATTCCTATTGACAACTGCCTAAAATATGACATATGTTTAGCCCACTGTATAAAAAGGTTCACATCAAACTTGGCTCCCTATACAAAGCCAAGCAATTCCTCACTCAAGCCTTCAGGCAGTCTATAGCCAATGCACATCTAATTCCCACACTACTATATGCCTCCCTCATTTTTACAAACCTTAGAAAAATAGAACTAAGCAAATTGGAAGGCTGTTATGATAAAATTGCAAGGTTTGCCACTATCCCCTCAAATAGATCATATCCCAGCTCTGCGAGAGCCAAAATGGTTAGAATTGCCAAATCTTTTATTTCCCAGCAAGCTATCACCCACTCCATTATTCACCAGCCAAACAGCTGCCCCACACTTGCAAACCTGATTCATCCTCACCACAATAATAGAACATTGTGATCATCCAATAAACTCCTACTAAAGGCCAAATCTAACAATAAATTCAGTGATTCTCTGTACTCCAGACAAATATCAAAAATATGGAAATCCAACCCTCAACACATAGTCAACAGTACCAGCATTCCCAAGTTCAAACTTGTCCTCAAGGAACACCTAAGCAGAAATTGGCTTTGCTATTGTTCTAACCCAGGATGACTCTTTTATATCTTTACAGAACATCTTCCCCACTTTGCATCTATTTCATTTTTTCTTCTTCATCAAGCCATATCTCCTCTCCTTAATAACCCTTCCTTTAGTCTTTCTTTTTGTTTCTCTCTTATATATTGTACTCAAACCCTGCACACACCACTGTACTCAATAATAATAAATATAATGTCCTTTTTTGTAAATGCAACTGGTTGATATGTTAGAGTTCAACATGTCAATGTTCTTTCTTATGCCCAGCATGTCACACTGTTAATTTGTTACTGTACAATGTGTACATACAGTGTTGTTAAAATTTATTTTACATTCTTTATGAATTTGTTTTCCAGGATTCTACAAGCATAGATTTTTTTTGTTGTTGTACTACATACCTGTATTAGGATGTTAAAATTTGTTTACATTTTTTAAATATACTTGAGCTTTTCTCCCTGGGCCTCTGCTGAAATCAGACTCCTGGCCCAGTCAGGCATTCCGAACAAACAAACAAATGTAAAAATAAATAAATAAATACATAATTCAGATCTTTTCCCATTTTACCCTGTTCCTTGTTCCATACTTTTAGTATAAATCTTTAAACCTTTTGTTGCCTTAGTTTCTGTACTGGTAGCTTAGCATATAATAATAAATTAAGAGCAGTTTGTTTTGCTTCACTTTAAGTTATCACGTTATTCTGCAGCATGAGTTTTGGTCCTACTATGTCAAATCATTACCTGCTTGACCTAATTTGCCAGGTTTTTCTGAAGTTCTTTAACTATCCCAAGGTTGTATTCAGCAAATGTGTGAGGAATTATCAGTGTCATTATCTTATTTCTATTGGTTCCATTTTTTTATTGTAATGTAATAGGTGTATGATCAGAAATCAAACTAGGTTGGGTTTCTTGACAGACGACCTAACGTATGTTTTCCTTAGAAATGTAGAATCTGTCAGGCCTAGAGTTCATATCATACTATTCTGAATAGTATATATTCTTTGTTCACAATATGCACTCAGAGTGCATCAATCACACTAAATGTTTTTATATACTTCTCAAGGTACCTCCCTTCCTGGCTACCCTTATATTCTGTTAGTTCACCTGATTCTTCCTCTCTTTTGCAAAATGAATTCTAGTGGAATTCCACTATGTCTCCTAAAACCATTTTTAGCTCATTGGTTTTAGCTTTTGACTAGAAAAACACACAACAGTAGGAATTCATGTTGTACCCCAACATTCTCTGACCTTACATTCTTCTACTCTCAGGTTACCATTTTCTGAAAGTAACAGCACAACCCTCTCCTCCTTCCTTTATCTCAGAACAAGACTTTTCCCACTGGCTTTGTTTAATCGATCTTTTATGCTCTCCTTTATTCATATGTGTTTCTTATACCATTATAACTTGTCTCACTTTTAGATAAGTATTTTAAAACTCTTTACATTTTCCCAAAGTTTGTCAAACCATTAACATTCCATGTCACTGTACTTAACTGCACCAGTTGCTGCTTCTTGTTTTAATATATTACTTATAATTGTTTACATCCAACTTGCTGTACTGAGATACAGTCTCACCTCCAATGTTATGGATAAATTAATATACTCAACATCATTAACATTTTTCTTGGCTTGTTGAAGCATCATAATCCCAGATAAATTTAACCCACAATAAACTCATAAAGAAACAGAGTAAATGAAACAGTGTTAACTATATGCAGTGTTTTATTTTGTAGTAATACTTTTATTTCTGAAGTAATTATTCCTTTTTGGCTATCCAGCTTACTGGTACTACCTATTTGACATTTTACATTACTTTTCTCCTTTAAAGCCTTCCCATTACTGTCTCATTAACTTCTCACCCAAGAATTTGAGCCTTTCTATATCAATCTTTGTCTTCCAAAGCGAATAAACCCCATTTTACATCATGACTTTCATTCCTAACCAGACTATGCCATGCTTGATATTCACTTCCTTTATCACCTTCATATTATTTTCTGTCTAAACCTTCATATTTTCATTGTTAGTATTAATTACATCTAAACTTCTCTTCAGTTCTCTATTACAACTTTTACAATCTTCTTCAGTTCTTAGTTACAACTTTTATTTACCTTGCCAGTGGACCAAAATTATTAAAAAAACATATTTGGCACTATTGGGACAATTATACAATATGAATGTCTTTATTACAGAATCTTTAGATGTAAAATCTCTTACTATAGTTCTCTCTATCAATATCCATGTCTGAACATAATCTTTGTGTGAATTTTTTGAATATTTAAGAGTCTAACAAAATCTTTTCAGTTCAAATACCCCTAAAGGTCAAGCTCAACAGGTGTCAAGTCAGACACAGGAATCCCTTATTTCAGGATGCCTTTCCTCTGCTTCATTACTAGGGATGTTCTGTGAAAAAAACAATCAGTATTGACTCCTTTCTCTTTATTACTCCCCATGTCCCCCCCACGACTTTAGCCACAGATGATTTCCCCTTTGGAAGTTACTTACAAAAGCAGAGAGCCATAATCTGAGTTGAGATAAAAACAAACAATAATAATAATAATAATAATAATAATAATAATTATTATTATTATTATTTTGTAAAGATAACCATTTTCCTTGCCTTATACTTGTATATTGTTAACATCTTCCAAACCTATTGAGTAATACCCTTAATGATTTGTATAGCTTTGGCTAGAGGAAAAGAGAAAAAAAAGACTACTTCCATTAGAAGGAGTGCAAGATTACTGTTCACTATGGCCGTACTACCCAAATCACTAGTAGCTGTTCACCAACTCTCTACTCCTAATCTCAGCACTTACCTGTGTGTTTGTGGCTCCTGATACTTATAAGAATTCTAATTATTGTAACAAAGTAAGACAAAAGAGGGAAATGGCACTATTGCACTGGGATACAGTACTTACCTGAATAACTTAACAGACAGAATGTTTAGTCTTCCTTGTCCATTGTTTAATGTCCCATTTTGTCTGTTGAAAAGAATTTTACTGTATATAAAAGCTCCATCTAGTGCAGTAACATATTTAATTAACTAGACTGACCATCCCAGGTTGCATCTCCATGTGTCCTCCTCTTCTCTGGCTAAATTAGGCTACTGCACAGTTTGTATTTCCTGGTGAGGGGATTCAGCTTTTCTTTTAGTATATTCCCGGCAGTATTTTATTTAGCTGACATTTTTCTTTGAAACACTGGAAAAGATATTAATGGCTACATTTCCCTATCTGCTGTCATTTTGGATGAACCATGTCTCTCCAAGTCTTGTTTGGTGTCTTTCCTTATGTTTGGCTCACCTTTCTCATTAGGTCTAGAATCTAGATATAGTGCTCTATCAGGTTCCAAACACATTGCAATTTCATCTAGAATACATATTTTTTATAAAAAAAGGTGTCACTCTAGATTTCATTTGCTTCCAGTCTCAGATTGCGTGCATGCAAGCACTTATTTCTGTCTAATCTGGTGGTAGTTGGGTAGTCATTGTCTCTCTCTCTCTCTCTCTCTCTATATATATATATATATGTATATGTATGTATATGTATATATATCTATATATCTATATATATGGGTCCCCTTCAGTAGATTGAACTTTTAAAAGTTCGAACCTCATATGGCCGAGACCATATGATCGAACTTTTAAAAGTTTGAACGGACTGAATGGAGATCCCCGTACAGTGCGGAACAGGAAGATTTCCCTTTTCTGCAATGTAGTGCGATCTCGGAGTTGGTATATTTAAGTAGTGGGGGATGTGGGAGGTGCAGGGGGGTTTTGCCCCCCCCATTTAGTTTTGTGTTATTTTTTTTTTACTTCGGTGTTCGAACTTTTAAATGTTTGATGTTATGGTCTCGGCCATATGAGGTTCAAACATTTAAAAGTTCATCTACTGAAGTAGATCCATGTATATATATATATATATATATATATATATATATATATATATATATATATACATATATATTGTCACATTACCCATTTTCAGCAATGATCTTTTCTGCCATATATTTCTCAAAAAATGAGTTCTTTCAGCTGACATGGTTGAATCCCAAATAGAATAAGTCTCAAAGTTTTCTTCAATTGTGCTATGAACAGATATAGTCTTTGTACCATCAACTTCTTATAACTACCTCTTTCCAGTTGTTTAGGATTTGCTATGAAACACAAATTCTGTTACCCATTTTCATCATCAGATTCAGTTATGTTTTCTCTTAATTTCTTTTTGAAATAATTATAAATTGATTATCCTCTTCACCATTTATTTTCCATTTTCTAGCAGTTGTGTGATCTTTCCAGCATGCCTACTATTCACTTCTGTCATTTCCTGGACCCTCTTATTTTTATTTTAGTTATATTCATACAAATATTGCATGTTTTAAAGACTGCATTTGTTAGATGTCTCCTCTGTAGTTGATTTTTTACACATTTAACTGCATTTGTTGTATCTGTATCTTGTGAAAATCTGTCACATGGTCACGAGATTCTGCTGTCCTTTCTGCTGTTTTTATTCAAGCACTTTTCTTCTTTTTTTCTGTCCTTTTTGTAGCTATTTTTCCTATCACAATACGCTGAACATGTTCACAAAAGAAGTGACATTAAAATGTCAAGTTACTGTTTTTTTTTTATTCTGTTTTTGTCTCTGTTCTTCGATAGGCTAGTTAAAGAGATGCTTAGCTCACTTCCATTATGGAAATCTTATTATTAATGCAGTGATTAGCTTATCAGGTTGCATCATACTTCCTATGTATGTCAAATCAAAGGCAGGTATAGCTAAGAATCTATAAAATTTATATCATTAAATTGTCTAATACTGGCCTCATATGCATTTCAACACATTTACACTAAAGTATATTAGCCACAATGAGGCTTGAAGATATAGCTTTAGGCCAGCTTTGAACTATGGTCACATAGGAGAAGTCTACATGTAGAAAAGTTTGATTGCAGAGCTTATCTTTGGTAAAAGAATTGGTAGTCATTGACTTATTTAAAAAGACACTTATGCATGGCTTGAGCAGGGATACCAGAATGACTAAAGCTACAATAGAATGGTATTATGTGAAGGATAGCTAGCTGTGTTTCTGAAGACAAAATATATGGGTGTTACCCAGATGACACGACAAAGCATTCCCCATTATTTGAAGGCATATGTATAACAAAACCAAGGCACTTCTGTGGGGGTGCATGGATGAGGACTTGGATCACAAAGGTTAAGTTAGCAGCCTCTAACACTCACATATTATTCACTGGATCTCTCTAAGTTTAAAAAACAGTACAGCAGAGTAAAGGGTCCTTTGAGCATTACAACTATTCAGTTGGTGTCCTCTTTCACCTTTGTTATTTGCTTTATATTAGAGCTATTGGAAAAAAATAAGGTATTTAGAAATTCAAAGATAAAATTGTTAGGGTAATCAAGAAAACTTGGCTTTGTTTGCAGATTATATTATTTTTTACCTGACAAAAACATAAAAAATGCATTACAGTGTTATAGAATATTTTGAGACAGTTTCAAATCTTTTCTGGATATAAAATGAAAGAAGATAAAACAAAGGCTACAGCTGTAAATTATGTACCCACACATGAATTGGTTCAGCAATACCCATACTTATGAGGACACAGTATTTAGAGGTATGGATTAAAAAGGCTTCTGTTATGGCAGCTAATGATATGTGGGAAGAGACTAAACAAAAGACAATACAAAAATTGATAAACAGGAAGCTCTTGTTTATGGATATGGATAACAAGATGCAAGCAGCAATGAAAGTGGTTTTAGTCTATGTTATTTTATATACAGGTCAGGCATATTTTTATTCATAAAGAATTGAAGAAGTTTATCTGGGAGGGGAAGAGAGCAAGGGTCAAGTGGGATAAGTTGATCCTTCCAATAGAACAAGGTAGTTTAACATCAACTAATTTGAAGGGGTATTTTAGAAATACACATCTAAGGCTCATATACATAACACAAGCAGAAAGCTAAGATCCAAAGTAAAAAGGGATGATGATGATGAAACAGGGGAGATATTCAAGAATTAAGGAGAATGTGCGATTTTGGATGCAGATTCTTAAGGAGAATAACAACAGCCATACAAAATATTATACTCATATACATGACACAAGCAGAAAGCTATGATCCAGAGTGGAAACGGATGATGATGAAATGGGAGAAATTCAAGAAGTAAGGAGAATGAGCGATATTGGATGCAGATCCTTAAGGGAAATAACAGCCATACAAAATATTGTATTCATAAAGTAGCAGAAAGTATTCTGAAAACTAAGCCAACAGGAGAATGGAGAAAAGTGATTTTGCCAATAGGAATGACTGGAATTAGGGGTATAGAGAATAAGCAAGTGGGGGTTGGAATTTACTGGAAAAATATGGTAAAGAAACCAAGGTATTGGGAGCAAATAACTAGACAGAGAAAGGTAACAGAATAGAAAGAGGCCAAAAAGACACTTGGACTGCAGGCTAGAGACTGCCTTCCCTACCAGGGATTGACATAAGAGTATAGGCAAACAGAAAGGGATAGGATGAGTCTGAGGGAAAGACCTGCTCTGGATGAGTTTTTAGATGAAGCTAGAATAGAAGCTACCATTGCAAGATGGATAATTAGTAGGGAATATAAAATATTACACAATAACTATAGGAATCAGAGGAGGTTGGATTAGATCGGGAGGAGAGACTGGATGAGCAGTTTATAAGGGGAACAGTGGGGGGAAGACATTTGTATTTCTCCCAAGTATGAAACAAAGTATAGAATATTTAGGATTTTTACTTGGAAGTGTTTGCACAGGTATTTTTTATATCCCAAGCAAACTCCAAATACATTTTCCTCATGTAGATGTAAATGTCAGAGGTGTTATGGGAAAGAAACAGGCAACTGGGAACATATGTTTTGAGAGTGCAATGAGTTGGCAGACTTCAAAAACTCTTTATAGAGTACTCTGTCAGAAATATCAGGTAAACAAATAGGAGTAACTAAGGAAATAATTACTGTATTTTGAGGTGTGACACTGGATCTGAATTATCTAAACATAATAAGGCTTTGTTAAGTTTAATTCTGTTATCTGCCAAAAAAAGTAATTACTAGAAAATGGAAATCAGAGTCTAAACCAACTGCATGTCTGCATCTGAAGTATTAAATATTGTAATACAGATAAAAGAACTGGAAGGGATCTCTAGAAAAGGGTAGGAGCAAATTACATAGAAATAAATGAAAATTGTGGGAGCAATAAATGCAGAATAATGATATGGAGGAGGAGGTGGAGTGAGGTTTAAAGGAGGGCAGGAAGTAATCATTTATGTTGGACTGATGATAGTTATGCAAAAGAACATATGTGATGTATAATGTGTGTAACTGGTAACATGTTAACATGGTTTGTTTCTTTTATGTAAATGTATGGTAGCCTATGTCTTGAGTGATAATTCAATAAGGGTGTTAAAAAGTAATATATAAATAAACCTAAAAGTGACTGAACGTTCATCACTTACTGTAAGCATATTCTAGGCAGAATATCTGTGACAAGAAATCAGTAAGTCAAAAACAACAGCATAAGAATTAGTCTTGCTCTGACCTGTTTTATATATGTATTTTTGTTATGTGCATGTGACCAGAGAGCAAATGTGAATGTAATGTTTAAATCCAATGCATTGCATGAGGTAATAGAAGCAAAGTATAACAAAAGGGATCACTATTGAAATCTAAGATTCACATTGCCAAGTCCTGACAAACCAAAAGGAAAAAAAAATGGACCAAAAATACATGAGTAGGACAAATATTAGATATCACTCTTTTCCTTTAAACTTGTTTTTTTTTCCAGGTAGGCAAGCCTACCAAACTTACATTTCTTTATTTTTTTATTCACGTTTGATTACTAGGAAAGTCTGACTGGGTAGAAGTCCATTTTCAATGGAGGCCCAGGGAGAAAAGCTAAAAATGATTACAAAACAGTTCATGAACAATAATTTTACAATTTTCAAAAGTAAAACAAAAACATCTTCAGTTTAAATAATTATAACAGATTAGGCATAATATAAAAACATTGGTTAAAAATTGATACAAGGTATATGACAATCACTTAGTATTTAGAGAAATTTTCGACAGTTTATAGAGAAATTAAATGTAAGTTAGTCTAATACAAATAGGAATTGCAATATGAAGTGAGGAGAAAACAGGCTTATTGTATATTTAGAGAGACGGTTAGGGAAGAGACTTAGATAACTATGAGGAAGTGAGTGAAGAAGGGAAAGTAAGGAAGCATAATAAATTAAACGATACCTGTTCATATTTAGGGATATAGTTTATCCTGGATTTGAGCAAGAACAAAGTCAAATTTTAGCTGGGAAGTCTTTCAGCATGCATTTGAAGGGTTTGAGGGAGGGTATAGACCTGATGGATACACATAAGGAGTTCCAGACCTTAGCAACCTTGTACGAGTACAGACAATTAATGCCCAGCAGATTTGCTGGCTTTGTAGATAGACAGGAGTTTTTGGTCACTGGATTGCAATGACAGACTGGGAACATAGTTGTGCAGAATATGTTTTAGTGCTGGACAGACAGATGGATGCTGGATAACTTTATGGCTGGTAAGACGTTGTGTATATATTAGTTGATGTGGCAGTTCCAACCAATTTAAGCTTTTCAATGCTATACAGTAGCGGGTTCTGAAAGGGATATGTGCTGTAAATTTAACAACTTTATTACTGCATTGCTCAAGTTTCAAGTTTTGTTAAGCCTGGAGTTTAGTAAGGATGGGAGTGCCATAAAGAAGAGTGAGGAGGAGATAAGTAGTGGTAAGTGCAGTTTTAGTCACGTCAGTGAAAAAATGTTTGGCTCTGTAAAGCATCCCTACTTTTTAAGTTTTTCTTATGAAATTTTGTCTATGCAAGTTGAATTTAAGGTTATCATCCACTATCACTCCTAACAGTTCGCTATGAGAAGTGAGTTCACTGGTTGTATTATCAAGAGAGAGGACTTTTTTTGTTTTTTCATGAAAGAAGGATTTAGGGGGAAAAAAGTAGCAATTTGGTCTTTTTTTGGGTTGTGCATGAGCTGTGAATTACAAAGCCATATTTCAGTGGCTGTTAAAGCTTCCTGAGTAATTTTTGAAGGTGTACCATGTTGTTAGATGTGCAAATGAGAGTGAAGTCATCTGCATACTGTATTAGGTTTACCTGTTTTATGACTGTATAGAGGCTGATGGTGAAAATATTAAAGAGGAGAGGGCCAAGGATAGAGCCTTATGGTACACCAGTGGTAACTAGGAGGTTAGGAGAGAGTGTGAAGTGTCATTTTACTGACTGATACCTATGGACAGGTAGCTTTTGAACTACAGAATGGTGGGCTGAGGGAGGTCTATTGAGGACATTTGAAGTAGATGTTTGCTAAGACAGACTGTGTTGAAGGCTTTAGACAAGTCTAGAAATAAGGAAAAGATTTGTTTGCTGTTCTCTCTAGCTTTATTGACAGTATCTATATAGGTAGGAAGGGCAGTGCTAGTACTGTGGGAAGGAAGGAAGTCATGTTGTATAGGGGATAGGAGTTCATCCTGCAGGAGATAGTCTATTAATTGTTTTTGAGTAAATTTTTCAAGTGTATTGGTGAGGGGAGATAAGATTGCTATAGGTCTTATGTTATTAATGTCTCTTGAATTTCGTCCTTTGTGCAGAGGGATAGTGTGTGACTTTTTCCAGAGAGAGAGATGGGGAATGTGGGATTCTTGGACTAACCTATTTATAACGGTTGAGACAGGACAGGCAATACTACTGGCTGGTACTTTTAGGAACTCACTTGGAAGGTCATCAGCTGAAGAAGAGTCCAATTTAAGTTTGTTTAAGGGTATTTTTATCTAGGGTGTGGGCAGAGATTTGAAGGTGAAACTGGATGTGGTGATATATGGCTGTTGTTCAGGGTTGGGATTAGATGTTGAGGAATCCTTAGTTAGAATAGCTACACTATGTATAAAATAAGGGTTGAACTGCATTGCAGTTTCTAGTGTTGAGATTTTGGGACAGGGTTTTGGGTTGAATTTTTGGCCGGGATGTAAGATTTCTTTAATGAAGGTCCAACATTTTTTTAGGGTTGTGTTTAGTATTATTGTGAAAGTTATTACAGAGTAGAGTTTTGTCTTTGTTTATTTGCTTTTTAGTACAATTGTGAAGCATTCTGAAGTTTTCAAGATATTGAGGTATTTTATATTTTTTGACATTCTTTCTATGTTTTTTCTCTATCCTGTGTTAGCATTCGACTCTTTTTGGATAACCAGATTCCAGTATTTGTTTTCATTCTCTTCCTTCTAGGAGGTACAAAGTTATTTAGGATATTTAGAAATTTTCTATTGCGTTCAATTGCAACATCATCTAAGGGAAGGGGTTTTAGGACGTTCCAGTTAATAGATGATGGCATAGTAATGAACATTTCTGAGTTAAACTTGGAAAGGTTACTTGCTTTATAAATATTCTGTTTAATTGGATGTGTGAGATGTCTAGTTGTATAGATTACGAGATGATCACTTAGAGAGTCTGACAATGTACTTGTGAAGGAGGATTTGCAAGGGTCTGATACTAGGATCCAGTCTATTAGAAAATTTGATGTCTTTCTATAATATGTGGGGCTATTAACTAGTTGTTTGAAACCATATAATTGCATGCTAGATGAAGGGGAGTCTGAGTTTATGACCAACCAATTGACATTCACATCACCTTGCATTTTATTTCTTGTGGAAATATTATGGACATCCATTGTAGGATATATTCAAATATATCAGTATTGTCACTAGTAAGGATATAAAGGACAGTAATAAATATTTTTTATAATTGTTTATTTTGAAGAAAGCAATAAGAAGCCCTGTTGAGTTGAAAGTTTGTGTTGGTTTGCTGTAATGGAAAATGAGGTACGTCCTAGGAAACATTAAAGCAATACCACCACCCTTCCTGTTATGCTGTTGTTCCTAGTTATAATGATATTTTAGTCAGGAGGTATAACGTCAGAGTCATTTATGCAGGATTTTAGCCAAGTTTCAGTTACAACAAGCACATCATGCTTATGTTCGATAATCCAGGCATGTAGATCAGCAGTTTTATTTCTTATGCTTCTAAAATTTATTGCAGCAAAAATTAGATCACCGAGGTTGGGGATTGGCTGTTGTTGGGTTACGCAAGTGTGTGGGAGAGAATTATCTTTGTGTTCATTGTGATAGGTGGGACAAAGATTAGTGTATATATCCTTCTGGCAGGATTTTTGTATATTGTGGACTTATACATACATGTTTTTGGAAAGGATTCTTGCATCTAATTTTGGTTTGGTTTGGTTTGAGTTGAAGTAATAATCAGCCTATATATGGAATAAAGATGAAGGGCAATATTAAATAGCTTTGGTGTAATGTGTGAAGAGTGTAAAGAGGAAGTATGACTATGTAGTTGGGACAGAGTTGGAGAGATGTTGCAATATATTATTGAGTCATGGTAGGATGAAAGATGGCACAGTAGGAGGAGAAGAATAGAAAATAAGCTGTACAGTAGCATAATTAAGTACAGGTATCTATATTTTATACATGTCAGGTAGTAGGGAAGTTGTTATGAAGAAGGTAGACAGTAGGAGATTCAATGATGGTCAATTCTGAAAGATGGAAGAGGGTAGGTAAGGAGAAGTATTTTCTACAAAAAGAAGAGAGGTAAGTTGTCCTGGCATCTTCTCTGTAGTATAAGGAATAGAGGGATATTAAAGGCTAGAATATAATAATATAGTCAAAATAAGAAGAAATTATGGTTTATTTGGGAAAAGAAAAATACACCTTATAGAATAGGTAGGTACTTATAGGAAAGGCTGTGATTATAAATGGATGTAGAGCAAAGCGGTATGGGTGGGATACAGATAGTTGGGAATGGTGCTAAAAATTAAACAGAGATAGGGAAGTGGAAAGCAAGAAACAGAAGTGTATGTATAGACGTAACATAGTCATTGGGGAGGGTTTTGGAATATGAGTCACAAATAAAATGTGTATGTAGGAAGTATAATATTAGAGTAAATGGGGGTGGGTGGGAATTGTGGGTAGGGTAGGGGAGTTAAGTGAAGCTGAGCATAGCGAGGCTGAGGGTTGTGGGCTTTCCACCCTCAGGTCAATTTATAACTGAGATCAAGCAGTTTATAGCCAGAATAAAGCAGTTAACAAAGAGATGCAACTAACACAGGTTGTCTGTCATTTCCTAAGACTAAAAAAATGGCATATTCAATATAGTCTACTGGTCAAGCAAAAGGGGGCAGTGGTCACATTAGTATGAAGTCCTTAGAGTGCATGGATTATTTCACAAAATTTTCAATCATACAGCAGGCATGTTTTTAACTAAATAAAGTTAATACAAAGGCAAGTTTCTTCATGATAAATATGCTTACACTAAACACTGAAAAAAATTCTCAGTAAACTTGTAGGCATAGGACCTTATGGCAGAGCTCCTGCAATATCAAGGACAGATGTAGTGACTGCAGGCTATTAAACACTGAACAAAAATTTCAGTAAACTTGTAGGTATGGGTCCTTATGGTAGAGCTCCTGTAATGTAGTGACTACAGGCTGTTAAACACTCAATAAAATTCTCAGTAAACTTGTAGGTGTAGGGCCTTATGGCAGAGCTCCTACAATATTGAGGTCAAATGTAATGACCACAGGCTATTAAACACTAAACAAAATTCTCAGTAAAATTGTAGGTGTAGGACCTTATGGCAGACCTTCTGTAATACTGAGGTCAGATTAGTGACCACAGTGTCTGCTCTATGAAGGAAGATAGTGATAGAGTATAAGAGGAGACTTGTGTACCAACTCCAAGATCACCCTACCTAAAAGAAAATGTAATATTCTTAGAAATGGCAGTCTTGAACTTAGTATGTATAAGTCTAGATTTTCATATATTTGGTCTTCACATTTCATGACTTTGCAATGTGAGTGCTGACATTTTAAATGGTTATCTAATCAGAGCTTGAATCAATACAACACCTGTATTTATGTTATAAACAGTAGCAACATTGTCCCAGTATTCATTTTGTTGAAACACATTTAGAACCAGGAAAGAATTTATTTGTGTATTTGTATATTTATTTATTTGTTTCATCCTTTTCAGTTATGACCAAGGCCTATGACATAAGTGTGCAGTAATAAAAAGTACAAACTGTCAGTATTAGATTCAGTCAGATTACATTCAAATGGATTATTTACTTTTTGATAGAATATAGAACGCAATACAGAAAAAGAAAAAGAAAAAAAAAATTAAATAGTAACTTTCAGTATGATCAGGTTACATTACTGTTGGAAATTTAGTTTAGTAAGTTAAACATCTGAGACATTATTGAATACTGTTTGAGTAATACAGTAACATATGTTATAGCAATAAACTATATTAACATTAAATCAATTAAAACCACAGATGTTAAGGCAGCAAATGTTTAGCTTTGAGCAATACTGCTACATGCATTATAGCTGTAACTTATAGTAGAGACATCACAATCAAGTGAAGGCTGCCACATTGAGTGAGAATTTGGTTGCCAGACAGATGGTGCTTAAATTCTACCACTGCCCACCAACATAATGCTGGATATGTGAGTGACCAGAACTAAGTTCCTTGGATCTGCTCCACTTCCCACAAATAGGTCCAATGGTCACCCCTTGGTATCTGAGTTATACCACTGGCACCCAGCAGGTTAAAGTAGAAAAAGATGCACACACATCTAATTGACTAAACAGTTCAGTAAATACAACCTGGGATCAAGACCATACAGAGAAAATTGCCTACTGCACTGGGTTTGAGATTCTAATATTCACAACCAGAATAGGACTCTGCCTTACCCACTTAATGAGCTGATTCTTTGGCCTAGCACTCCAGGCCCCTTTCATGCTGTTCTCACCATTTCTCTGTGAACCTCAGTGTATTCTAATGCCCTTTACCCTTGGCAATTACCTTCCAAACAAATTATTACTTAGACAGACAGACATGCACAGACAAAAGCATGCACATAATTCTCAGTGAAGGTTGGTAGAATTCTAAAATTCCCCACAGTTTTCATCCCTGCAAGGTTCACTACCATCACCCTAGATATAGGGCTAGTTAAAGTGCAATTCATTGGTCATATGTTAGAAGTCTGGTTTTGGAGGTGGATGCTGCAGCTTGGCAACATACCATGTTAAATAATACAATCAAGAAGTTAGCGTGGATGCAAATTAAATTTGCAGAGGTAAATGCATTTGCATAAGGAATAGACAAATAATTAATTACATAGATAGAATGCTTAAAAAGAAACTGTAACTGCACTTGATAAGTAACTTGGCTGAATCTAACTGAAGGAATACTGAATCCTAACTGCTAAGCTACTGTAATACTGTAAGGAAGATGCAAAACTACAGACTTACATATGTGTTCAGTGATCTCTAAAGCAGGACTGACTTTATAGCTAAAACTATTGCATATTATTTGTTTCCCACAGGGACCAAGGGTAAGTGTATTAGTTTTTTCTCACATACATTTAATACAGAAGAAACTATGCACAGGATTTCACACATATCTGTTGCTGTTACTGTTGTCACATAACCATTTTACAACCTAATCTTTGAGTTTCCTGACTGTAAATGTATAATTTCACTAGTAACTCCAGCTATTAATTAATTCTTTCCAGAGTTAGAAACGTGTTACATTCATACACAATTATTTCTAATGGAGTACAGTTCCAGCTTTTATATATATATTTTCTCTATATTACATAAAAGGATAAACATGATTATCATGCCAATGTTAAGCTACCTTATGCAATTTCACAGTGCAGTTTATGTTGCAGTTTTTACAGAATCTAAATATAATGTAGAAATGTGTTACAGTCTTACTTGAGAAAAAAAATACAGACATCACATTTTGAATTCAGGTTCTGTCCTCATGACATCAGAAAGATGATTTTAAGATAGTAGAAGGTGAATAATGAAAGAATGAAAATCAGTATAGTAATAAAAAGAATACATTATGAATTATAAGAGACAAAGAACATGAAGATAAGAGTCTTAGGTGAATGGCTACTGGACGGAAGAATCTATATAGATAGCTTAAAAGAGACTGAATGGAGAGCTACATGGTGGTGATAAGATAGAGAATGGTTAGGAATTCTTGTTAGTGAATGGACCAAAGTATGGTTTGAAGAAGGTTAGGAAGGGCAAAATATGGTCAAACTCAGTCTGGCTATTGAAAGAGAACATGCATTCTCATGGCTAGGAAGTAAATAAGGTAGAGTGTGCTTAAGTAGTCAGAGTTTGGAAGTGAGTAGGGCAGAATAAGATTATGAAGAGAGAGACATGTAGACCTTAGAAGTGAGGCTGAGATGTAGAAGGTTAGAGTATGCAGAAAAAAGGGTGTGTAGTAGTAAGAGTAAGAACTAGAGATAGAGAGAGAGAAGGGAAAGGGAGAAGAGAGGAGTTACAGTGATGAAGGTGAGATGAAAAGAGAGGGAAGTGTGAATGAATAGATGAAGATAAGGCCTGATGTGGTGGTGGTATGTGAAAGCAATTGCATGAGATTTGTTTACAAAGTTCTCTAGCTGAACAGCTATAGATTAGGTAACATGCAAGTATGCAACGGAATAAAGTTCCATACTGCATAGACCATCACTGGCATTCAACAAAGCTTACACAGTGGTTTTCAGTGTGTGTGTCACAGAAAAAGCACACATGGACTCTGAAACTTTTAAATTCAGTAAGCACTGTCTAGTGGCATGCACCTCAGAGCAAACAAGATAAACACTGTGGCATGCTAATTACTGCATAAGCAGCTGAAGAGCATGCTAATCAACCAAGGAAACATATTGGAGCTATTCAACAAGCTATAAAGCAACTGTGTAGACTCCTTGCTGGTGTTCCCCATGAATTCCAAAACTTTTGGAATACAGCCACAAGAAGGAGTCTACACAGACAGAATAAAAAGTAATATGTGTGAGATTTATACAGAACTGACCTTAACATGTGACAATAGACTGGATGCAACAAAAGGACAGTAACAATAGCAACATAATCCTTTTTTGTGCAATAACACAAATGCAGCTTTGCTCACCCATCCCCCAAATGAATAGTACACTTGTAAGTAATGTAGATACATAAAAGTGTAAAAGTGTGTGCTAATCAAAATAAATATAAAAAAAACATTTAGCATATTATTCATAGTTAACATGTCAGCATATGCAATATGTAGAAAACATGAAAAAAGTGCTTGAAATTTTTGGTTGAATAGTTTCTGATGAAGTCTTGGATGAAAGAGATATATTAAACTTTGAGAGCTAATTCTGTTCTTGGGCTCATGACTATGCTTTGTTTCAGTGTTTTTTGTTTTCTCAGTGTTTTTTGTTTTCTAAGTTGTTATTTTACCACTGGTGGAACTGTCTTATTTTTATAGTTATATGCAATGTATAGCCGATGAAATGCAAGCATATCATCTAAAAATCAGTATTCCTCTGTGGAGATATATCTCAAAGTAATATCCTGTCTTCTGTGCTCAACACATAAACAGTTTGGCTCCCCTTCAGTTTCCCTAGTTACACAGTTGCCTTCTGGTATAAATTCAGGGCTGTCAGTATGATGACGATGCAAAATGAGGTCTGAACTCATTAGAATTGTTGGATCCCAAATCCCTGGCTCCATGTATCAGATGTAAACATCATGTAAGTACTCCCTCAGTGCATGGATGGCAACTGTGAATGGATACATCAGGTAGGTGTGTCAGGTTAGACTTACAGAGTGTTACATGTACGTCTGTCATGGTTAGAAATGCAGGCAAGCAGCACACAATTCACAGGTTCTGTTTCATTAACATACAAGCTCCTCTTAATTTGTGTGCAAATTGTGTTTTCTCTGTCAATTTTTTATTATTATTTTATTATTATTTTTTGGCAATTATTTGCATGATGTGGTGCTTAACACAATCATGAGCAACAGAGGAATGATTGAAAGGTTTGGCTGTGCTTATCTTGTTTGTGTTTCATTGCACAATGGGAAAAAGGGAGACCTTAAGAATGACTAGTATATAAGGGAATGCCATGTAACTATTCCAGCAGCAGCATTGCTAAAGTATAACAGCTAGTACTGAGTTTGTGTAATACACCTGTTACTTAACTGACTCTGCAGCAGCAGGTGTTAATGCAGTTAATGCAGTGATATGTTACTTTTTTGGGGACAGATGGCACTTGGTTTGAATACAACTGAATCAAACACTTTTAAGTTCTTTTGTATTACCGTTGCTGTGTGTTGGTGTGTGATGTACACCATAGTGCAATAATGAATTAAAGAAAATAAATGGGGAAGATAAGACAGTCATGAAATGAGGATGCTAAACACTGACAGTTAGTATTGAGTCTCTGAAATACACCTAACTACTTAGACTCTGTGGCAGCATGTGTTAATGCATTTAATGCAGTGAAACATTTCTTGGGGTCAGATGGTACTGGGTTTGAATACAACTGAATCTAACACTTTTAAGCTCTTTTGTACTACCATTGCTGCATGTTGGTGCACAATGCACACTATCATGCAATAATGCATTAAAGAAAAGAAATGAGGAAGCTAGGATAGTGGTGAAATGGGGAGCAAGCAGGTGGAAGAATAAGTGGAAAGCAATACAGGAATGTGTAGGAGCGAGGTAGGAAAGAATCATAGCTATCCATGTCTTCAGCAGTAAAAACTGATAATATATGCAGAAAAGTACCTGAATTTGGACTGTCACCTCCAGTGAGAGGGGTGACCACAACACAATCATGTTGTATAACCAGCTGGACCAAATCAATTGTGTCAAGAAGACATGTGTGTAAAATGAAGAGCTATATATGGGGCACATTTTTTGTGGGACAGGTGCCCAATTTTTTTTTTTTTTGAGAGAGAGAGGAATGATGGGGAAGCAATGTAGGTATGTCTGGGTCTGGTAAGTCGGGTAGGTGAGGAAGCAATTGCAGACAGACAAGACAAACAAGACAATATGCAAGAATGGTGATGAACACAACAGATTGGTGGACACCATGGATGGGATGAGGATGGGGACATCCAGGACCCATGGTCACAAGCTGGGTGACAGTGAGAATTGAGTTTTCACCCACTGGACTGTCATCACTGTCACCTCACTCTGCCACTGGCTGGATCACTTAATATCGCCTTCTCCTCCTCCTGGTCTTACATAAAATGAGGGAGAGCAGGCCCTCCATCTGGTGTAGGTGTGCACAAGCAGTGTGGTGCACAACCCTATGCACCATCCCTGACAATTCATCATGGGTGATAAACTCACCACTTCTGCCACTGCTCCTGGAGGGAACTACTGGACTATCCTACCGGGCAGGACTAAATGAAGGGGCAGGAGCAGCAGAAGTAGTGCTGCATGGTTGGCTCCCAGATGTGCTGGGCAATGGTGTCAGGGCGAGTGGAGTGGGGGCAGGCGGATCTTGTGGGGCAGTCATATCCTGCTGTGCTGTAGAGCATTTCATGATGTGGTACACATGGATGACATGGACACATTTTGACAATACATAATAATATAAAACAAACAAAAACAGAGAGAGAGAGAGAGAGAGAGAGAGATAAGGGTTGGGGTGAGAGAAAAAAAGACATACGATTAACACCTTCATATGTAACATGCAATGCATTAATACAATTATTTGACTCTATTATCTTAACCTTTAATCTTAAGACTACCAGCCCCTAACAGATAACTATTACTTTTAAGACTAGCAGCTCGTAACAGATGCACACTATACTACAGATTGCAGCAATTACTCCTTTACATGTGCTTATATTGCTCATAGGCATGTTTCAATTATACAGATTACAGTTTACAGCAGGGCATGTGTGCCACTGGTATAGAGTTTTTACTTTAAACTTTTAAGTTACACATAATTACAGAATTAATACTTATTGTATAGTTGAGAAGTGTGGTATATGAACCCACCACTTCTGACTAAAGTCTAGCATTGTACTCTTCGTTTGTGCCAGAGACTAATGCATGCATACTTGCTTTTACAGTTGAGATATGCATACTCAATATGATACAACTGTATAAAATATCAAACAAGCTATCTTTAACATTTAATGCTACAATAACAGTACTCCCTCATCCTCACCAGTCTTGTGCCATGGATCCTAGCATTGCACTTCCTTTCCATAGAAGCTGTGGAAAAAAACAGAACAGAATATTATTATGAATACCAGTCTTGCCTATATTCAGCTTTTAAGCCTTACAAGTATTCTCTGTAGTTGATACTTGCACATCTTTGAGGTGCCCTCCATCCTAAATTCCTCAATCCAAGCACTGAGGGTACTCCTTTTCCTCATCTGGAGGTTGTTGTAGTGGTGCCTACATTGTTCACCAGTGTGGAGGATACCAGTGACACTGGACACAGCTCAGGCCAAACTATACCAAGCCTCTGATGTATACTTTGACTCAGAATAGTCCCACGGCAGTAACCTGGCACTATGGTGTTACACTAAGAGTCCAACAAAAATTTTGGACTCCTGGACACCACATCTCTGAGCTCTAAATTTCACATCATCTCCAGGAATGCCTGCCATGTGTAGCACAGATCAAGAGTAATGGAGAATGATGGTTTCCCACCAATTCCAGTTATCACATTTACTTATTGCCCACCACTTATCATCATGCAAACATGATACACAATGGTAAGAGGTGCACAAGAGTGGCAAGCAATGCAATTTCAAGGTTATTTAATGTGCAGGCAATTGAGTATGTGTGTTTGACAAATGTGAAGATCAGGGAAGTCTAGAGAGCAGAAATATGCTTACAGGAATATAGTACACAGTATACCCATAGTCATACATTTGATAATAAGTGTGGTAATACGTAAATAAATAAATAAATAAATAAATAACTGACACAATATTAGTGTCTCAGCCCTCATACATATAATTAATATCATGTACACTATGTCAAGTGTTATAAGTAAGACTATAACGAGAAGTGGAACAACAATAAAAGAACATGGAATATGCTCCATTTGAACCTAGGACCATGTGCATGACAGACTTCACTAACAACTATTGCCAGAAGAGAGTTGATATAACAGCTGTTCATAAATAAAACAGAAGTTCAAGAACCCAACAGTGCAAAGTCCACAAGTAAAACTACAAAAAGCACTGTCAATGCCAGGAACTGCTTCGTAAAAACTTTTATTCCACAAACAATTTACAGATTGAGCACTTTCATCCCCTCCTGGGGATTTCATCAGAATCTGCCATATTAGATTATTATCCCCTTTATATACCCTATCAATTACTGATGTCATTCTTTAATTAATAAAACAATTAACATTTTTTTAAAAAGATAGCTCTCATTTGGCTGTCTTGTCATACCAACCAAAACAATTACATACTAATATATTTCTAAAATGTATTTGAATAATTCATAGAAACATTACATGTTGTAAAATGAACTTTTATAGTCCAATAAAATATTATTAAATCCATAAAATATTTAAAACAACATAAAGTACATTTTTACAGGCTTTAATTATACTGTTCTGCCTTTTTGTTCAATACAGGCTTAATAGATATAATTTCATTTAAACCTGGGGGCATACTGGCTTGTAACTTAATTTGCCATTTAGTCTCCCTTTCTTCAATATAATTTTTATAGTTACCTCCCCTTGGGTTTCTTAGGACTTTCTCCAAAATGCAGAACTTGAATTCATTACAATTTTCAGACTCTTGAATATGCCTAAAAAGGGCATTATTAATATTCTGTGTCTGAATTTGATAACCATGTTCGTACATCCTGTCCCTGAGTCTCCTTTCCGTTTTCCCTACATAAAACCCTGGACAGGACGTACATGTTGCTAAATATATAATTCCCCTTGTTTGACAATTCCCTTTTACTGGTCTAATAATTGTCCTTAAATCATTCCCTAATGTAATACACTTTTCTTGGCAAACATACATACATTGGGCAAACCTCCGATGAACGAAAAAGAAACCAAAAACTCACTGGTTGGATTCAAGACGCTCTCCACAAGATGCTGGAATATTTTTCCTTTTATTTACTGATAGACTTGAAGTGCGTTCAGTATCATGCACTTTTCAGCAAGTGAATACTCAACTTCTTCAGAATGCAAAACAGTGGAGCCTTCCAAAAGGCTGCCTTTAATACATCAATCAATTAACACTAATTAGAACATTTAAAAGGTCTGTTTCACTAATTAAAACAAGCATAGTAAACTGCAACCTATAAAAACAGTATGTAAAGACTAAAACAACCACCAGGGCTAGTCAATACAAAACATGCTTGATTCTATATTATAACAATAAAATATTTAGAAGTTAGAATCCATCACAGTATAAGTAACAACACTGATGTGAAGGTGAAAACTGTGTTTGTTACTTTTCAATATTAATGTGCAAAATTAATACAAGTCATCCCCTATGTACAAAACCATCCCCTTTTCAACAAATCTCTACTGTTTGAGGTTAAGCAACTTTAGAAAGTTCTAAAATTGCAGGGTTTTTTCTGAAACAACTTTAAGAAGTTAAAACACACAATAATAATAATAGGAAGTACCATGCAACTAAAAATGAAAATAAAAATAAACTTAAAAAGAAGAATTAATGTGTCTTGCTGCAAATAGGTCTACTTCCTACTTAGTTTGCACGTAATTATGCATCCAATACAAAATGTACAAGTTGTAATGTGTGCTGATATTTAGTCTTGTAAGTGCCTAAATGTATATAAAGCATCCACCTATTAATAGGCTTGACAAGGGGTGGGGGGTGAGTTTACTACCTCTCTACGTTCTTTAACCTCAGTATACACTGAATTGAGCACATTTCATTTATGCCAGGTCTCTGGTTAGAATTAACCCTCAGTTGCCAAAGGAGCTCTTTCCTTTCGAGTTTAAGTGAGTCATGACCACCCCTTCCATCACTGACCTGTTGGTCAATGGCCCTGAATTTAAACTCGTGTCCTGGGTGTTCGTTAGCAATACATACATTGGGAACATGTCCCACATTTATTTGTCCCAGTTCTGTTTTGACTTTTAATATTTTCACTTTCAAAATTCCTTTTTAAGTTCCATCCTACCTTATATACAAAGTTGGGGTTTTCTCCCCCTATATCCCATAACTTAGGGTTATTTTTAAGTATAACCCAATTCTTTATAATAATTTTCCGAACCTCATTAGCTTTTTGTCCATAAGGTATGATCTTTGCTCTTTCAAACTTCTTACTATTATTACTATTAAATTCTTTAGTTTGAAGGTCATGTGTAGCAATGTTGTTACCCAAAAGGGGTTTATATTTCTTTCCCCACTCACTTTTCACATATTCAAGTGTATCATATACTGTCTTTTCAGGATAACCTCTATCCAAAAACATTTTGGCTACTACTTTTAACTCATAATCCAAATCTTCATATCTAGATGTCATTCTCGCTACTCTAATAAGTTGTCCTTTCACTATACTATTTTTCTGTGCCACCGGGTGATTACTAGAGTACTCTAAATATGAATTGCTAAAAGTAGGCTTTCGATATATTTTAGATATGAATCTCAAATTATTTATTTCTATATTAGTATCTAGGAAATTAACTTTTGTTTTATCATAACTATGTGTGAATCTAAGAAAGGTTGTTGTATCATTTATATAGTCCACAAACTTTTTAATATCTTTTTCAGGACCTTCCCACACTATAAGTATATCGTCCAAGAATCTCATATATTTTTTAATATATTTTTTGTAAATACTCTTGAAAATATATTCTTGCTCCCAATGAAGAAGAACCATGTTGGCAAAAATGGGAGCACAAGATGCTCCCATCGCTACCCCCTTATGTTGTCTATAATACTCTCCTTCAAATAGTATAAAGTTATTCTCTAACACTATTTCCATAAACTCTATCAAATCTTTTTTATCTTGGGATATTTTAACATTCTTAATCATGGCTTCTTCAAAAAATTGTAAACCTTCATTCTTAGGTATAGATGTATATAAATTAATAACATCAATTGAAAGGAAAATAATGTCTTTAGTACAAAGATTATTATCCATACGGCCTAAGAAGTCCCATGAATCTTTTAATATATGTTCATGGTTGTGTATCATATTTTTTAACCATCCATCCACCAATACACCAAAGGGGTAGGTCTTAGAACCTCTCCCATCTACTATCGGTCTAAAAGATAACAGCTGTTCATGTTTAATTTCTTTGCTATAAACTACAGTGTCACAACAGTAAAACAAGGTTGCACACAATGTACTAGAACCCAGGACCATCTGTACTCCAGGCGTACACTTATACCTTTTGCCACAGGCAGTAGCATTGATTGAATATATCCGGCTTCTATTTTTGGCTGTCTACATCCTGGGTGGTCTAATTATCAAAATGGAAAAATACTTGAAATTAGGAAAAACAATCTATGACATACACAGTAGAAAATGTTAGTACACATGAGATATTTCTGCATCGGTCTGGATTTCAACTCTCACTCCAATGCACCTTCAGAAAGCAGGATGGGTGCCTTATCCCTCTTTGTCACACAAACAGCTTTGCAGCAAAGAACTGTAATCATTCTTCACACAACCTGCTACAACAGAATTCACACTGATGTCAAATTATAAACTGTTGTTTATACATTTATTAAATTTATTATATTTGGATGTAGTGCACTTCATGATCACACAACCTGTTATGATTATTGATTGCAAATATACAGCTCTGTCTTACATTTTTGTGTTTCTTGGTCATTCATCAATTATCTGACCAGTATTTGAACACATGCAGCATGTAAGCCATTCTATATAATTGGCCTTAAAATGTGTGAGGATAATATGTTTTGCAGTGCCAACAACTGAAGGGCAGATTGGATGGCACAAAGAAGCATAGCATGTTTTTTTGTGGGAGAAGCAAAGATGAGTTATTGTTATGGCATATACAAGGGTACACTGTTCTTTTCAGTGGGAACAAAGCTGAGTTACTGTTCTGTCACAAACAAGCATAGTTTGCTCTTGTGGGGCAAGCAAAGGTGAGGTACTGTTATGGCACAAACAAGAATGGACTGTTCTTTTGGGGGGAGCAAAGGTAAGTTACTGCTATGGTACAAACAAGGATATGTTGCTCTTGTTACTCTCCATGTTTTGCATCCTGTCTGTTATTTGATCTTGTAAAGGTTCTGAAGTCAGAAACTGCAATGTGTATCATTACTTTCTAGCTTCTCTCTTTAATAATTTTCCAGTACAAAGGTATGGTGTTAAACTGAGGGCATGCAGTGATCATCAGTACTTTTGAGAGGTATGATTGTGTGAATGTTTGATGCATGAGGTCTACTACTTACTAATGGACACATATAAGTCAAATAAGTCTCTGCTGTCCCATGTTGAAGTAATTTCTGCACAATTCTTCCACCATTTACTTGCTTACTGTACTAAGTGATGAAATACAAGTTTATGTCATAATATTATTAAACAATACACTCCAGGTTCAGGACATACTTTGTAAATTCAGCAGATGCCACCATGTTATTTCAGGGCTGATTCTGTCTGATGCAAGCAGTACACAGCCAATACATAGGGAGGTAAAGGTTGTGTGAGCTGCCTGGCATCAATGTTAATATATGTATGTGAGCAGGAGGAAGGTATTAGGCCTGTAGGTGGTGAGTCAGTGTGCTATGTGTTGTCTCTTAGCCAATGCAAGGGCATACTGAGCATGCCTATGTCTGCTTTCAGCTACAACAGCTGGTGTTTCCCCCTTTGACTCCTCCTCTGCCTGTGACTGTGGTGACCTTGACACTAGCAGTGAGGTGTGTGCCTCTTCCCCTTGCTGATCCTGCTGCAGCTGTTTCCATAGGATTATGTTGTATAGCATGGCACATACTGTGAAGATTTCTGTACATGTCCGTAGATTGTACCACAAGGCTCCCCCAGATGAATCTTGGGACCAGAACCATGACTTCAGCAGCCCAAACACATGCTCTATGACATTTCTGGTTTGAGCATGTGCCTCATTATGGTGTTCTTCCATGGGTTTGAGTGCATTTATGATGGGTGTCATCAACCATGGTTTCAGTGCATAGCCTGTATCCCCCAGTAAATGACCATGTGGGATATCCCCCCTAGCAAACATCTATTACAGTTGGGAGGTGCGCCAGAAATGTGAGTTGTGTTAACTGCTAGGGTTGCCAGCATCCACATTCAAGATAATCCCTTTGGCATTACACATGACCTGACAGTTGATAGAGTGGTAGCCCTTCTATTAATGTAGACCCCACCAGATGGTGTCTTAATTTCTGCATGAGTGCAATCTATGGCACCCAGTACTTCAGGGTAGTGCATTATATGGTAGAACTGTTACATATTTCTGTCCATCTCCTCAGATCTATGGGGAAAATATATGAGCTCACTGGCATGCTGGAACATAGCATCCAGTAAGTGGTGGAGGATCCAGGATGCTGATGCCTGTGACACCCTCTGCATGTCCCCTTTTGGTCTCTGAAAGGTACGTGTAGCTAAGATTATAAGGGCTACACATACCTCAGTTTCAAATTGGGATAGGTTCCCCCCTCAGTTGGCTCTGGCTCTGAGTTGAGCGCAGCATAGGTCACAGAGTCCCTGTAGTGCTTTTCTGTCTACCCTGTAATGCTCTACAATGTACACATCTTGTAAGTTGTGATAAGTTAAATGTGGCCTGAAAACTCTTCTCCTTCTTCTCCTAGGCTTATTGGCAACAGCAATGTGGACTTTCCGTGTCTGTACTCAAAAAGTTTTGACATCTGCAGGAAGAATCAGCATGGAGTCTACATGGATACATTATAGGTTGTTCAATAACTCCACAGTGTTGGATTAGTTGATTAGCATGCAATCAGCTGCTTATTCTGTAATTAGTATCTCTGAAACACAGACAAAGACAGATGCAATACATTAATAATATACACCTTTATAAAAAGGCAGATGTGTAGCTAGCCAAACTGATGGTGAGGAGAGTTGTATCTGTTTGGAAGATTGCAAAGGATATTTCTTTACAGAGGAGTACTGAACTTCAGCAGATATGCTCCCCTTTTGTCACCTACATACTGCATATGCTGGAATGTATTTAAGAATAATTTGAAGCAAAGACTTTTAGACTTGTATCTGTATGCATTAGTTAGAAGAGTACTGATGGCATGGGCATGTTTGTCAAGCCATTTCAGAGGTACACATGACTGACAATACATGAAAATCGACTGTTGTGTGATAAATAGGTACAAATGTTTCAGGGACAGGTCCTTTGATAGCAGTTTAACATTTCAAAGATGTTTTGTTAGAAAAATGGGTTATTTGCCTGTTCTTTTTTTGGGGGAAGCAAAGATGAGTTACTGCTATGGCACAAACAAGGATATGCTGCTTTTGTTACTCTCCTTGTTTTGCATCCTGTCTGTTGTTAGTATTTCACATCTGTAGACTGTTTTATGTTTCTCCAGTGGGTAATACTGACTGGCTACCTTTTGTGTTTTATCTGGAAACAGTTGTTTTGTAGTTATGTGGTACTTATGTGTGTTATACTTCTACTGTTTTTTTTAGGACACCTCCATGTATGTCACTCAGGCATTTCAACCCACAGAGATCACCCATTCATTGATGCCAAAAATCAAGTAATTATTGATGGGCTTTGGCAACATGGTACTTTTCTCCTGGGAAAGGGTGGGGAGATATGGCATGGAGGATGAGAATATGGCAGTAGGTTGTCCAAGATCTCCATGCTGTGAGTGGCCATGGCAGAACATATGAACAGGTGCACCACAGGGCCACTGACATGATAACATTTGCACGGAGGTGATCAGCTGAAGTGGGCCATGACCAAATGGTTACTGGGGGAGGGGCTGCTAGGGAACAACCACTAATCCCCACTGAAGAGTTCCTGGCAAATATTAGAGATCCAGACAGCTCACAGGAGAGTGCAGTACAGCATGTCCTGGATGTGAGTGCAACACCTTCCAAGACAACAAGCACGTCCCAGGAAGAGCTTCTAGGTAGGCTTTGTTATCTGAACAGTTAAATACTGTTGTATAGTTAAACAATTAAAATGAATAAGTTAATTCTGCGTCTCATGTCTTTTTTTGGGGGGATTGCAGAGTGCTACAGTTATAAGCTTAAGTTGGAGCTGTCAGCCATGTTCTTCTTGAAAGTACAGTTAAGGCACATATAAATGGGTAAAAGTATTAACTGTGTTACTGTTAATTGTGATGATATTGCCCTTACCTCTTGCTTAACTTCTTCCTAGACCATCTGGACTACAGTACGGTATGTCTCCTGCAGATGGTAAGCCAAATATTTTATGTCAGTACTGCTAATCAATTTAAAGAAATATTCTAGTGTGTGATTTTGATCTCAGGCCTGTTGTGTGTATTGCTGTAATAGTGGCAGTGATGTTAGTTTGTTAGCTTATATTGCATGATAGTAGTGCAGGTATTAATGTATTCTTGTGTTTCGTGCTTTTTATCACAGGTGAACATGACAGTGGGAGTGTGGGCCCTGTGTCCCCTGATATCAGTGTATCAGCAGACTCTGCTGAAGATGGTGGCCAAACTGAGGCACAGTCAGGGGGTGCAGAGGTTGAATCTTCCACAGAGGTTGACATACAGACATCCCCTGCATTTCCATTGAACACAGCCAGTAAGTCTATGCCTACTCAGTCTACTAAGCACACTGATATTGGACAGGTGGAGGGCAAGGACATTGATCAGGGAAGTGTGGCTACTGTGGCTTCAATGCTTGTTGAGTCTGGCCATAGCCAAAGTGAGGGTGAGGTGCCACACAGGAAGATTGCTAGGGGTACTCAGAGGGGGCCTGCTGTGCCTTCTCCACCTGGTGCAGATGTCACTTCCCATGTCACTCAGTATAAGTTTGGGGCCATCACAGAGATGCAGGCACATTCCCATAGGTGGTCCAGACAAATGCTCAGTATTGTGGATGTAGCACAGTCTGCCATGCATGACTGCCTCCACTATGTTATTGATTCACTGGACTGGATGAATGACACATTGGAATGAAGAGTGTCTGTGATGGACCAAGAGGTATCTGTCATGGGATGAGCAGTGTCTGTGATAGAATGTCTGATGGGAGGGAAATGGCATCATCGTGGACGTAGGTCAGCCACATCATCTGCTGGCAATCAACATAGTCGTGCCTGATCACACTCCCATAGTGGGAGTACTTCCAGTGCTCCATCAGTGAGTGTGCTGTCCACATCCAGACATGGCAGGCCATGGGGTTGTAGTCCTGGGTGTCCCCATGAAGGGAGCTAGTCCATCAGAAATGGGTCACGTTCAGGTAGCAGCACTTTATCTGATCGTGGGCGTGGACATGCCAGTGCAACGCCTGACAGAGCCAGTTATCATGGTCAGGGACAACAATGATGAACTGCCACCTCTAATATGCACAGCTCTCACCTGTCCAACAAGATGTAGAGCTACCACAGGACTTGGTTGTGTTCAAGCAGACACTTACACACCAATTTCACCTGGAGAACCCCTACAGACACACTCACAACAGTTACTCATTTTGTATTACTGGCCATTTGTTGTTTTATCCCAATGTCTGCCTTCTTTACTTTCTTACACACACTCACTGACCTTTTGTGGCAGCCTAGGTTTCCTGCCCCCCCCCAAACAACACCCGGTGCAAGTGATGATAACTGTGTCATATACCGGTTTTCTGTCTTTTGGATTCAGGGATACAAAAGCTGTGTCTGATGCTCAGGGTGCTTAGCTAACTTACTGCTTAGTATATCTGCATTTGTGTTGTTGAACTGCTCATTGTATCATTGACTTATATTGGCCTTGGAAAGTGAGACAGTTGATAGCATCTAAATTTTACAACTTTATAGTGAGTGCTTTTATAATGGTTGTGAAGTCAGAAACTACAATGTTTATCATTACTTTCTAACTTCTCTCTGTAATGACCCCCACACAACACCCTGTGCAACTGATGATAACTGTGCCATATCCCTGTTTTCTATTTTTGGATCCAGGGATACAAAAGCTGTGTCTGATGTGCAGGGTGCTTAGCTAACTTAGAATATCTGCATTTGTGTTATTTAACTGCTCATTGTATATTTGACTTATATTAGACTTGGAATGTTAGACAGTTGCTAGCATCAACATTTCACAAGTTTGTAGTGGGTGGCCTTGTAAGAGTTGTGAAATCAGAAACTGCAATGCGTATCATTACTTTCTAACTTATCTCTTTAATGATTTTCCAGGACAAACATATGGGGCACATCATAAGTCACACCATCATATTCAGATCTTAGGATTGTATGACAGCACTGTAGTCAAATCTCATCAGAATAGTAATACTGTATAATGCTGTCTTTTGCATGCATCTCAATAGACACATGAAGCAGGTGGAGAGACCACAGGGTTTTCCCAGCAAGATAACACAGAGCCTACAAGATATGCCATGATGCATGTGAATAGATTAAAAGCCATGCCACTGTAATCTGTTTGGTATTAGATGAGGTGACATCTGCCTGGCCTCCAGGCCAGTGTCTGACCATGCCCTGGTGGGATGACTGCATATCCAAAGATCTGATATAGCTAATGACATCAGCAGTGGCTGTTGAGAATATGGTAATAAGAGTGGCCCACATGCTGCAGTAAAATGCTCTCTGTAATGTCATGCAAGAGCGCACACTCACACACACACACACACACACACACACACACACACACACACACACACACACACACACACACACACACACACACTCACACTCACACACATTTGACTGCAGTGAGAAGAGAACCCCTACCTAAGTACACAGGCTACAGAATGTAGTACATAATGCAAGTGCCACAGCATAAGTCTGACTTTTACAAGCCTGCAGCTGAACTTATACTATATGACATCAGCAGGACATGTGTGAGACAAGATGTTGGCAGGCCTGCATGGGTTCATAGATTCATAGGTTCATATAAAGCTACCATAATGGCCCTAGGTTCATACATTCATAGAAGGTTACTAGACTAATGGCCCTAGGCCTTTTCAAGCCTAACAAAGTTGTACAATTGTTCCCTTATAGACAAAGATATGCTGTCCATAGTTGCGAATCCATGATCAGCACTGGTTGCCCCTGCCTAAGAGTGACATAGGTGAAACTCCCTGGGGTAATTTTATGATTTCCCATCTAATTGTGCAAGTTGCACTTACATAGGGTTATTGACAAGCTCAGTTTCATGTGAATTGGGAGTTTGTTGCATAGCAGTGGCAGTCTCTGGGAGACATATCTGTCTCTCCAGCATGTCCTGTAATCTGTCTGTCTTTGTTTCTCATGTTGTATAATCTATTTATACTAGATGTCCACCACTTGTTTTTTTGTGAACATGTTTTGATCCATTCTGGTAGAGCTAAGTCTATATATACAACAGTAAACATGTTTATACAGGACATTTGTGTACACCTTCGTATAGCAGTCTTTACTGTCAGTGGTGGCAGGAAGGTTGAAACTATGTATGCCTTCACTTGGGAGGATATAATTTGTTTTGGAGAAACTTTTCAAACTTTTGGATCCGGGGGGGGGGGTGTCAGATACGATCGTTACATTGAATGTCACTGATTTATTGTCAGACCTTACCAGGGAGGGTCTTACACATGGGGTGGTGCGGGTTCCTGTCATTTAATTGACCATCCTAAATGTCGAGTCTTGGAAGATTGAACCAGGAAGTTCGAAAAACAGAAATGTCGAAGCCGCAGAAATTCTAATTCTTTCATAGGAAAAGAATTTGGTTGGCTGTTTCTGCGGCTTCGACATTTTCTGTACTGTGGTGCGTATGTTTCGGATCGGGTTAAGGTAAATGTGTGAGTGTGATGGATGTTGGGGTTAGGGTGTGGGTAAGGTAAGTGTGCGAAAGTGATGGAAATTAGGGTTAGGGCGCGGGTAAGGTAAGTGTGTGATAGTGATGGACTTTAGGGTTAGAGCGCGGGTAAGGTAAGTGTGCAATAGTGATGGACTTTAGGGTTAGGGCACAGGTAAGATAAGTGTGCGATAGTGACAGACATTAGGGTTAGGGCACGGGTAAGGTAATTGTACGGTAGTGATGGACGTTAGGGTTAGGGCTTGGGTTACGGTTAGTGCATAGATAGTTGTGTATGTAAGGTGTAGTGTAGGTTTATTAGGTGTTTGGTGTGCTTGTGTTGTGTGTGTGTTTTTCGGAACAGTGAATTTTTTCCCTGGGAAAATATTCGCTGTTATGGGGTTTTGTTGTTGTCATATTTCAAACTTCCAAATTCGAACATATGGTGTTAGAAATTTTGGAAGTTCAATTATATGACATAGACCCAGTGGAGCAATGATCTCCCATGTTGGTAAGTACTAGTTCAAGGACATTCCACCCCCTTGTGAGGGTGCAGACTAACTGTTCCAGAGTATTTGTGTTTACAAAGTGCAGGAATCTTAGGAAAAGCCTATTTGAGCTCACATGTACCAATTGATGGAAGGATAATTAAAGTCACTCATGCCTAGGGTGTTTGGCTCTATTATGAGTGACACAAGTAGGTCCAGGAAGCCACTTCATGGTTTTCATGGTTCATGTTCATGGACCTGTAGCTAACAATGATGTGAAGGGGGGGGGGAGCTTTCCTACAGTTAGTTGAATTTGGAGTAGTTGTAGAGAGTTGTACTGCTAAACCAGTCTTGAGGTGAAGTTGTCTTTCATGAAAATGGACATACCTCCACCTTTGTTTCTTTCTTGTTCATTTTTTGGCCTGAACATGTTGAAGGCATTATAGCCTTTCATGGCCAAAGTACTCTGTGCATCCCCAAACCACATCTCTGTGAGTGCACAAATAAGTAGTGCCTACATTCAGTGTAGTTTCTTATTTATACTCCTAGCATTAAGCAGCATGATTTTGAGTTTATATGTTGGTGATATTTTTACATCAGGAATTTTGTTCTTATGAAGTTGCCTAAAAACGCATTATGGGGGAAGTAAGTTCCTTGGCCAGTAACTGAAAGGCAAGAGGTGACAGATGAAGACCATCCTTGACAAAGCAGCATAGTCTGTCGACCATATCATCCCAGGCTGTCAAATACTGGATTCCCCCTGGACTGACACCAGTAGCTAAGCCAATTGTTGAAGTCAATAATTATTTTTTGTGTATTGAGGCATCATCTTGGGTGAAGGTAGAATGTTGCTTAAGGGTACAGACATACCTGACTGGGACAGATAATCTGAGAGCTCAGTCGTATCTCTCTTCATATAGTCTAGTGAGGTATGTTTCAAGTCATTAACTTCAACATGGAGTATGACAGAGGTGTAACTGTGCTTGTTGGTGAAAGACTTGAGTGCATGAATGACTTTGTGGATCCTGGCACCTGACAGGCAGTTGACCATGATTTTCTCCTTGTACAACCTGGTGAGGGAGACATTTGTGACTCTCACTTTTGATTTACCTGTGACCAAGACATTGGTTTACAAGTGTTTTGCTTTAAGGGCTTAATGGCTGACACACTGATACATTTGTTTTTATGTGTAGTGGGTTCTGTTGGGACTGTAATGCGTGCAGAAAGTTTGCATTTGCGAGGTCTCTGCTCTTTTGGTAAGCTCTTAATGACTACCTCTGTATATGTGTGGTTACATGTTGCACACTTGGTCTGTTGAGGAGGTGAAGTGTGTGTGTTTACATCCTGTTTGATATCAGGTTTATTTTAACCTGAAAGATAGAGCATTTATTCTAGATTCATTGTATAGTTGCATCTCTCAATTGTATTTATATTTTTTATGAGTACATGGTTGTCAGTATACATAAGACAATAGAAGCCTTGCTTTGTAAAAACATAAGTACTCTTATTAAGCATATTTAGATGGTCATTGTTAGCAGAGTGATTTTGTGAGCAGCAACAACTAGGCCTATCTTTGAGGGACATAGGCGCCAGCCCAGAGGTGACTTTACAATCACCCAACTGATAATGAAGGTTGCACTTGAACAGGGTTAATGAGGAGCACTGCTTCACATGCAGTGGGAGCCTATAACAGAGGAGTGTGAGTCAATGGGGAATATATCTGTCTCCCCTGCATGTTCTGTTTATGTCACAAGCTAGGTTGAGAATTCTGGCCCAAGTTATTCCCATCCTATTTTATTTGCAGATAGCCAGCATTTTCAGTGGGACATGGTTTGAGACTTCTCTCTAGGTCAAGCATAGGTCACCTCTCAGCAGCTTGCAGGAAACTGAGTACAGTGACAGGTCATGTAGTCTTTCCATGTATGTGATGTTTGGAGGACCTGCATTCTCCCAGTCACAAACTTTTATTTTATTCTCCAGTTGCTGCAATTGTCTGGTGAGGAACAGACAGAAGAGACTGTTTATTCAATTATTGGTATGATAAGGGTGGAGTACAACAGACTTATGACCTCTGTGGAATTGGATTTGATGTCGATGTGTATGATGTGCACAATGCAGAATACATGTTTCACCATTATGGTCACATAGTGATGAAAGTGTAGATCTCTATGAACATGGGTTCACAACTCTCACAATACTGTGTTTGAGTTGAGAGGGTGGCTATGTATATCATAATTAGCAAGGGTAATTTATTGCCAAAGGGGACAATGTGGCATTGTTTGCTGTAAGGTTCAGTCTGTGAGCTTGGTACCAATCATTTGTCTCTGTCAGCCCCTTCTGTAATATGTTACCATCATTAGGGGAATCTATATGAGTGCGTCCAATTAACAGTCATCTGCAAACGTGGTAAACCACAGGTCACTTATGACTGGCTGCACTGCAGTAGCTTCTACACAGTTGATGGCCCAGCACAGATCCTTGGGGTATTCCACTGGTAAGTGGCTAGTGGGGGGTGCAGTCCCAACTTTGAGAGTGTGTGTTCTGTTGGCCAGCTGGATGACTATCCAGTTAATACTGTATGCCTTAATTCCCAGATGGACATTTTTGCTATGAAACATGAATGGAGGAGATTGTCAAAGGCCTTAGATAACTGAACATAGGGGTACATCCTGTTATCTGCCATCCAGGTCTTTGGGATCAGTATAAAAGAAATCCACAAGGTTCAATAGGCAAGATCTATGCTTGATAAGCACAACATGGGTTGACTCAAGTGTGTTGAAGGTCAACTATGTCCCTGTGGATAAGGTCCATGCTGATCCCTTCTCTAGTCTTGCAGATCATAGGATCATAGGAAGTTACTAGGCTAATAGCCATAGAGCCCTTACAAGCTTAGCCAAGGTATTGTCCTTATTTCCATGATCAGCACCTCTTACCCCTGTCAAATGAGGGACACGGGTCCATATTAAATCAGTGAAACCCCCTTTAATTAAATTCTGCTGCTGGGGGGGCTGTGCCCATATACCCCCCCCCCCACTAATTATATACACCAACTCTGAGACTGCACTACAGTGAGGAAAGGGCAAATTTTCCGATCTTCACTGTACAGCGATCTCAGTATGAACAGTTCGATGAATGGCATGTTTGATGTAAGTGCACCGAAAATGCCATTCGCTGAACTGAATTTTCGATGATCTACTATAGATCTGAGGGACACAGGTGGAACCCTCGGATTAATTGACAGTCACCCATCCAATTGTCCAGATTACATTCGAAGAGGGCCAATGAGGTGCTCTGTTTGACATGAAGTCGGAGTCTGTTCCAAAGGTGTGGTAACCTCTGGGAGATAAATCTGTCACTCCAGCAGGTTTTATTAATGCCACATACCAGGTTAAGGTCTTTAGAGTGAGTAACCTGTGTACCATTTGACTTTCAGATATGAAGCATTTCCAATAATGCAGTGTCAGAGATTGCCTTATACACAAGGCAGAGATCATCTCTGAGTAGTCTGTATGAAACAGAATAAAGTCACTGTGATTTTAGACAATTCCCATAGGGCACATGCTGAAGACCTTGCATTTTCCTTCTGAGGAACCTTTGTGGTTTCTCCAATTGCTGCAGGTGCTTAAAATGTACATACCAAAAGGGGCACTGTACTCAATTATTCGCCAGATGAGGGAAGAGTACAGGCAGATTATAACATCTTTTTTTTTTTCTGGAGGTAGTGCCCTTGCTTATGAGATGAGCAATATAGAATACCCGTCTTTGCACTGTGGAGACATGGTGGGCAAAGGTAAGGTTGCTGTCAACCTGAGTGCCCAGGTCTCTCACTACTGAATATGTTCTTAAGGTGTTGCTATTGATGTGGTAGTTAGCAGGAACATGGCTTTTACTAAAATGAATGATAATACATATTTTTTTGCATAGAGTTTGAGGCCATGACTTTGGTACCAATCATTTGTTTCTGTAAGACTGTCTTGTAGGATGTTGACATCATTTGGAGATTCTGTGACAGCTCCCAGGTTGCAGTCATCAGCAAACTTTGTCAGCCACTGACCTTTATCTTTTGCTTGTACTTCAGAGAAATAGATTCCAAACAGTAGAGATCCCAGGAGTGATCCCTGTGGAATACCACTGGTTACAGGTCTGCTATTGGAGGTGGATTCCCCTATTTTGACTGTATGAGTTCTATCAGTGAGCCAGTTAGTGACCCATCTAATGATATAAGGATTGATGCCTAGTTAGATGAGTTTGTCAATGATGCCTGAGTGGCGGATAGCATCAAATGCCTTGGCTAAGTCCAGGTAGGCTGTATGCACAGACTTCCCCTCATCCAGGGCCTTAGTGACTGTCTTGAAGAAGTCCACTAGATTTAACAGGCATGATCTCCTTTTGACAAATCCAAACTGAGTAGGGTCAAGTGTATGGAGATTATCTATATCTTTGTTGATAAGGTCCATGATGCTTTGCTCCATGGCCTTGCAGATAAGGTTAGTCAGACTAATAGGTCTATAGTTCCCAGGGTCAGTGGATGCACAACCTTTGTGCATGTGAATAATGGTGGCTGTTTTCCACTCAGCTGGTAGAAAGCTGGTGCTTAGACTATGATTGAAAAGAGTACTCACTGGTGTTGCTAATTCTTGCTGGAGCCCATGTAGGATGCAGCCTGGGATGTTATCAGGTCCCATACATGCTGTGTTTTTGGCCTTAGAGCGAGCATTTATGACCTGCTCTTTAGATATATAAGGTAGGGGACAGGTGATAGGGATGTCATGGGGTATGTGTGGCAGGGAGAAGGGGTGATGTTTTCACAGAACCTGCTGGCCAACAGGTTAGCAATGTCCTCAGGTTCAGTATATGTGGTATCATTAATTACCAGTTCTGCACAAATCTGGGCCTTTCCTTTTAGGTTACGGATGTAACTATAGAATAACTTGTGGTTGTCGTTTGCTGAGGAAGCTAATTTGGACTCATAGTTTGCTTTGGAGGACTTCATAAGAAGTCTTATTGCTTGTTTAAGTTGAGGAGGGAGTGTTTCCAGTTTAGGAGGGCTCGCTGCCTCTTACTCTTAGACAGCAATTTCTTCCTCTTATTGTAAAGCCTGTTAACAGCAGTTGTCCACCAGGCAGGTTTGCTCTTCCTGGAGCAGCTTGTTTTGGTCATGTCAGGTACAGCCAAGTCAATGCAGTTATACAGGTGTTTGTAAAAATCATTGGTGTATAGCTCGGCATAGTTGCCAGTTCCATCTGAGGGAGGGAGTGCAGTGAAGCTATTTGTACCATCCTGTAAGAGGTTATAGTCTGCTTTGGAGAATTTTTTTAATTTAGTTGCTGCTGAGGGGATTAGGTATGATAGTTACTTCAAATGAGACCGAATTGTGGTCAGCTGTCACTAGGGAGGACCTCACAGTGGGGGTGCTACAGTGGTTCCCCCATATTGATGAGCACCAGATCCAGGATGTTGACACCCATTTTGGGGGTGTCAACCAGCTGGTCCAGGGCACTGGAGTTAACAAAGTCAAGGAACCTTTTGGCAAGTGAGTTTGAGCTCGAGTAATTTACCCAGTCAATGGATGGGTAGTTAAAGTCACTCAAAACCATGGTGTTTGGATGTATCTTGATAGACTCAAGTAGGTCCAGATAGGCAGAGTGGATGTCCTGATTCATGGAGGGAGTCCTGTAGCTGGCAATGACTTGAATAGGTGTCCTACCAACAGTTAATTGCATCTGAACTGTCTCCAGGGAGTTATACTGTTTAACCAATCTGGAGGTGTATTTTTCTTTAATAAATATTGATACAATGCCTCCTTTAGTTTGCACACTTTCAGTGTGAGGTCTGAACATGTGGAAGGAGGTGTAACCCGGTATGGCTGGGGTGCTGTCCACAGCCTTGAACCTGGTCTCCATGACTGCACAAATATCTGTGTCTTCCAAGGTAAGGACAGCTTCCAGTGAGTGCAGTTTTCTGTTGAAACTCCTAGAGTTTAGCAGCATAACCTTGAGGTTGTTTTTAGATGAAGTTTTTATGTTGGGAATTTTGTCCTTGAGACACTGCCTAGAAAAGGCACTATGAGGGTGACAAGAGCTTTAGCCAGAAGCCAAAATCCCAGGGGTGACAGATGAAGACCATCTCTGGCAAAGCATCAATGTCTATAGATCATGTCATCCCGGGATGACAGATATGGATCCCCTTAGAATGACATCAGAAGCTTTGCCAATTATTGAAGTCAATCATTTTCTGTTTGTATTGAAGCATCATCTGTGGTGAAGGTAAAATGCTGCTTAAGGCTAGAGACATACCTGCCTGAGATACATAGTTCAAGAGCTCAGTCATGTCTCTCTTCACATAATCCAGAGAAGTACATCTCAAGTCATTCACAACAACATGGACTATAATGGAGTTATAACAGTACCTGTTGTTGAGAGACTTGAGTGCATGTGTGATATGGTGTATCCTGGTGGCACATGACAGACATCTGACTGTGACCTTTTACTTATCCAGCCTGGTTAGAAGGACATCAGTGTGTCTCATGATGAAATCACCTAAGACTAATATGTTAGATTTTGTGTTTTGCCTTAAGGGTTTGACCTGTGAGACACTGATGTGTGAGCTATTATGTGTAATGTGTTCTGCAGATGAAGTATCATGTGTAGTTTGCTTGTGTTTGGGAGGTCTCTGGTGTTTCAGACCTCCGCATATGTAGGTATGTGTGATGTGGGTTTGGGTGGAGTAGGAGGTGAGGTATGCATGCTGGCAACACGTTCATTATCATATGTACTAACTGGTGTGTTAGAGAGAATACATTCAAGGTTCTTAATATAGTTGCATCTCTCACAAATTGTGTTTGTGTAGACTAGGAGTAGAAGGGTGTCAGTGAACATGAAGCAGTTGCTACACTGCCTCAGGATGCCCATGTCGACCTAGCTGGCTGGAGAAACTGTGGGAAATTGTCCATCCATAGTGATAGGTAAATGTATATGATCTGGAAAAAAAGGTCACACTTAGGAGTGGCTAATGAGTGAGAGGTGTCTTGATACCTCTGAGGATAGGCTTAGTGTTCCACCTGACAGTACAGCAGGGCTGCGAGAAACCTCTGGAGGACCACAAGCAAAATGCTAAGGGAAAATTTAACAAACAAAATATTTGCGTCTATAACCACCAACAGTAACCACCACTACGTGGCAATGCATGATGGATAGCTACATACAAATAAGTGCAAATGTGCAACTTAAATAAAACAAGAAAATACCCTTTTTAATTGAAACTAGCCAATAAGAATGCTGTCTCTGAGCTGTAGTCCAATCGCCCTCAATTAGATGGAACCCAGACAGCACTCTCTTCACACAAGGGTGCCAAGGTGTCTTGAAGTTGATGCTCAGATGTTACAAAACAGATCTAGAAATAGTAAACTTGGAACTGGGCAGTGCTATAGCTGAACTAGTACAGTGCACAGTAAAACATAACAAAAAATAGTTCAGACAATTCAGACAGTGGAATGCAAATACAAATTAAAAATGCAATATTAGAGCAAAAACAGGCACTTATATTTAGTTGGAAACAAAAGATGCCTCAGATATTTCAGTATCTCAGCGAAGAGCTGGATTTAGTGGTCAAGTGATACTAAGCAGTGTAGATTCAGTGAGTCTGAATCTAGCCTCAGCTATAAAATGCATAAGTACTAGAAATTCAAAGTGCATAAAATCATTCACAACAGCAGAAAGCATTTTAATAATGCAGCAATTCCCAGCATAGAATGGTGTAGGCCACACTCTCCCACCACAAGAGTCTTGACCACAACCCTTCCAATGTAAAGTAATAGGCTTGGAGCCCAAGCACTTAAACTAGAACAAAGGCACTTTCAGAATAACAGACACAAAGGGCCTTCAACCAGCAATTCCCAGCTTAGAAGAGTGTAGGTGTAGGCTATACTCTCCTGCTACAACAGCCTAGACCACAACCCTTCCAATGCAAAGTAACTGGTTTGGAGCTCAAGTGCTAAAGCCAGATCTAAGACACTTACAGAATAACAGACACAGTGAGCCTTCAACTAGCAGTTCTCAGCTTAGAAGGGTGTAGGCTATACTCTCCTGCCAGAAAAGTCTAGACCACAAATCTTTCTAATGTAAAATAACTGTTTTGGAGCCCAAATGCTTAAAAAAAAGAAAAAGACACATAGAACAACAAGCACAATAGGTCATCACACAGCAATTCCCAGCTCAGGACAAAGGCTTCCCTCTCCTCCCGCAAGAGTGCAGACCACAAACCTTCATAATGTAAAATAACTGTCCTGAAGCCTAAGTCCTTTAACCAAAACTAAGACACTTAGACTAACAATTACAATTTAATCAGACTACTAACAATAATAAATGCAGCAGAATAAATGCAATTGAACACTTTAAGAACAAGCAGTAAAAGCAAAATAAAGTAATAAAGTACGAAGAGACACAAAAAGAGTAAAATCAGCTGAATAAAGTGTTTTTTTAGGTAAGTAGGAATGGATGAGACAGAAGATAATTCAAGGTTAAGAAGTTAAGAGACACAATTGCAGTAAAAGCAGCTGAATAAAGTTCTTTTTTAGTTAAATAGTATGGGAGGAAACAGAAGGTCATTCAAGGTTAAGAAACTAAGGGGTTGGGCCTTCTCAAATGATTTCACTGTACACAATAGAAGGAGTTGATGTGATGGGACTGGGAGGAGTGCCCAATATCAAATTTAAAGTAGAGGCAGGCAACTCAAATGCCATCAGGTTTTAAGAACGCAAGAACAATTGCGTGGGTGGGAGAAAAAAATCGAGACAGAAGAACAGAAATAAAGATATGTAAAGAAACATTGGAACTTTACCCTGGGATATGTTAACAAAACACAAAAAAACACAGCTATTGTAGAATTCTGTTAACAACTATAACCTAAGAGCAGCACAGGATTGTTAAGTATCACTGAAACAGAGCAAAAAAAAAAAAAAAAAAAACATATATATATATATCAGCATTGTATACTTATCAGTGTTGTTTTTCCAAATGGTTTTGTAATAATTCTTGTAGCCAGCCACAGGTGAACACACAATAGACCAGAAACAATGTCTAATAACTTTTCATCTTCTCTTTGTCGATGATTTAAAATTGTATAGCTCATCAGATGAGGAAGTTGTCAAAACTTTTTCAGATGATATTGAAATGCTATTTGGTCTTGATAAATGTGCAAAAGCAACATGTAAAAGGGAAAACTGCAGCACCAGGAAAACATCAGTTTGGGACAAGAATGTGATATAAAAGAACTTGAGCAAGAGGGAGTATATAAATACTTGGAAATTGATGAAGGATCATTAATAAAACATGAACAAATGTGAATAAAACTCAGTAAGGAGTACTTCAGAAGACATAAATTGATCCTGAAAACAGCATTGACATCTATGAACAAGTTACAAGCCATAAATCAATTTGCTCTTCCTGACCTAACTTATAGTTTTGCAGTGATTGACTGGCCCCAAAAAGTGTTGGATAGATTGGATATTAAAACAAGAATGATGCTTCATGCTTACCAAATGGTTTATAAAAATCAGTGTATACCAAGATTATATATTCCCCGTTCCTAAGGAGGGATGGGCCTCCTTGAAATTGATTACATGTATAGATCTGCAATCATGGAACTCCACACATATCTACTGACCTCACAAGATTCAAATGTAGTGAAAGTTTTGAAACATGAGGAGAATAAATCTAAGCTGACTTCTCTGCTTAATTTAGCAGAAGCATATCGACATCAAGCAGGAATGGAAATCAAACCAGAAGTAGATAAAAATCAGGCAGCAACTGAATATGCTAAAAAAAAAAGAAAGAATATAAGGTGAAGGACCAGATGAGAAGGAAAGAAATGTGGAAAAAACATAAATATAGTTGCAAGTATAGAAAACTTCTGGAAGAGCCTCATGTTGATCAAGAACAAATGCAGGAATGGTTAAGGAGAGGTGAATTCACATCAAGAAATAAAAGGTTAATATTGGCAGCCCAAGATAGTGGGCTACCTACATGCTGGTTTGCAAAGTCCATTGAACATGTGGGAGAAACAGACATATATAGGTTTTGTAAAACCGAATTGGAAACAGTCACACACCTTGCTGATGGTTGCAATGCACTAATGGCAGAGGGACTGTATACTGAAAGCCATAATAATGTGGAGAGACTGTTACACTGGAGATTGTGCAAACATTATGGTATCGAGGTGGCTGAAAAACAATGGAAACATGAGCCACAAAGAATCATAGAAAATGATGAAGTTTATATCACATGGGATCACCCAATACCAACAGTCCAAAAGATACATGCTAGAAAATGAGATATAGTGGTCCAAAAAAAGAAGACAAAAGTAGCATTGATGATTGAAATCACCACACCTAGTGGCTACAGTGTCTTGCTTACAGAGAGACACAAAGTCATAAAATATCTAGATCTGCAGGCAGAAATGAGAGCCATGTGGAAGAAAGATACCCAGACAGTTCCAATAGTAGTAGGAACAATGGGTCTTATAAAAAAGAATTTACAATCATATTTAGATATGTTACCAATTCATGTAACACCATACGAATTGCAGAAGGAGTCATTACTGGGCACATTAAGGGTGCTGTGAAGAGCACTTTTGGCTGACATCAAAGAGTGAAACAATACTGAGTTCATGAACTTTAATCGTACTTTGACTTAGGAATGGGGTCCATTCCCATCATGGTATTAGAAACCCAAAACACTTGGAGAAATTAAAAAAAAAGCAGAAACCTACAGAATTAATTCCTTTATACCATGAAGATGAAAGGCTTTTCTAAAGTTAAACCATCGGGGCAATTAGATAGAAACACAATATTTCAGACTTAAAAATGGAGACTGAAACAGAACAGAAGTAAAGACAAGTAAAGAAGCCTTGGAACTTAACCCTGAGATATGTTCACACAACACAAAAAAATACAGCTATTGTAGAATTCTGTTAACAACTACAACCTAAGAACAACACAGGATTGCCAAATATCACTGAAACAGAGCAAAAAAAAAAAAAAAAAAAATATATATATATATATATATATATATATATATATATATATATGTATATATATACACTTGTATTAAGTTTGTAGACTTATATTTCCAAATGGTTTTAGAAGCAGTAATTCTTGTAGTCAGTCACAGGTGAAGACACAAGGCTTGTTAGGGTTATGGGTCAATATCTATAGTTCTGTATGCTACCAGATTTATGTGCATTGCATATGACACAACATTTGATATTACTTTCTGTAGTGTAGGTGATGATGTGGGAAAAGTACTGAGACAACAGGGTTGCAGTGCTTCAGGGGGACAACACATGACTGTATTGTAAATATGTGATGCAGTGTGAGATAGGACATTCATTTTTTAAAGTTTTCACATGTAATATCATGTCATACACAAGAAATGGACAATAAACAGCAGTAATACTTAATAATATGTAATTTTCCATGTGCAACAATTAGCAAAGTGTATATGTATGCAAGTTATGCATGTTTGCACACTCTGTGATGAGCAAACCTGAGCTGCATTGCTAAAGTCTGACAGTTGCAACTGAGTCTATGAAACACATCTGCTACTTAACTGACTCTGTGGCAGCACATGTTAATGTGTTGATACTTTTCTTTTTGGGGCCAGATGGTACTGGGTTTGAATCCATTTCTCTGTCTTTCTGTTTTCTTTTCTTTTCTTTTTTCCTTTTCCTGTGTTTGTGTGCTGTGCTGCTGTGCACAAATATGGGAAAGAGAGGGAAATGAATATGTAGGTTTGGCTGTATTTATTTGGTTTGCACAAAGTGCACCAGTGTGAAAACTGGGGCCCGGGGAGCAGAAAGGGCCCAGACAGCCAACTAATGCTATTGGTCATTGCACAAACCTGGTAACTGACGTTGCCCAGCAGTTAACAGTGAGACTGTAAGAATGAATAGTAAAATAGGCAATATCATATAACTAATCTTGTGGCAGCAGGTGTAAGTGGAGGGCTGGAACACAGATGGTCCTGGGTTCTAGTACAGGGTATGCAACCTTTGTTTTACTGTTATGACACTGCAGTTTGTAGCAATGAACTGCAACATAGACATGTGCTTTTTTTCACCTTGTTCTGGCAACAAGTATAAGTGTAGAACTGCCATGCAAATGGTCCTAGGTTCAAATACAGCATATTCTACACATTTTACTGTTGTTCCACTTCCAGTTATAATCACTGTCACTTTTAACACTTGACATAGTGTAGCTGATATTAATTATAAGCATCAAGGCTGAGACACTAATATTGTGCCAGTTATTTCTTTATTTATCTATGTATTATCACATTTATTATCAAATGTAGGACTAAGAGTATACTGTGTAGTATGTTTCTGTAAGTATATTTCTGCTCTCTGGACTGGCTTGGCCTTCACATTTGATTAACACACTTTCACAATTGCCTGCACATCAAATAACCTTGAAATTGCATTGCTTGCCACTGCTGTGCTGTGTTTACCATTGTGCAAACACATTGCTCAGTAGTGCACACCCCTGAGCACTGTGTTTGCGTGATGGTAAATAATGTGCAACATTTTCAGACAGTGTGCACAATCCCAGTACATGCAATAACTGGAACTGGCAGGAAACCATCAGTCTCCATTGCCCTTGATACGTGGAAGACAGGGCAGGTGTTCATGCAGAGGGTATGAGATTTAAGGCTCAGAGATGGGGTGTCCAGGAGTCCAAGATTTTTGTTGGACTCCTAATGAAACACCACAGTGACAGGTTGCTTCAGGAGGACTATTCTGGGTCCCAGTATAAGTCAGATGCTTGGGATAGTTTGGCCCAGGCTGTGACCAGTGCCACCTCGATTCCCTTCACTGGTGACCAATGTAAGCACCACTTTAGTGACCTGTGTTAGAGGAAGGAGAGTATCTTTGATGCTTGGATTGAGAAATTTAGGCTAGAGGACATCCCAATGATGTGTAAGTATCAACTACAGACAGGACTTGTAAGGCTTAAAAGATGAATATAGACAAGACTGGTATTCATAATGGTATTCTGTTTTGTTTCTTTCCACAGCTTCCATGAAAAGGGAGTGAAATATTAGGACCCATGCCACTAGATTGCTAAGGGTGGCATGTGGTATTTATACAGCAGACATGTCGTGTTATTGTAGCATTAAAAGTTAAAGATAGCATTTTTGTTATTTTATACAGTTGTATTAAGCTAAGCATGCATATCTCAACTGTAAAACCAAGTATGCATGGATTAGGGTGTAGCATGAAGATAGCTTTTTTAGTATTTTATACAGCTGTATCAAATTGATCATGCATATTCCAACTGGAAAAGCAAGTATGCATGCATTAGTCTGCAGCAAAAATCAAGAGTAAAATATTAGACTTTAGTCAGAGGTGATGGGTTCAAATATCACATTTCCCAACTATACAGTAACTGTTAATTCTTCAATTATGTGTAATTTAAAGGTTTAAAGTAAAAGTTCAATACCAGTGGACCACATGCCCTGCTGTAAACTGTAATCTGGATAATTGAACACGCATACACTATGTGCAGTATATGCACATATAAAGGAGTAGTTGCTGTAACCCGTAGTATAACATGCATCTCTTAGGAGCTGCTAGTCTTAAAAGAAATGTTATCTGTTAGGGGGTGGTGTCTTAAGAGTAAAGGTTAAGATAATAGAGTCAAATAATTGTATTAATGTATTGTATGTCATATATGAAAGTACTCATTTCTTTCTTTTTTTTCTCTCATCCCAACCTTATCTCTCATTTTTTAATTGTATTATGTGAAAAAACAACAAATAAAGCACTAATAAAATAAGTAACAAAGGGCCACAGCTCCAAAGGCAAACCAAAACTTTAATCTGTGAGTGCTTTCATTCACTCAGATCAAATTAACTTCTCCAGACAAATTCAAACAGTAAAACCCCTCCTTATATAACCAAGAAATCACACGACCAATACAATACATTACATCACAAGTTTAAAACTAATTGTTAAAAGGCATATATATATTTAGAAAGATATTTACATATACTTTAAAAGAATTTTTAAGCACAAAGTGGAGAATTATTAATATATAAAAAACAATCAAAAAAGTGCATCCATACAAACCTATAAGTACATAAAATATTATATTATTTTATAAGAACATTCTATACTGAATGTCATAAATTCATTCAGCGTAATAAACTTTTAAGCTTGAGTAAACACATAACAGAACACTATGTGCATTTAAGGTAAGTTGCCACCAGAACTCTTGTCTTTCGAGTAAAAGGGATGTATGCCCACCTCTAGGGCCCTCTATCACCTGGTCGATCACCTTAAATTTAAAGTGGTGTCCAGGGTTGTCCCTAATGTGATTGGCCAAAGCATTATTTTCTCTGTTTCTATTTATACTATAAATGTGTTCATAGATTCTTTCTTTGAACCTATGATCAGTTTATCTGATATAAAATGCCAGACAGAGTTGACATCTTGCCAAATATACCACACTTTTAAAGTTACAGTCATATCTAGCAGTGAGTGAAAAATGCTTGTTAGCAATTGTATAGTCCCTACCTATGTCTATGTACCTGCAATAGGCACAAGCTTCACATTTCACCATTCCTGGGTTCCTGTTGTACAATTTATGCTCTTTCTCTAATATTTTTTTTAAGTTAGCTCCTTTTCTATACATAACTCTTGGTAGGGCACCCAATTTAGATCTAAGATCTGTGTCTCCCATAAGGATACATCAGTTTTTTTAACAGGGTGCCCCTTATGGACTCACCATAAGGTGTATATGCAGTAATTAAGCTGACAATATATCTATTCTTATCCCTATTGTTATTACTGTGCATTGGCGTATTTATGTCAGCACTATTACCCTCAGTGGTGGCAGGGCTAAGCATATGAGCTAATAAGGCTGGCAGTCCAAAAATGGGTGAGAAGTGCTCCTCCCTTCTTTTTATTTGGACTTCTTTTATGAGTCCCTGCAGTAACACTTCTGCGTAGCCCCTTCTTTCAAACATTTGTTTTAAATTATTGCATTTCTGCATGAATTCTCTATCCAAGGTGATCATCCATGCTGCCCTAACCAGCTGACCTTTGACTATAGATTTTTTTTGTATTGTGGATGGCAGCTTGTGTAATTTAAAAATGAATTTGAGTAGGTTTTCTTTCTATGAATGTTAGATAAGTAGCATCCTCCTAAAATGTTCTTAGTTAATTCCACATCCAAGTAAGCAATCTTTACGCTGTCAAAATTGGATGTGAATGACAGAAAGGACGTGCTGGCATTCATCTCATCCACTATTTCTTAGCCGTAGTTTCATCTCCACTTATGATCAGAAATTTATCATCCAAAAATTGCATATAAGACATGATTTTATCTTTGATGTTACTTCTGGTAAACACAAAATGGTGCTCCCAGAAGGCCATAACTAAGTTGGCAAAACTACCGCCACATGGGGACCCCATAGCTACTCCCCTTTTCTGTAGGTAGTTTGTACCATTAAACATGACAAAATTGTTCTGCAAAATGATGTATAGTAGTTCTTCAACTAATCTAGTTTCATTTGCTGGGGCACCTCTTTCTACTAACACATCTACCACCCATTCAATTCCTAATTGTGAGGGATGACTGTTTAAAGGTCTTTTACATCCACAGTTAAAAAGTTGAGCTCTTCACTACATTCCTGATTATGCATGTCCCTTAAAAATGACCAGGAGTCCTTAGAAATTTGGTGTTCCTATGTTACATATTTTTTTCAAGATACGTTAGTAGAAAGAGGTGCCCCAGCAAATGAAACTAGATTAGTGGCCAACCACATTAGGGACAACCCTGGACACCACTTTAAATTTAAGGTGATTGACCAGGTGATAGAGGGCCCTAGAGGTGGGCATACATCCCTTTTACTCAAAAGACAAGGGTTATGGTGGCCACTTGCCTTAAATGCGCATAGTTATCCAGGCCTTAATGAGCAGTGTTCTGTTATGTGTTTACTCAAGCTTAAAAGTTTATTACGCTGAATTAATTTATGACATTCAGTATAGAATGTTCTTATAAGATAATATAATATTTTATGTACTTATAGGTTTGTATGGATGCAAATTTTTGATTTTTTTATATATTAATAATTCTCCACTTTGTGCTTAAAAATTCTTTTAAAGTATATGTAAATATCTTTATAAATATGTATATGTCTTTTAACAATCAGTTTTAAACTTGTGATGTAATGCATTTTATTGGTCATGTGATTTCTTGGTTATATAAGGAGGGGTTTTACTGTTTGAATTTGTCTGAAGAAGTTCATTTGATTTCACGAAAGCACTCACAGATTAAAGTTTTGGTTTGCCTTTGGAGCTGTGGCCCTTTGTTACTTATTTTATAAATTTTATTATATGCCATCAAAATATGTCCATGTCATCCATGTATACCATATCATTAAATGTTCCACAGCACTGGGGAGTAGTCCTGCTCCACAGAATCCCCCTGCCCATACTCCACCAACCCCAGAACCATTGCCCAGCATGTCTGGGATCTGACCTGCCAGCACCACCTCTGCTGCTCCTGCACTACTGGCCACCTCAGGTAGTTCTGCCCCAGAGGATAGGTCAGTGGTTCCCTCTGGAAGCAGTGGCAGGGGTGGTGAGTTTATTACCCACCCTGAACTACCAAGGGTGGTGCGTATTTTTGTGCACTGCATTGTTGGTGCATATTTATGCTTGATGGTGGGGCTGCTCTCCCTCATTTTATGTAGGACCAGAGGAGTAGAAGGAGTCATCGAGCACTCCAGCCAGTGGCTGAGTGAGGTGGCAGTGATGACAGTCCTATGCGTGAGGTCTTGATTCTTACTGTCAACCAGCTTGACGTTCATGGACCATGGATGCCACCACCCTCACGCCATCCATGGTGTCCACTGATCTCTTGTGTTGATCACCATCCCTGTGTCTTGTCTTGTTTGCCTTGTCTGTCTGCAATTGCTTCCTTACCTGCTGAACTTAACAGACCCAGACATACCTATGTCCCTTCCCCAACATTCCTCTCATGACTGTATTGTGGTCACCCCTCGCTCTGGAGGTAACAGTCCAAATTCAGTTAATATTCTGCATATCTTATCACTTTTTACTGTTGAAGATATGGATAGCTATGGTTCTTTCCTACCTCCCCCTGCACATTCCTGTATTGCTTTCCATTTGTTCTTGCCCCTGCTTGCTCCTCATTTCATCACTGTTTCTTTCCTATTTCTTTCCTTTAATGCATTATTGCACAATGGTGCGCATAGCCCACCAACACGCAACAACAGTAAAGCAAAAGCAGTTAAAAGTATTAGGTTCAGCTGCATTCGAACTCAGCGGCCACAAAAAAAGGAACATATCACTGCATTAACACCTGCTGCCACCGAGTCAGTTAAGTAGCAGGTGTATTCCATAGTCTGAATACTAACTGTCAGAATTTAGCAGTGTGGCTCACATTTGCGCACTGCTTAGGAATGCGCAAACTGGTATACACTTTAACTGTCTTGCAAACCCGCTGCTCTTTGCACTATGGAAATGTATATATTATGCTGTGGTTCTGCTCTTTACTGTCCTCTTGCTTTGTATCATTTGAAAGTACATGTAGAAACATTACAAACTGAGTGCCCTAAATGTGTGCCATATATTTAAAATATATTTATGTGTTGCACCCTCCCTCCAAGCACTACAACCCTGGGTCTCTGTACTTTATACACACATATATCAACCACACTACAAAATATAATATCAAATGTTGTGTGCTATGTAATACATATCAGTTTGGTAACATACAGAACTACAACTACTGACCCATATGCCTAAAAAGTCTTATCTGCATAGCTACTGCAGGAATCATCATGGACCATATCCACAGGGACAGAGGTGATCTTCAACACACTTTGCCATATGCATTTTGGATATGGCAAGGGTAGATTTTGCTAATTCACCTTTGTAGACTTCTTGGACACTGACTCCAAAGACCTGAATAAGGGATAACAGGACATACCACATATGTTGAGTTATCCAAGGCTTTTGACATTCATGTCTCATAGTGAAGATCTCCTATCTGGGAATTAGGCCATACAGAATTACAGAGAGCATTTTACACCAGCATGTGGGGCACTGTTATCTGTTCCTCAACAGACACAGCTGATGTCAACAACTATAAAGCATTGTCTGTCACACTCCAAGTTGGACTTGAGCCGTGGTGCTTACTTAAAGTGCTGTGTTCTGTAGTCTGTGTATCTAAGTAGGCAGGGGTTGTATTCTCACTGCAGTCAACTGTGTGTGTGTGTGTGTGTGTGTGTGTGTGTGTGTGTGTGTGTGTGTGTGTGTGTGTGAGCTGTTGCCTGAAATTGCAAAGATCATTTTACATCAGCTTAGGACAGTACCATCTGGGATAGCAAATGGCACAACAACAAAACACACACTATCAAAGTTGTCGACTGCACCTCTACCACTAACAAACTCACCAGTGGAATACCCCAAGGATCTATGTTGGGCCCTCAGCTGTTTCAGAAATACTTCCCTGAAACACGGCAACAGTAGATGGTCTGTGCTATACCAAGTTTGCAGATGATTATTAACCAGATGCACTTATGTAGAGTTCTCCAGTGATGGTAACATATTACAGTAGGGGCTAACACAGACTGATGATTGGTGACAAATTCACGGTCTGAACTTTAAGCATACAATGACTCTTTAACACCTTTGTCAATGAAGTTCCCCTGCTAATTATGATATACATAGCACAAAATACTGCACTATTACATTCTTACACAGTCACTGTTTAATTCCAATAAAATTAAGCAAGAGATTTCCAAGGCTCTATGGATTAAGGAGCCAAGAGATTGTCATTCTGATGTGTTCTTCCTTACAGAACTGTAAACACATTGAACAGAGTAAATAGTGTCCTTTTCTGTTCATTCCATTTATTTTTTTTTATTTTATTTTACTTTATTTCATTTCCTTTTTAACCCTTTAAGCATAAAACATTAACATGTTTCTACTTGTTTATCTATTTGCTTATCTCTGCAATGCAAAGTGTGTAGTTAAGTGGGAACTATCTGATGCTTCCAGCTTTTGTCAAATACTGGAAAAAACAAGGCTTATTCTGCATTTTGAGGTGATAAACCTAACAGTGAATGGATGAGACTGCTTGCCATGACCTCAGGCATTACAATGATATCATTAAACTAATAATTCCTGCAACTTACCACTGGATTCCATAGAATTGTGTATTTTAAAGTCTGATCTATCAAAGTTTGTCAAAGAACAGGCAAATATAGACAACAAGTGCAAACTCTCACCACAGTATGGTCAAGTATGATAAAATCAGTGGTCTGTTTGACCAGCAGGCAGGTTTGGGCATTACAGAGAAAATAAACTGGCTTAAATATCTAACAGATTATTGGAGGACACTACAGGCATTGAGAAGGAAAATCTACTTTTTAGGTAGGTCTTTAATACCTGTGTAGCCAAAACAACCTTCTCAAAACTGTCCTGAACATACATGCTAAAGTGCAAGAATGCAAGAAACTGGAGGATCACACCTGGAGCAACTGTTGGAGGATGCAAATACTGATGATTTGTGTTAGTATTCAGATTAACACCTCTGGAAAGCACTGTATCTCTGCTCTTTGTAGCCATTTAATACTTAAAGGATGTTTGGAGCTGTTAGTCTTCCTAATATCAATGGAAAGGCACTGAGACACATTTCAGTCAAGTGCTTTATTGGACAGATTGAGGGAGGATTCAATATGTGGTCAGAGAGGGATGCCCATTCATACTAGACAAACAAGAGGTTCTCTTCTTCCAAGATGTTTACTTCAGCACTATTCTGTACAGGAAAGTTTTTGTAGAGGTGCAGCATCATCCTCATCATCATCAACTCCCCTTTTCATATTTTCTACTTGTGGTTGTGATGCCTAACCTTGACTATTGGTTGGGTAATTGTAAAGTGACCTCTGGGCTGGCACCTATGTCCCTCATGGACAGGGATAGCTGACGTTGCTCACAAACATGCTCTGCTAAAAATGACCATCCAACTATGCTCAATAATAGTACTTGTGTTTTTATACAGCTAGGCTTCTAAAGACCCTAGTGCTATTAGGCTACTAGCCTCATATGAACCTATGAAGCTATATGCCAATGTAGGCCTCACAACCTGTCAACCACATGGACTTCTGATGTCATCTACTATAAGTTCACTTGCACTATTCTATAAAACAGACTTGTGCTGCGGTACTTGTGTAACATACTGTGCTCTGTAGTCTGAATGCTTAGATAGGTAGGAGCTCTGTTCTCACTGCAGCTATGTGTTTGTGGGTGGAGCAGAAATGTATCCTAGAGTTACTTCTCCAATTACGTGGATTGCCTATATTTTGATACTTGGTCATGCCTACATATCCATTTCATACAGGCCTTCCAAACTCTTGTCTCCCACATGGCCTGCTGATGTCATCTACTATAAGTTCACCTGCACTCTTGTATAAATCAGATTTGTGCCATGGTACTTGTGTTAAGTACAGTATTCTGTAGTCTGTGTACTTAGATAGGTAGGTGTTCTGTTCTCACTGCGGTCAACTGGGTGTGCGTGTTTGCCTGTCTAGACAGTAGCGTAGACATGCATATCTTACAGTTACTTCTCCAATTACATGGATTGTCAGTATTTTGATACTTGGTCATGGCTACACATCCATTTCATACAGGTCTCCCACCTCTTGTCTCCCACATTGCCTGCTGATGTGATCAACTATAAGTTCACCTGAACTCTTATATAAATCAGACTTGTGCTGTGGCACTTGTGTAATGCACTGTGTTCTGTACTACATGTACTTAGATAGGTAAGAGTTCTATTCTCACTGCAGTCAAGTGTGTGTGTGTGTGTGTGTCTGAGCTGTTGCCTGACATTATAGAGAGCATTTTACATCAGCATGTGGGACACTGTTATATTTTCCTCAACAGACACTGCTGATGTCATCAGCTATACAGTGTTGTCTGGCATACTCCAAGTTGGACTTGAGCTGTAGCACTTGTGTACAGTACTGTGTTCTGTAGTCTGTGTAGTTAGATAGATAGGGGTTCTATTCTCCTTGCAGTCAACTAGGGGTGTGTGTGTGTGTGTGTGTGTGTGTGTGTGTGTGTGTGTGTGTGTGTGTGTGTGTGTGTGTGTGTGTGTGTGTGTGTGTGTGTGGTGCGTGTGAGCTGTTGCTTGGCATTGCAGAGAGCATTTTACACTGGTATGTGGGACACTGTCATCTTCTCAACAGACAATGTCGATATCATCAGCTATATCACATTTTTGGATATGCAGTACTCCCACCAGGGCAGAGTCAGAGACTGGTCTGGGGGTCAGGCAGAAATTACTTCATTCTATACAATAACATGTACAGTGACATGGCTTTCTATCTTTCCCATACATCATGGCATGGTGTGAAGGCCCTGTGTTATCTTGTTGAGAAAGCCCTGTAGTCTCTTCAGTTGCTACCTGTGTCTGGTGAGGTACATGTAAAAAAGAGCATTATACTCTATTACTGCTGTAATGGGGTTTGACTACAGTGCTGACATACAATCCTAAGATATCAATATGATGGTGTGACTTATGATGTGCACAACATAGGCTTTCAATTGCAGTGTGAACATTTGATGGCCAAAGTTCAGATTGCTATCTAAATGTGTTTCCAGTACTTGCATCACTGTGTTTCTGCATGTGATTAACATGGAACTCCACCTTTCAGTAGGACAAAATTACAATCACACATTTCTGCATTTATTTGTAGATCACGTGCCTTTGTCACCAATCAGTCATGTGTGTTACTGTACCATGTTATCACCATTGGTGGCTTCAATGATTACGCACAATATGCAAAAATCAGCAAACTTGCTAAGGCAAAGGCCATATAGTTTAGCCTGAACTGCTGAGAAATGCAATTCAAATAGCGAAGGGCCAAGCACAGATCCCTGGAGTTTGCCAGTGGTGACAGCTCTGCTTACACAGGTTGATTCACCAACTTTCCCATGATTTGTTCTGTCAGTGAGCCAATTGCTTGCCCATCAACCGATGTAAGATTTAATCCCCAGCTTGGCTTTTTTATCAATGATACCTGCGTGTGATTTTGGAAAAATACTAGGCCAGATCACAATGGGCAGTATGCACTGTCTTACCTTCATCCAGGCCCATCACACAGAATCAGTGTGCTGTGACAACATTACAGATTGCCTATGACATGACCCAGAACATACACCTTACTGATATGGTTGAATACACAGTTCAACACACCCTTTACATGGTCTATGTTCCCATACAAGGGTGTACATCAACATGTATCCACCTGAAATGGGGGGACAGCACCTGAAACATGCATGTATAAAGGCATCCTGACTCTCCTCAACTGAGGTAGACCAACATGTCATCATGGATCTCCTCTATATGTACACTAGTAATATTGCAGGTGTGTACAACAGACCTGTGTGAGTTGTTACTGCTACATCAGGTCTGTTACATCTGATAGATGTCCTCAAAGAAATCGAAGACATTCATGATGACAACAGTATCATCATGTGGAACTTGAACAGGTCAAAGCATTTGACAAAAATCCACATTGAGGTATTCAATCAACACTGCCATATGTGGTCATAAACAACTATATCATCAAATGGGTAGACCAATGTATGACATACGTGGCATCTCACTATGTTGAAATGTGTGATGTGACATATATCTCAGGTCCAGTGATCAGGCCAGTACATCAGGGGTGTCTGCTAGGCCCTTTCCTGCCCATTAGTTCAGTGATGGACATCACAGATGTCATACACATGCTGTGTCCAAACAGCTGCCTGAAGGACTATAGCTTGTTGTTAATCATTGACTCCAACTGTGATTTTAGTATAATAAAGACAGTATCAACACATACCAGAGACTGCTGCCACAGCCATGACGACACCTGCATTGACGAGACACATGGAGGGATTTGTTGAATCAGGAAACAGTTACACCACCCAAGTATAATGTGGACTTTACACCCTATAATAAGACCGATAAGTATGTGACCTGTGTCCTAGAGTACAGGGTAAGTGGTACATCCACCAGCATGTGGTCACAGTGATGACTAATATCTTGAATATAACAAAAGTACTGGGTATGTGAAGGACATGCACATTAGAAGCCATAATAACTTTATGGTTCCCAGACTTCATCACGCCAATAATTATGTACAATGCACCCTTCTTCATGTACCTCCCTACATAACTTCCAGTGATGTGGAACTGAAGTGTACCATCTTTGTCACAGTGCACTGTCACTCAGCTTATTGGCCATACTTAGGTATTCTTTCTGGGGAATATACATGACTGATGGTGCAGACCAACAATAGGTTCATAGATGTTTGGTAGGCTAACAACCACAAGGCACTTTTTAAGCCTCACCATGCATCCCACATCTCTGACAGGTTCTAATACCCTTGATAAGTGCAAGCAGGGGCTTAGGAGCTGAAACATTTACAAGCAGGGGCCTGGGAGATGAACCATTTAGAGGTTGACTGTGTCCATTAGAGACATAGGTGTCAAACCAGGGATGAACTTTCTGTTCCTCATCCAGTTGTCCAAGTTGCACTTGAATTAGGTTAGGGAAGAACTCTGTTTCACATGAATGTGGAGCTTGTTCCAGAGATGGGGTAGTCTCTGGGATACATACCTGTCTCTCTAGCATGTCCTATTTATATCACAATCAAGGTTTAAGTCTTTAGAATGGGTAACTATGGTGCTGTTTGTTTTGTGGGTATGCAGGAGGTCCATCATAGTGGAGTCTGACAATGCTCTATATGCAAGGGATAGATGTCCCCTCAAAAGACTGTAGGAGACAGAATACAGGGATAGGGCCTTTATGCAGTCTGCATAGGACATTTTACTTATGCCCTGTATTCTTTCAGTGAGGAAATTCTGTGGACGTTCCAGTTGTTGGATATACTTGGTTAGGTACATATCATAGAGGGCATCGTATTCAAAGATAGGTCTGATGAATGCATAATATGGTGGAACAATGACTTCCTTGGACCTAAATGCCATGCCTTTGTTTATAAGTTGCACAACATAGAATGATTTCCTCATTACTGTAGACACATGATGGTCAAAGGCTAGATTGCTGTCTATGTGTGTCCATAACTACTGGGTCAACTCTAAGGGGTGTGTTGTCAATATGATAGTTACCAGTGGCGGATGATTTCCTGACAGATACTATTATGCATTTCTTGTCATTTAGTTTTAGTCCATGGCTCTGACACCAGTTGTTTGTTTGTATCAGACCTTCCTGGAGAACATTTGTGTCATTGTGCAATTCAATGACATCTTCTAATTTGCAGTCATTTTCATATATAGTCAGCCAGAGATTATTGACATTGGCCTTGACTTCAAAGAAGTAAGTGCTAAAAATAAGTGGTCTGAGGACAAATCCCTGAGAGACTCCACTTGTGAGTGACCTCTTTGTAGAGGTGGACTCTCTAATTCTAACTTCATGAGTTTTGTCTGTGAGACAGATGGCTATCTACCGGGTGATATATGGGTTTGTACCTAACCTTTTCAGTTTGTCAACAATGGCTGAGTGGGGTGTTGTGTCAAATGCCTTGGCCATGTGAAGGTAGGCAGTGTGAACCATTTTTCCCTCATCCATTGCTTTGGTTACTTTCTCAAAGAAGTCCACCAGGTCAAGTAGGCATGATCTGCCTTGATGAAACCAAACTGGGATGGGTCCAGTGTCTCTAGGTTGCCAATGTCTTTGCTAATCATTTCCACAATCATTTTTCCATGCCTTTACATATAAGACTAGTGGGACTAATGGGTCGGTCTGTAGATGGGCCACCTTTGTGCAGAGGGATGACTGTTGCTGTTCTCCATTCATGAGACATGAAGCCTATTTTGAGGCTACAGTTAAATAGTAATTCCAGAGGGTCTGATAGATCATGTTTCATGCTATTTAGACAGCATCCTGGGATATTGTCTGAGCATACTGATGCAGTGTTCTTCGTCTTAGAGAGTTATTACTCCAGATGCATGTGTGCTACCTGTTCAGATTATGCACACACTGCATACATAGGTGTTTGACAACATTAATGGCATGTATATCATTCATGACAGTGTGGATTGTGCCACAGATATATCCCATGCACACAAGGCAAGTAACCTGTATTGAACATACTCTCACATACGGGTATAGCAGTTTCCCTCCTAACACCTCCTGCAGACATTACAGTACCAGGACAGTGTGCATGGCTACCCTCATAGAATGTGGATGTATCATAATAGTTGTCAAGTGTGTGTGTGTGTGTGTGTGTGTGTGTGTGTGTGTGTGTGTGTGTGTGTGTGTGTGTGTGTGTGTGTGTGTAGGCTCATCTGTTATCACTCCACATCACATATGTTATGTCAGAGGCATGGGATTAGTGGTGGTATTATTCTGATATTGTCCATGACTGTGTTTGGTTCTTGTAATGTTTTCCATAATCATTTTGCCTGTAGACACCTTGCTGGAGACCTCTGCTAAGAGTACACTGATATTCAGGTATATCATCTTGCACAGTTCCCAGTATGCACCCTACCCCAATTGTATGTCAAATCTCTGACAGATGTCCTCTGCATTATTAATCTAAGGATGTTTATCTCACACAGACATCCTCTCCATTGTGATGACACCTTGTGTGACAGTCACAGAGAACACATTTTCACTGTACAGTCCATACTGTACTATATAGATATGTTCTTGGTGTTGCTGCTACAACCATCTTCCATTGACATGCTCTCCTCTGCTGTACATATGGGATTTTTACCTGTACTCTTTCCCTGTGTTCATTCCTACTTTTCTTCTGTCTGTCCCTATTCAATATGCACACTTCCCCTGGGTGATCATTTTACATGGCAGTCCCATGTCTTGTTACAGATCATTAACACAGCTTCAGTTCAGAATGCCAGGAATGGGATATCACAATACTCTGCACTGTAGGTACACTGTCCTGTACTATGTTTAGACCATACACTTCATATTCATACCTCTCAGCTGTCTAGATAATCCTAGGATATCCAGATGTTTTCCTTAGCATATGTGTGGCCTTCTGCCATACTACTGGGATGATATCTGGACTAATGTGACTCAGTATTACATACATTCAAGTGCATACCTCTCAACTGTCCTGATCTGTGCAAAATGTCCAGTTTTTGTTTCATATTTGTGATCTTTTCTTCATAGCATTTTTTTTTCTGGCAAATCATTGGCATTTCATTGCAGAGTGCATTCAGCAACTGATGACTGACATTTGAGTTTCAAACTACATGCTCTTTAGAAAGTTCATGCTAATATACAACCCATATGTTTTATCAACTTCCTAAGTTTGTCAGTGCAGTATTAAAAATCTGTCCCTATTTTTGGCCCTTTATTCCTCCATTAAAATGGCTTTGTCCACATTTGTTGCTCTAAGAGGTTGTGAGTGTTACATTCTAACACATTGCTATGTGACATCTATGCCATATATGTCCCTATTACTGGTTATTTTTCCACTCAGTAGAACGACAGGCTATTTGTAAAATCCCTGGTGATCATTGTGGTACTGTCTGCAAAGCTATGCACAGTAGGTGCTCTTCCTTACATGAAATTGCTATCCGCATTCACTGACAAAGTTTTGTGGACAGCTGCGGTGGTGCAGTGGTTAGCATTGCCACCTCACAGCAAGAGGTTCTCTGGTTCAATCCTTGGCTGGGGTGCCTTCTGTGCGGAGTCTGCATGTCCTCCCTGTGGTCACGTGGGTTTCCTCTAGGTGCTACGGTTTCCTCCCACATCCCAAAGACATGCTGTAGGTGGATTGGACCGTGCATGCGTGTGCCTTTTGTGGAAGGTTGGGCACTGGGCTGGCAACGCAACACTGTAAAAACTCCACTGCCAATCACGAGTGGAGAGGTGATCCGCTGTGGCAACCCCTAACTGGGAAAAAGCCGAAAGAAGAAGAAGATTCATTGACAAAGTTTTGCTATGTGTAAAGCCCCAGTGATCATTGTGGCATTCCACGCAAATCTGCACACCATAGATACTCTCCTTTGCATGGAATTGCTATCCGTGTTTGCTTATAAGGTTTCACGGCCAGCAACAGTTACTAGCCATGAAATGTAGCTTAGACTCGTTAATATGTATTGCACACACACAACCACCTGCCAAACACCATCTCTTAAATATGTAAACTCCATGTAGGTTCTGTGTGAAGTCTCCACAGAGTTTATTTGAGTGCTATTTTAAGGGAACTAAGAGATAGGGAGGGACATTAGAGTGTGATAGGTATGGACTTGTACATACAAAGAAGATATCTGCTGGTATGGATCAAACGTTTAGTGGTGAAAGGTGGGAAGAAAGCAAACTGACCAAATTGTAGGAAGTATTGCAAAAGAAAAATTTAATCTTTTTAGTAAGAAGTAGAGGTTTATTAGAGGACAGAAGAGTAAAGTTGTGGATATGTTGGTTAGCCAATTTAATGAAGCAACAAATTTTAACATTTTCTACAGGAATTGTTATGAGGGCTTTCCAGGTTGACTTGTGACAAGGAATATTCAAGGACAGGCATAAACAAGTTGCCTATTTTTCAGCAGAGGCAGGGGAAGATAAGCACCATTTGTGCACATACTGACAGGAAGCATAACAGTAAACATATTCTGAAATATAGATTTAACAAATAATCATAGATACCCTAGAAAAATTTTAACATATGTAGTGAAGATTTGTGGCATTAAGCATAATGTGAAGGCATAATATTGATTGCAAATAAAATTTCAAAGTACAATACCAAAGAGCTGACATTAGTTTTGATTAATGTAGCATACATAATTTTGATTAAAAGACATATGTTTGAAAAAATAACAATAAAGTAAAGGTTTGAATTAGGAATGATAACAGAGACAAGAGACAAGAAAGTATTACATGCAAGAATGAGAACAAAGAAAACAAAACAAAAATAATCAGATGGATGACAAAGGAAAATGTAAAGAAATTATAAACAGACTGGAAAAGCTATAACAGAGGGGGTCAAAGAATATAGTATTCATATGACATATGTGTGAGTTTAGTCAGTTAATGTTGCAAGAGTAGATCAGGCATGTTTAGACATAATGTGACTAAATCTGTAGTAAAACATGATTCTGGTAAAGGTTTTAAAGGGCATAGTCTTGTTGTGTTTGTAGAAGGATATGTATTGGCCTAGGTGGATTCCTATGTATTTACAGATATCCTCTGAAATGATGGAGTTGCCTGAAAGGTCAGAGAGATAAATGTGGCTGGCTACCATTCACATAAACTGCTTTTTGTTTTATTCAGATTTGGAATAATTTATTACAAAGGGGACAGCTGCATAGGTTGTGGAACTGCTGATGGAAGGTCAATTGAATGTGCTCAGTTATTTGGTTTTCTTTGAAGAGGACAAGGTTATCTCCACAAAAATAAGACTTGTAGCACTTTGATCCCTAAACTTGGAAATCTTCAAAGTCACCTAATCCCATTCTTGCCAGTAGTCCAGCTGTTGTGATTGTACATACAGTTGATGGAAATTAATCAGTGTCACTGAATTAAGAAATCTGCAATCTACTGGTAATTTGTAATAGCATTATGCAGAAAATCATTTGTATACTTGTTTAATTTTTGAACTTATGACATTGTGCATATTTCAGCAACAATATAGATTGTCATATACTAGATATGTAATGTACTGCATTTTTAAAAGTGTGAAGAAGTGTAGAGTTTGAGTAAAGTGACAGGGTTGGGTTCATCAGTCTATAATAAGAGTTAATGGTGAAAGCATCTTGCGTGTTTCTCTCCGGGTTAATTGCCGCTATATACTATCTTGAATTCTCAGACAAGTATTTTCTCTTACAAATCTGTCTTACTGCTAGAATTTAAAGGCCATGAGACACAAAATTTTAGTTTTGGGTGGCTTACTTTGGTCTTCCTGTTTTGTAACTGATGTTTCTTGTCAGTACACACCTCAAGAATTCACAGCAGTATGAATGGGCAAGACTTGGATAAGTAAGCTTTCTTCTGTGCTAACTCTGCCACTTATCTTGGTTTTTGAAATTTAAGAATGCACTTTAAAAATTTTGTTTAAAAAATACACAGCCACTCATAATTTTCCACTTGCATGAATTCACCTGAACTGATTTCCTGTGAAGTACATGAGTAATTGTTTTCATAAATTTCTTTTCAAGTATTGGCTCAAGATATTGACCCTATAGCCACCAACATGTCTGAAGGTGAAGAAGAAGAATGTATTTGAAAATTGAAAGTCCATGATTCAACATTTGGTACTATATCTCACTATGAGATTTTTTTTTGTGGACAAACAAGGATGGATCCAGTGTGCTATTCTTCATGTTACAGTCAAGGATACCATTCAGATATTTAACATTTTTTTCTCTATAAATAATAAAAAATACATTTGCAGTATTAAAATAGTACAATTTTGTTATACTGCAAGCCAAAAAATTACCTTCTATGAGACATTTATTTTTTACAAGCAATTGAGGGGTCCAGGAGAATGCTAATGTTTATATCACTGATTTTTAAAAGCAGAAGACAGTGATTTTTTTTTTTTTACTTTTAGAACACTAAATTTCTTGAACTGTCCAACTCACTAAATCAATAATAGAACGGTCTGTGGCATTAGAAATACATGTAAGAGCCAGACTACTGACCGAAGCTGATTTAACATTAGAAAAATGTCATAGATGTATATCATGTGGTGTGCAAACTGTCTAATGCGTAACTCAAATGCATTATAGAAGAAATGGAATTGGTATAAAAATGACACTATCTTTGAAAACAAAGTGAAAGTAAACCCCAAAATTGTGAAAATAAAAGAACAGAAATGACAAAATGGATATCATGTGGTCTAACGATTCAAGAACAACCAATGTAAATGATGTAGTTATATGGATAAAAAGGAGTAAAGTAAAGGAAAAAATAAAATCTGTAGATTATCAAAAAAAATACCTCCACATAAAGTATGTTAAAATGAGAAAAGTCAGTACAACAGATTTTTTTTGCTGCCTTTGCCCCCACTGTCTGTTGATCATCAGCCCCCCTCTCCTGGTCAATTAGTATACTCATTCCCCATAACCAGGGTGAGGGTCAACTAGCAAGAACCATCACGGAGGGCAAGGGTTACCCAGCAGGCGTAGTTCAAGGTTTTTTCTTGCATTAAGCCTTAGACTCTGCATTTACCTGACAAGTACCTGGGAGGGGATGTACAATGGGTTGACTGTGGAGGCTGTCCTCTTACTTCCACAAGGGGTGTTCTCTTAATGTAGCCCTGTTCCTACCCACAAAGTGTGAGTAGTGTATTCTCCAGCCTCCAACAGGGAAATTACACTACCAAGTGTGCCATCAAGTGTGTGCACCCCTCCCCACTCCATCAAGCTGTAGAGCTTCACTCCGTCCCCTCCCTTCCTGACTCCCCTATTGCTGTGGCCACTAATCAAATACAGGTCACCTGGGTCACAGTCAGGGCTCACTCACTCTGCACTATTGAGCCAGATCACTACAACATGCAGTGCATATTAATGTTATAGAATCAAATGAAATGTTAAAGCCTGAAATACCACTGAATTGAAATCAGTTGTGCTAGGCTTGGTCAAACTGGAACAGGTTATGTTTGACAATAGCCAACGATTAATGTGCTAAGAATTTAAATTTTTTTTTCACTAGAGAATGGGAGTTTGAACACATCACATCTTACCCAAGATACCAACAATCATACGGCTAGGATTAAGAAAAATATTAAAAACAGTCAAAAATATATTGACAAAACATAAATTAATCAAACTGTCTGGATTGTTATTTGTTTCTCTTGGAGTACAAAAATACCACTTTAAGAGGTGTGTGACTCTTTGCAACTCAGTTTTTGATTGAGGGGCTGAGAACAAAGTGTGTGTTCTACTAGTACTAAAATGCAGATAGCAAACATTGGAACTTTTGTAAAGAAATTAGTTGAACAAAAATTGTTTCATGAGAAACAGTTAAAATCTTCAAAATCCAGTGGAAGTACAGAGAGTGAGATTGATTTTGGACCATCATTTTGGAAAGAAAATAATAGTTATAGACTCTCCTCACACATGACCTAGGTTTTATGATGTGCAAGGGAATTATTTGCAACAACATGGAAGAAGTCACAATGACTTAGAAAAACTGCCAAAACATGGCAAGAAGTTGCAATGAATACCTTTTTTTGAACCAGTGTACCAAAACCCTTTCTGACGTTATTTCAAAACTCTTGACAGATCAACCTCTATCCATTGATAACAAAACTGCTGCAATGGATGTTGACGGAATTAAACAATATCGTCCAAATGTGCCTGATGACTGTTGCTACTAGTTACATCGTGGTAGACTGATACAAAAACCACTCAGATTTCAGAAATGTACATAGTTCATAACTGTATTCAGTGCAATACTTCCTTGAAATGTATTAATCCTTTAATGTATGGCTCACTGACACCTGTATATGTGGGTGATCAACCAGACTTTGGTAAGCTGCTGGGATATTCTTCATTCCAAAGGGTATTTTTGTAAATGTGTACAATCCAAATATAGTCACAAATGAGTATCTTTCCATTCTGCAGGTGTTAAGTGTCCATAGGTTTATAGGCTTATAGGTATGTACTAGGCTAACTGCCCTTAAGGGCTATTTTTAACCTAACCAATTTCCCTTTTTGTGCTAAAAATTGGCTTTATCCATCCCATGGTTGATAATTATATATTACCCCTAAAGAGAATAACTGAAATCATGCCATAGATAATTTAAGGGGACCTATACATGGGATAAGGCATTTAAGAGCCACTTCTTGATGTTCTTCGTGTTTCACTGTTGCATTCATTACATTTGGGTAATCTGCTGGCAGGTTGCCCTCAGTCGGCCTGAATTCCAAAGTCTTGGGTCCTGCGTCGGTTGCTGTCTCCTCTTCCTTGACGTCAGGTCATCAGGGGTATAAAACATGCAGCCAACGTCATTTTCTTTAGTCTTTCTTGCCGCATGGTACCCGAAGCAGAAGCATTTCGCAAGTGCTGGTCGGCTAACTACTGAAATATTCGAGTTTGAGTTTCAGAACTGAAGTCTTCACTAAAGCTAAATACCCCATTGGGGAAACTTTTTTCTTGCTCCATACCGATGTCAGAAAAAGTTAATAATTGTATTACTTGTGGGAAGCAAATACCTCATAAGGATTTCCATTTATACTGTATTCCTTGCCTAGGCCCTGATCACAACGTGCCTGGCGGTCAGTTTTGTGCTAGATTTAACCAACGCACTATTAAGCATCGGTATATTTTTGCCTCAAAGTATTTTGGAAACAGATTTAACTACCCAGAAATGTTGCCGGATAGCAATCCAACTACCGGAGTACATAAAAATGCAAAGAAAAGGACAGAGAAAGGCAGTCGAGATTCAAAACCGATGATGAAGCTTCTAAGCCAGTCGCCAGTTCACCGGTACTCAGTGAGACGCTTTTGCAGCCCCTGATACCTGCTACCTTCGAGTCGCAGGCCTCTACACCCATGTGGAGTCTGGCATACCGCAAGATACTCAAGTTATTGGACCAATGGATGTATCTCCCTCAGATGGATCCAGAGCCGCTGAGCAGGCACCGGCTTCTGAGGGTGTGTTCAGACCTCAACATTTGTATATCAAACCGACGACAGCTGCAAAACCAAAGACAAAAGAAACTTCTAAAACTAAAAAAACGATGCATGAGCCACATGCACAGGCCTCTATGCCTAAAAAACAGATGATCAAAATGGCTGAAGACCTTATTACCTTGATCAGGGGTACCCATCCCCCTCCAGATAAGAGGCTTAGGCAAGACACTGATTATGAATCTTCAGATCAGGTTTCTATTTCTTCTGATTCCTCTTCTGATTAGGAATTATCTATACCTCCCTATGAGGATTCTGATGCAAAGGAGTCTGTACCATCTGCTTCTCCTCCTGAGGATTATTCATTTGGGGAAACCTTGCATACTCTGAGGAAGTATTTTCACTGGGAGAGTCAAGATTTCTCAGAATCAAAAAAGAGGCTCAGGCATTTCCTTCTGCTCCCTCAGCACATGCCTTTAGCCATTCTCCCTGTTTTAGACATTGTGGATGATGTGTTTTCAGAGTCAAGCTTGTCCCCTGACTCCTTACCTCCGGCTCCCAGTAAGCCTGACAGATATTACAGGGTCCCTGACTCACATAAACATTTATGTAGAAACCCTGCTGCTGATCCTGAAACTATTTCACAGGGTCCAAAGGGAGTTAAGACCTCAACAGCAAAAAATCCTACCCCTCTCTGACAGAGATTCAAGGGCACTGGACAGATGGGGAAAAAAGTTTTATACATCTGCAACCTTGGCAACCAGTGCCTTAAACTGTCAATTTCATATGCTTAAGTATCAACATGTTATGGGATTGCTGAAACAAAATGATGTTGATTTCTGAATGTGCAGAAAATAAAGAATTGCAGGAATTATTGCATGCAGCTGAACAGGTTGGAAATCATACTTTCCAATGTGGTTTTGACGCCTTAGAGGCCTCCTGCAGGGCCGCAGTTACCGGATCTGTGATTAGGAGGCATGCCTGGCTAAAGGAACAACATTTGCCTGATCATGTTAAAGCTAAATTGCTAGATGCACCTTTATAGCATGATACTCTGTTTGGTATTAAGGCAGAAGAGGTTTTAAAGAAAATGGAAGACAAAGCTAAATCTATGCAAACTGTTAAAGACTTCTTACAAGTGCAGCCACCAAGATTCAGTAGGCCTGGCCTACAAAGAATTGGTCCTTTCCTGTGTTAGACAGAGCTCAAAGGGGCAAATCCAGACACCCTAAGGGTTCCAGATACCAGGCGTAAGATTCATACAGGTCAAAGCAATGGGGCACGTCTACCTCCAAATATGGAGGAGATAAAGCGCAAACCTACAGAAAACAGTCCCAATGACTTCCCTCTGCCTACACCAAGCACTTATCTTTTGGCAGCACCCTTGGGGGAAAATTAGCACTTTTTGCTCAAAATTGGCAGTTAATAACCCAGGACAAGTGGGTACTAAACATAGTATCACAGGGATACAGATTCCATTTCCACAGTCTGCCAATGGCAAACGGTTGGCCAGACCTGCCCAAAAATCAATGGGCAGAGGCACAGAAACAGGTTACGTCCATCATGGATATGGGGGTCATTCAGCCAGTACGAGAGCAGGAAAAAGGACAGGGTTTTTACTCAAGACTGTTCTTGTTACCCAGAAAGGACAAGGCCTGGCGGCCAATACTGGATTTATCAATTTTGAACACATACCTGGCATTCCAAAATTCAAAATGCTGACTTTGCAGCAGCTTCTGCCCATGCTGGGTAAGAAAGCTTGGCTGGTGACATTAGACCTAAAAGAGGCATACCTGCATGTCCCAATAAGACAATTGTGCAGAAGATACCTCAGATTCAAGGCTGGTTTAATGCATTACCAATTCTCTGCACTGCCCTTTGGCTTATCTACTGTGCCCAGGGTCTTCACAAAGTGCCTGGCACCAGTAATTGCATTTTGCAGACAAAAAAAGTATACAAATATACCCTTACTTGGACGACTGTCTCATTCAAGCAGAGAGCAAGGACATTCTTCTTCAACACATGGCATTTGTGAAAAGGCTTCTAACACGCCTAGGGTACACAATAAACAAAAAGAAATCACAGCTGGTACCCTCTCAAAAGATAACATTCCTGGATTCAAGCTTGAATACAACTGCCCAGATGACTTACCTCACGCCAGACAAGCAAAGGCAACTGACTACTTACTTCAAACTGATGGAGACAAAAACCCAGTTATCTGCAAGACAAATTCTGCAGGCTTTGGGCTTCATGGCATCTTGCATCCTACTGATTCCATATGTGAGACTGCATATGAGGAAACTTCAATGGTACCTAAAATGTTTATGGAGTCAACATTCTCAGAGTCTAGAAACAATGATTCCTCTCATACCCTGCCTACAACAGGAGTTTCTATGGTGGGCGAAGGCATGTCACCAAAACATGGGATGGGCCTTCACTCTACCCCCTGCCAGCCAAACCTTAACAACAGACACATCAGATTATTGCTTGTGGGCCCACATGGCAGAAAGATGCATTCAGGGCATATGGGCCCAAAACAAATGCATCTACATATCAACCAAAAAGAGATGCTAGCTGTTCAAAATGCCCTAACAGCCTTCAAGGACTTACTTCATCCAGGACAACTACTGATAAAGATGGACAACACCACGGTCATGTGGTATATAAACAAGCAAGGGGGCACACACTCATACCCCCTTTGCAGATTAGCCATGGCACTGTGGGACACAGCTTTGACCTACCAAATACATCTCCAAGTTCAATTCCAACCAGGAAAGCAAAATACTCTGGCAGATGATTTAAGCAGAAACCTAATGGACCCTCACGAGTGGAAACAAAATCCACAAGTCTTCAATATAATAACAGAGAAATGGGGGAGCCCAGACATAGATCTATTTGCCTCTCCTCAAAATTATCAATTGAAAAGATTCTGCACAAGGACTTATCACAGACAAGCATGGAAAGTGGACGCCCTATCCTTCAGTTGGAAAAACCTATCAGTTTATGCCTTTCCTCCTCTGCCTCGTCTTCCCAAGGTCCTCCTAAAAGTCAGACAAGAGAAACCAAAGATGATACTAATTGCCCCGGACTGGCCCCGCCAATACTGGTACCCAGTCCTAAGGAACATCTCTCAATACCCAGTTGGACCTTACCTCAAAGACCTCAAACTACTGTCCCAGCAAAACAATCAGATCCTGCACAATCAACTCCAGACAATGAACCTGGCAGCATGGCTGATCATGTAGTTATACAAACAACTCCTCTCAGTAAAGCTGTGATGGATGTCATTTTGGAAGCCAGAAGGCCTAGTACTAAAAAATCTTATGCTGATAAATGGAAGAGATTCTGTGCTTGGAATCAAGCACAAGGAACTGATACAGCAGAACCAAATATTCCTCAGATATTACAATACTTAACTGAGATGCTTGACAAAGGCCTATCTTTCTCTTCAATTAAAATCCATGCCTCTGCCATTTCAGCTCATTACAATATAGAGCCATCAATCTTTTCTCATCCTTTGCTAAAACAGTATCTTAGAGGAGCCAAAAATTTAAGGCCTCCTAGAAGATCACCATTACCTGCATGGAACCTCAATTATGTATTGGAAAAGCTCACCCTGGCTCCATTTGAACCAGCTGCTACCGCTGATATAAAGTTGTTATCATGGAAAACAGCTCTGCTACTAGAAATTACTTCAGCAAGAAGAGTTTCCGAGCTACAGGCCCTCATGGCTGTAGAGCCTTTTATCATATTTTACACAGACAGGGTGTCTCTGAGGACAAATTCTACATTTATGCCTAAGGTGGTTTCCAGTGTGGCTCTAAACCAAACAATTCATCTGCAAACGTTTTATCCAAATCCGCAGAACAAGGGGGAGAGAATTCTGCATTCCTTGGACGTACACAGACAGCTAAGATTCTACTTGAGCAGGACTAAAGCTCTAAGAAAAACTGAGCAATTACTAGTGACATATGCTGCAGGATCAGAAGGAAAGGCTATTTCAAAGCAGACAATTTCAAAGTGGATGAGACACTGCATCTGTTTCTGCTACTTACACCATGGTAAACCTGTGTCCAAGGGCATTAGGTCTCATTCCACCAGAGCTGCAGCTACTTCAGGAGCCTTTCTCAGAGGAGTACCAACTAATGACATTCTAGAGGTTGCTACTTGGAGTTCTTTTCACACCTTTACAAAGCATTATCATTTGCCTCTCTACTCTAAGTCCAGGGCAGGCTTTGCCACTGCAGTTTTGCAGGGCCTTATATCCGCACCTAATGCTGTTTAGTTACAGCCTCCCAACCATAGCTTTGGGATTCTACCCAAATGTAATGACGGCAACAGTGAAACACAAAGAACATAGTACAGTTGTGCACAATTACCATAAATGTAGATGTTCGAGTGTATTCACTGTTGCAGTCCAGGTTACCCGCCCGCCATCTCCCAGTCATTCTGGAGTTTATCTTTCCTTCTCTAACTTCTACAACCTATGTGGTGTATTTGCTTGTAGATGAAGGTAAAGTTTATATTGATGCATGTATATATATATATATATATATATATATATATATATATATATATATATATATATTTATATTTTTTTGCTACCTTTTTGGGGGCACCTGACATGTGGGGCAAGAAAAACTAAAGAAAATGGCGCTGGCTGCATGTTTTATACCCCTGACAACCTGACGTCATGGAAGAGGAGACAGCAACCGACGCAGGACCCAAGACTTTGGAATTCAGGCAGACTGAGGGCAACCTGCCAGCAGATTACCCAAATGTAATGACTGCAACAGTGAATACACTCAAACATCTACATTTATGGTAAGTGTACACACCTGTACTTTCATTAGTAATACAGGATACAGTCCTGAGATAAATGCTCTGTTGACCATCCATTGCTTTGATGACCTTTTCAAAAAATCCACCAGATTAAGTAAGTATGACCTGCCCTTGACAATTCCAGAGTGAGATGAATTCATTGTTTGGAGGTTCCCTATGTCCTGGTTGATTAGTACCATAAGTCTTTCCATGGCTTTCATGTGAGGCTGGTCAGACTTATGGATCTGTAATTGCCTGGGTCTGTGGAAGGTCCTCCATTATGCAGGGGTCTGACTGTTGCTGTTCTCCTTTCACTTGTACAAATCCTGTATGGAGGTTGACATTAAACAGTGTTGCTGGGGTGTAGCTACATTGTGATTCATGTTATTTAAATGGACAGTCCTAGAGATTTTTTTGTTTTGATTCTGGTCTTTGTTTACATTTTCAGTCTGGCTTTCTGTGCATGTCTTAGTTTTAGTTGTGGGGGTTAGGAGAGGGGTGCTTATAGGAACTTGATGTGGTCTTAGTCAAATTCCATCTTAAATCGTAATTGTACACACAGCAGCTCTCACTGAGTCATTTATTAGTTTTATCTGTACTTTTTATCCTCAGGGAAAAGTAGCCTTTCGGGAATTTTATGACCTTACTTGCTACTACCTTGCAGGGAAGCATATGAGCAGTGCAAAGCTCAAACTTTAGTAAACAGAGTTTTCTGTTCATTTCATTTCATATTTTATTTTGTGCAGATTTCTGAATGCTAGCTAAGTGCTATGATGTTATGCATGACTTCCACTTAGTCGGTATAAAGCATCAGAATGGTACAAGTTTTGAACAGTAGTCGAAGCAGTCTTCTTTTTTCATGTTTTGTTTTTGATCTTGGAATACTAGCCAAGTGTAATGGTTTTCTGACCTGCTGCAAAAAAAAAAAAAAAAAAAAAAAAAAAACATATGTGTGATGCAAGCAATCAATTCATCTTAAACAATGAGGTCCAGAGCTTACTGTCACAATAGGGTCTGTACAGTATGGCAATCTGTGACAGTTATACGTACAAATTCTGAGATTACTTTACTATTGAGTAAGGGGAATACGTCAATAGACTGCTAAGATTTAGTATGAATTCACTCACCTATACTCTTCTGACTATACTGCTCACAGTTATGGTATGCAGAAAAAAATATAGGAAATAAAAGGATGCACATTTAAGATAATCTTTTTGACAACTTCAGTAACCACCCCAACCACAAACACACACAAAAATGTAATAACCTTATTGTTTCCCAGTGATTGGGAACTCAAAGCTTTGACAGGAACTGAATATTGTTAATTGTGTTCACCAGTGGGAATGAAAACAGTGCTGCATAAAATAAATTGAACCCAGGAGTAGGTTTGATGTCGACGTGGTAAGTGGGTGGTGACAAATGGGAGGCATCAGGACAAGTTTCTTTCGGTCAGAATTTTAGACTCTGGGATTGTCCCTTTAAGATGCATTCATGGAAATTGTCAGGACCAATTGATGCAGCATTTTTAGCTTTTGAAAGCACTTTTAGAACTTGGTCTTTTGTGATAGCTGGAGGTGAGCCAGTTTCAGGTATATCTTGAAGGAGAGACAGAGGAAATAGAGGTAAAGTTAGAGCTAAATCTGTCACCTAGTAACTCCACTATATCTTCAGCCTCACTGTAGGTAACACTGTTCACAATCTACACAGTCCATTGCTGTGTTGTGGTTTAGAGATTACAAAAATAACTAAAAAATGCCTTGTGAGTTTCTTTGGCTTAGGTAGCTATTTTAGCCTCAGATGTAGGTTTGACAGATTTTATTAAGCTCCTGAATTGTTTGTTTATGTCAGTGACAAGGGCTCTAATATTCTGGGAATTACTACTGCTCTTACGTTTGGTCAAAATTATTTTCCTTTTATTATAAAGCTTATTGATGGTATGGCTCCAACATGTGGTTTTGCTTTGGGGGTTGCCCTGCACTTGTTCCTAAGGGGTACAGCTGCAACTATTCAGCTGTTTACGTGCTGATATTGTGTGGTGGTGTACATTTCTGTGTATTCAGTGGAGTTAACTGGGTTTGGTGGGGATTTGAAACTAGCCAGTACATCATTTAAGTTTAGGTAGTTTATCTTAAAGAAATTTCTAAAGGTACCTTGGGCAGAAGGGATCTCTGGTTTCCATTTTATTTCGAAGGACACTGCATTATGATGAGACCTAACAAGTGATGAAGATACAGAATGAATGGTGCAAAATGCTCTTATATTAGTAAGGAAAAAATCCAAGATGTTATTCACACTAATGGATACTCTGATTAATTGTTGCAGGGCATTTGTATTGACAAAGTCCAGGAATCTCTGTGATTGTGCATTAGTGGTGGTATAGGTTTTCCAGTCTACAGTTCCAGTCTACAGTTGGATAGTTTAGATCACATAGAAAAATGGTATTGGGTTTAAAAATGAGTGATTCTAGTCATAAAGGGCATTCTATATATGGGTTCATATGTTAGTACTAGGCTAACTGCCCTTGCGAGCCATTTTTAAGCCTAGCCAGTCATCCCTTTTGAGATTCAAACCCTGTACCTTGTGTTTGTAAGGCAAATACCTTAACCATTAGGCCACCCTCCCAGCTTAGGCCACCCTCCCAGCTAGTTATTATATGGAATGGGACATTTCTTTTTTTTTCAAAACAAGTTTATTGTTTTAACATATAAGAGAAATATAACAATTTTATACAAATAATTAAAAATAGGTATTATTATAATATTCAACAAAACAACTAAAGTATTTACAAAGACATCCACTACAATCAGATCAATTAATTAAACTAAAATACTGTGCTATTGAAATTAGAATTTTTTTAACAAATTTTGTAAATTATCCCATACAATAAAATGTGATGTTTTTCTAGTTGTTCTCATTCTAATTGTGCTTATTTCCATATGACACATTATATTCATAACATTTTTAAATTCATTGAACGAAGGAGGTGTATCTGAAATCCAATTTCTAGTTATTATTTTCCTAGCCACTGCTAGGATAGACCATAACAAGGGAAGCTTAATCTTTTAACACATTGAGGTACAGGTGTGTTGAATAATATAAGAGACTTAGAAATAATGAAATTATCTGTAAAAGAGCCTGCAAAAATTCATTAATTGACTTCCAGTATTCTTTCAACTTCATACAGTCATAAAACATATGAGCCCAGTCAGCATTAATTTCTACATTACATCTCTTACATAGATTATCTTTATTATTAATTTTATTCATCATCAAAGGTGTATAAAAAGATCTATGTAAAAATTTCCATGTATAAAGTCTCCAGACAATGGAAGATGTAGTTCTATAAGCAGATTCCAATATATATTGTTTATCTTGTTGAGTTGGTGGGTCCCCATTAATAGAGGTGAAATAATTCCAGTATGAATCTACATTGTAAAAGTTTCTTGTCTGATAATTTTATGTATATATGAAAGTTTACCTTTATCAGAAACTTTATGCTGTAAATTTATTATCAAGTAATCAATCAGTTTTGGAATAGATTCTTTAACTGTTATAGACATTAGATCTATTCTATCAATGAGATGTTGTCTAAAGATCTGAACCTCTAACCAGCAAGTTTCTCTTAGATCAAATTCTTGTTTTAAGAAATCTAGATTTTTAACTTTATTATCAGATATCAGCTGATACCAGTACTTTAGATTATTATCTATAGCTAAATGAGCTCCTTCAGAAGTAGATGACATAAGCATACCCTAAGTATAAATTATAGGGAATACAATAAAATTCCATTCCCTATACTTAGGGTGCATGAATATAAAGTTACGATAACTAATAATAATATTTAATGGGTAACAGACCATATGTTTAGGTGTAATAGGTGAAGTACAAAATTCCTTTAGCAACCACAACATGGAGTTATTTATAATCATATTTTTATGTGTTAAGGAGATTTTCATGAAGTGCATACTAATTAGCTCCCAATAATCTTTCCATTTTGCGACATATGACCGATCTATTAATAAAGTAATAACTTTTATAATAGAAGAGATAATATATAAATTAAAGTCTGGAAAAGAAATACCGGGTTGAGACCAGCTATTAGTATGTTTCTTTAATGCAATCCTAGGTCTATTAGGTGCCCATAAGAAATTTAACATTAGTGTATTCAGTTTCTTGATTGTTATGTTTGTAGGTGAAAGTATTATTGATTGTATTAAGTATAAAATCTTGGGGAATATTATCATTTTAATAATTGTAAGTCTCTCCTCCATAGTAAAAACATATTATTCCAGGTATTAAAAGATTTTGTATATTAAGAAAACAGGTATTATAGTTATTATATATAATAGATTTAATATCTTTAGATAGTATTATACCTAAATAAGTTATCTGACCTGAGTTGGGTACATATTTAGTAAAATCACTAATGAGAGTATTTTTTCGTATATATAGGTAGTATTTTAGTTTTTCTTCATTGAATATTAAACCAGAAATACTTTTAAAATTCATCATTTTATCAAATAAAGACTGCATAGAAGAATTAGATCCTGCTGATGTAATTAGAACATCATCTGCAAAAGTTGAATTTTTGATGTTGTATTTTCTTCTATTTCAAAAGCCTGTATGGCAGTACTGGTTCTAATCAAATTAGCCCAAGGCTCCATTACTAAAGTGAATAAGAGTGGAGAAAGTGGACATCCTTGCTTTGTACCTTTAAGAATGGGTATTTTTGTGAAACATATGTTCCTACCTTAATATAAGCCAGCGTTCCTTTGTATAAATGCTCAATTAAATTTACAAATGCATCAGAGAATTTGTGCATTTCAGTAAGGTAAACAGATAGTCCCAACTTACTGAATCAAATGCTGAACCTATATCAAGACTAATAAGTGTTAAATCTTTCTTTTCCTATTTGCAAAATCAATTAATGTTAAAGTTCTTCTTATATTATCAAAAGTATTTCTATTTACAATGAAGCCCGTCTGATCTATGTCTATAATGCCGGGGTAATTGTCTTCAATCTATCAGCAAAAATACTCATAAACATTTTATAATCAACATTAAGTAATGAGATGGGTCGATATGAAGAACATCTAGTTGGATCTTTATTAGGTTTTAAAATTGGTGAAATAAATGTATATTGCCAAGATGGGGGGGATTATTAACTCAGTTTGGGCCAGAATAAAAACCTTATGTATTAATGAATATGTAGTTTTAGAAAGGATTTTATATATCTCTGGTATAATACCATCATTACCCGGTGCTTTGTTTGATTTAAGCTTATTTATTTGTGTAATAACTTCTGTATATGAAATACTCTTGTCCAATAGTTTAATCTGTTGTTTATTAAGCTTTTTATTCATGTTTGTGGTTATAAACTCCTTTATTTTATCTTTAGGTTCCATGTTAATGTTGTTATGGTTAATCTTGTGAAAGTGATTTCTAAATTCATCCAGTATTTCTGGTATACTAGAAACATTCTTCTTTTTCCTTAGAGAAAAGATTTCTTTGATATGGTTTTGTTTATTCAATCTTTTGTTTTATTTTTAAGTCTATGTAAGTATTTGGGGCTTATTGAATAAGACAAAAACTTGTATTTCTCTAAAGTTATTTTAACTTTATGAGTTAAAATTTCTTTGTATTTCTCGTTTAGTTTGTTTATTTCTTCAATAACTTTCTTGTCCATAATATTTTCTTTATTATTATGTTTATAAGAGTCTAGTTTACTTTGAATATCTAACAATTCCTTATCCCAAGATTTCCTTTTGTTATTATACCATCTGATACTTTGTCCATATAGATATGATTTTAAGGCATCCCAAACATAGACAATGGAGACTTCAGGAGTATTATTTATGTCTAGAAAATGTTGTACTTCTGAAAGTATATATTCTTTATAGTCTTTTAGCTGAGTTAAGTATGCTGGTATCCTTTTGATCTGAACATTATGAGTATTTTTATCATGAATTCAAAACAATTGAGTTATGATCAGATATAGGACATGAAATGATTTTGGAATTAATTAAATCTGTTACCATCTGGTTAGAAATAAAGACCCTATCTATTTTTGAATAAGTTTTGTATCTGTTAGAAAAAAGGTGTATGGTAATGATTTTGACTCTATCTGATTATTAATATCATTCAAATGATAAGAATTAGCAAAATCATTTAAATGTTTTGCATTAGATGTAATTCTTCTTTTCTTTATAGTGGTAGTATCACTTTCATGTAGTATACAATTAAAATCACCAGCTAAAATAATATCCCCTACAGAGAATGATATGATCTTATCAATATGATGTTTCACTGTATTAATACCAATTCCAGGTATCCAATATACATTAATTAAAGTGTAAGTCTTCCCATTAATTTGTATTGTAACCATACAAAACATTCCTTTGTCATCCTGATAAGACTTAATGGTTTTAGGAATGGGCATACTTTTATTCCATAAAATAGCCACTCCTCTTTTTCTGAGTGTGCTCTGAACTAACCAATACTGTATACTTATTAGTGGCTAGTTTATCAATATCTTTTTTCAAGAGATGGGTTTCTTGCAGGAAGACTAGATTGGCCTTGTGTAGATTAATGTATCTTATTAGGCTTGCCCATTTACACGGATTATTCAATCCATTAATGTTTAAAGAAATTCCTTTTAAAGATGTCATTTGGCATTTTTAAAACTCAAGAATCTTATGATCGAAATAACAAATAACAAGATAAATAATGTTGCATCTCCTCTTTTAGGTGTACCTTTAAACATAGCTGTATTTATTAAATCTCTTATGGGATTTTGTATAGGATTCAATTTTGTTTGTAGTGACGATGAGTGTACAAAATATATTGTGGATGTCAAAACTATATACATATAACAATGAACAAGTGAAAATAATGTAAGGATTAAACCTTGCATCCCGCCTGAGTTGAAAACTCCAACTTAGAGCAGTATTTACTACTCAAGTTAACCCCCTACCCTAAGCAGCAGTACCTCAGCTACCACCTTATCAATTTAATACTAGTTATATTTAACTGAGGTTAACAGTTTTCAATTCAATTATCTATCAAGACAAAACTACACATTTGGTAAAACAGCATCATATAAACTAAAATAAACTTTTTTTTTTTTTTTTTTTTTTAAACTGTTCATACTATTATATAGATCTATGTAATATATAACACTTGTATTCTAATAGCATTCAAATAATCTTAATGTTAGAAATCAAGAAGAGAGAAAATTATGTTCTAACATTCATTTAAATCAAAAACTTTGGCTAATATGATTCAGACATTACATGCATTAAGATGCATCTATTTTCTGTCATGTGAATTCTATCAACAGCTTCCAAAAATCTTGAATTGTTTGTATATGAGCATTTACTTAAACTCATTATTGTCAATAGAGTAAAATATTGTATTCATAAAATTATTATAAATCATATTGCATAGTTATGCAGATTCTCAGAAACACCTCGTTATTACCTAAAAAAAAGCCATCACACAAATAAACACAGAGACACACACATACATATACACACACACACATATACACACACACACATACCCACACACACACGCACACACACACACACATACATATACACATACACATATATACATACATACACACACACACACACACACACACACACACACACACACACACACACACACACACACACACACACACACACACACACACACATATATCTGATCTCACCGAGCCGTGCCCCTGCAGAGCACCATCCCACTTGCCATCCCCAGAACAAATCTGTCCGCTTCACACAAAATAATGCACAGCAAACACACACTAGCAACCAGATTTTACAATCATGCTAACCTACTGCTGGTAGGTTATGATGGTAATGATTTTGACTATATCTGATTATTAATATCATTCAAATGATAAGAATTAGCAAAATCATTTAAATGTTTTGCATTAGATGTAATTCTTCTTTTCTTTATAGTGGTAGTATCACTTTCATGTAGTATACAATTAAAATCACCAGCTAAAATAATATCCCCTACAGAGAATGATATGATCTTATCAATATGATGTTTCACTGTATTAATACCAATTCCAGGTATCCAATATACATTAATTAAAGTGTAAGTCTTCCCATTAATTTGTATTGTAACCATACAAAACATTCCTTTGTCATCCTGATAAGACTTAATGGTTTTAGGAATGGGCATACTTTTATTCCATAAAATAGCCACTCCTCTTTTTTCTGAGTGTGCTCTGAACTAACCAATACTGTATACTTATTAGTGGCTAGTTTATCAATATCTTTTTTCAAGAGATGGGTTTCTTGCAGGAAGACTAGATTGGCCTTGTGTAGATTAATGTATCTTATTAGGCTTGCCCTTTTACACGGATTATTCAATCCATTAATGTTTAAAGAAATTCCTTTTAAAGATGTCATTTGGCATTTTTAAAACTCAAGAATCTTATGATCAAATAACAAATAACAAGATAAATAATGTTACATCTCCTCTTTAGGTGTACCTTTAAACATAGCTGTATTTATTAAATCTCTTATGGGATTTTGTATAGGATTCAATTTTGTTTGTAGTGACGATGAGTGTACAAAATATATTGTGGATGTCAAAACTATATACATATAACAATGAACAAGTGAAAATAATGTAAGGATTAAACCTTGCATCCCGCCTGAGTTGAAAACTCCAACTTAGAGCAGTATTTACTACTCAAGTTAACCCCTACCCTAAGCAGCAGTACCTCAGCTACCACCTTATCAATTTAATACTAGTTATATTTAACTGAGGTTAACAGTTTTCAATTCAATTATCTATCAAGACAAAACTACACATTTGGTAAAACAGCATCATATAAACTAAAATAAACTTTTTTTTTTTTTTTTTTTTTAAACTGTTCATACTATTATATAGATCTATGTAATATATAACACTTGTATTCTAATAGCATTCAAATAATCTTAATGTTAGAAATCAAGAGGAGAGAAAATTATGTTCTAACATTCATTTAAATCAAAAACTTTGGCTAATATGATTCAGACATTACATGCATTAAGATGCATCTATTTTCTGTCATGTGAATTCTATCAACAGCTTCCAAAAATATTGAATTGTTTGTATATGAGCATTTACTTAAACTCATTATTGTCAATAGAGTAAAATATTGTATTCATAAAATTATTATAAATCATATTGCATAGTTATGCAGATTCTCAGAAACACCTGCGTTATTACCTAAAAAAAAAGCCATCACACACATAAACACAGACACACACACATACATATACACACACACATATACACACACACACATACACACACACACACACACACACACATACATATACACATACACATATATACATACATACACACACACACACACACACACACACACACACACACACACACACACACACACACCCACACACACATATACACATATATCTGATCTCACCGAGTGCCCCTGCAGAGCACCATCCCACTTGCCATCCCCAGAACAAATCTGTCCGCTTCACACAAAATAATGCACAGCAAACACACACTAGCAAACAGATTTTACAATCATGCTAACCTACTGCTTTAAAATATATCACATGACATTTCTTCCAGAATAGAGTTATAAGATTATTTATGCTTGTCAATCAGATGAATTAAATGAGTTATAGTAAAGTATATGTTTGGGACACAAGTTTTAACACAGATTATTATGCTACTGTTAAGTAGATTTTCAAAAACATTTAAATAAATGTTTCATTTTCTATGCCTTCTAAAATAAGATATTTACTTGCTACAAGAAACTACATCATCTAAACTCATCATAACTGACACATTTTATGAATAGAGTATTTTTCCTGAATCTGTGGTGTGTCAGTGTGATAACCTTGTCAATGTTTATACTAACTGCTTTCAGTTTCTCTGTGAAAATTATGTGAGTGAAGCTTCTGAGGAAACTCATGGACACTGTGCATGAGACAGCCCACATCCCAGATTGTCTCCCTTAACATTTTGGCGGAAACTTATTAAAACTTGTGGCAAACATTCATTTTGTCAATAGAGTAAAACATTGTATTCATAGAAATCATTACAAATCATATTGGATAGCCATGCAGACTCTCAGAAAAAGCCATCACACTCACACACACACACACACACACACACACACACACACACACACACACATATATATATATATATATATCTGATCTCACTGAGTTGTGTCCTGCAGAGCACCATCCCACTTGCTGTCCCCAGAATAAATCTGTCTGCTTTATACAAAACAATGCACAGCAAACACATATTGGTAACCAGATTTTACAATCATGCTAACCTACTGCTTTAAAATATATCACATGACATTTCTTCCAGAATAGAGTTATAAGATTATTTATGTTTGTCAATCAGATGAATTAAATGAGTTATAGTAAAGTATATGTTTGGAACACAAATTTTTAACACCGATTATTATGCTGCTGTTAAGTAGATTTTCAAAAACATTTAAATAAATGTTTCATTTTTATCCCTTCTAAAATAAGACATTTACTTACTACAAGAAACTACATCATTTAAACTCATTATAACTGACATATTTTATGAACAGAGTATTTTCCTGAATCTGTGGTGTGTCAGTGTGATAACCTTGTCAATGTTTATACTAACTGCTTTCAGTTTCTCTGTGAGAATTCTGTGATTTGAAGATTCTGAGGTAACTCAAGGACATTGTGCATAAGACAGCCCACATCCCAGATTGTCTCTCTTAACATTTTGGCGGCAAACTTATTAAAAACTAGTGACAAACATTCATTTAGCAGTGTAAATGCATCTAAACATGACATAACCTCCACAATGTATTCCACAGATCATCACAGCCTCTATGCAAGTGAAATTAAACTCAAAATTACCAACAAGCAATAAAACTCAGCATTCTTCTCCCAACTCAATTTTCATACAAATCCTATTATTCACTGTGCCCACACAGTCAAAAGCATTTCTATATATTAATAAAGAAAAGAAAAAGAGAGTAGAAAATAAAAGGGAGTGAGGCAGAAATAAAAAAATGTAAGAGAAAGCTGTAAGAAATATATACAATGGAATGTTACTTACTGTTTATATTAATAGAGTTAAAAATAAAACATATTATTTACTCTTATTTAGTTCTGATTATTATTAGTTAAAGCATGACAGATTATTTACAAACAAGCATAAGCAGTATAATCAAGAAAGTATAATTAGAAATAGCATTTGAAGAACTTATAAACTTTTACAAGAAATAAATATGTTATTATTCTATTAATGATATTTTCATTACTGTTCTCTCCTGCCCTCCCCACCCTTTACCCACTACGTAATCTAAATAGAATGTCATTGTTTAAACAAAGAAAATAATAAAAGAAGAAGGAAAAAAAAAGATAAAAATAAAAAAATGTATCAAATTACTAACCTTACTTTTTCAGAAAGAAAAACAAATCGAGTCACAGCCTGCCATTAAATCCTCAGGCATTTTGACTGGTTATGAAACAAAACATTTCTTTGCACATAGAGAATAACTTTGATTAAATCTTTTCCAAAATATTTGTGGCTTTCTGGAAATGCAGGAACTATATTCAAAAAGATTAATAATGAACTAAAATGATGAGAGAGAAAAAAAAACATATAACAAATCATTTGTTTTTTAGTCTCTTCTTCTTCTTCTCTGAAGTCTTCCACGAAGCTTCAGTTGCCAATCTCTTTAATGAAGAACTAGCCCATTCCATTTCTTCTATTTTATCCAAAATCCTTTTTCTTTGACAAACAGTAAAGCAGAGTCTAAATCATCAAGACCTTAGGACCATCAGGAAGGAAGATTTTAAGCTTGGCAGGAAACAGAAGGTATGTTTTAAACTGTGCTTTTAAGCTCCCTTATTAGTGGCAGAAAAACTTTTCTTTTAGCAATTACCATGGAAGAATAGTCATTGTCAAAACGCACAGTTGTCTCATTAAACTTAACAGGAGCTTTAGCCCAAGCAGATTTAAGAACCATCTCTTTATCAAAAGATGATAGAAATCTAACTATAACTGATCTAGGATAGTTTTTGTTAGAGTTAGTATTAGCTATAGATCTATGTGCTCTTTCGATACCAAAAGAGAATGCTTCTGGTAAATCTAAAGTTTTAGGGAGCCATGTTGTTAAAAAGAAGTAATATTGTTACCTTCAATATTTTCTGGCAGTCCAAAAATCCTAATGTTATTGCCTAGATCTATTTTCCAGGTCATCCAGCTTTGTTTGTAAATGTGTATTTTGTTTCAGCAGAAACTCAATGTTGATTTCCTCTTCTTGTATTTTATTTTCCATGTCATTCACAGCTTCTTCTATGCCTGTCATCTGGATCTTCTGTTGTTGCAGGTCCATATGTAACAAGTCTATTTGTTTTGTAGTTTTTCTATGAAAGTGTCTATTTTAGTATCCATTTTATCCATCTTAGCAGTAAGTTGCTGGACTATAATTATCAGAGACTGAAGTTCTTTCTTGATGCTGGAGTCTTGAGAATTTGTCTTACTGGAACTCATTTCAGACTGATAAACTGACAGGAAAATTTCCAAAGTAATTTCTGACAGGAATATTATTAAGATTTCCTTTCTTTTTTAGATATAGTTCAAGAACTATATAAAACAAACATATTTAAAAAGAAAATTACTTCAAGAATTAATTTTTTAAGTAATTAATTCCTGCCAATGTAATGAAATTGGTGGAGCTGAAGAAATCTGCTGCTATCCTGTGTTCATCCTTGGCCACGTCCCTCGGAATGGGACATTTCTGATGGCTGTTTGGACATGAAGAAGCTCAAATGCATCATGCTGCCTTACCAGGCTTGAAGTGAGTGTCTTCTAGATGTAGACTGAGACACATCTACCTTTTTTCCCTCCTGGAGGAAATGTGTGGAAGATCTTATAACCCTGCACAGCCAGCATGCTCTGCATTGTTTTAAACCATGTCTGAGTCACTGCATAGACGTCAATGTCTTCTAGGGTGAGAAGAGCTTGTAGGAAGAGGAGTTTATTGTATAGACTCCTAGCATTGATCAGTAACATCTTCATATTTTCCTTTGTTTGTGTCATGTTGATAGGTTTATCAGTTTGTCATTGCCTAAAAAGCACTATAGGAATGGACAATGTCTTTGTCAATAACTGAAACCCTACAGTGGACAGATGCAGGCCTGGTGAAGCAGCATGGTCTGTCAATCATATCCTCACAGGCTGAAAAATATTGGATTCCCTTTGAATGACCCCTAATATGAAGCCAATTATTAAAGTTAATTATTTTTTGCTCATATCATGGCATCATTCTTGGAGAAGGTTGCATACTGCTCAATGCTAGGGTCATACCTGCCTTGGACACACAGTCTCAGTGCTCCATCATGTCTCTCTTCATATAGACCAGAGAGGTACACTTCAAATAATTGACACTGATATGAACTATGATAAAACCAAAAAACAATCCAGCACAATGGGGAAAAGTGCTAAAATATTATTTATTCGTGGCAAAGTTTATTCCATATAATCCATGTGTTGCAAACCGGTTTCGGCTATCTTTAGCCTTCTTCAGTGCATAAAGAGAAAATAGTATGTTAACAGCACATCCTGGGAAACGCTTATATACCAAATAATTTAAAGGTGTATATACACCAAAAAGACTTTTCTCATTTGTTAGGAATTAGTTCATAAAACTCTAAACTTGTCTTGGTTTTCAAAAGATAATACCATCAATCTTAATAAATACAAATATAAAGATGTATGACAAATGATGCATGAAAAAAGAAGCTGACAAACATTACTCCATTTCATTTAAACCAGGTTTGAACAAAGCCCCTAACCTGGTAATCCACGAGGATTCCATATTATTTAATTTGTCATGCCAGCCTGCTTTAGAGTTTCTATGCAAAACAATTTTGTCAATAATCACAAATTTAAACTGCGCAGTTTGATGCGTTATGGTATGTTTATAAAGAGCATTAGAATTTTTTTGATTCCTAATGGCACTGAGATGTTCACTTATCCTATGTCTCAGTGGTCTGAATGTTTGACCCACATAGAAAGAGGAACATGTACAAGTGGCCAGATAGATCACCCAATCCATACTGCAATTGCCAAAAATTCTAATCTGGTATACCTTAGGGGTATTACTGCTAGAAAATTCTTTGGTCTTGAAAATATGTCTGCAAGCACTGCAGTGATTTCAGGGAAAACATCCTACCAGAGGGTCACCAAATAAGGTGGTTTGAATAGATGTAGATGGCTTATATCTTTTATAGTGTGTGAAATGAGATTGGATCGTTCTACCCCTGCGGAATGAAAAAGCACATTTATCAGGTAATATTTCATTCAAGTGTTCATGGGCCTTCAAAATGTCCCAATGATTATTAATGATGTCTCTGAATAAAGATGTGTTGCTGCCAAATGTGGTGACAAATCTAATGGGCTGAGATATAGTAGGTTTATCATCATCTTGTGAGAGTTTGTATTGTAATAATGTAGATCTGGGTACATCTTTGATCTGATTAATGGTTTGAATAATACGATGTGTCTGATATCCTCTCATTATGAGTCTACTAGACAAATTCCGTACACATTCAAAGTGGTTTTCTTTGGACGAACAAATCCGTTTCATCCGTAAAAATTGGGATTTAGGGATGTTGTTGATGATGTGGCGGGGATGATAGCTGGATGCATGTAAGAGTGTATTGTATTGTGGACATTTTCGATGTACCTTAGTTGCCAAAGTGTGGTCAGCTTGTCGAGAAACTATCACATCCAAGAATACAATTTCTTCATATTGTTGATTTAAAGTAAACTGTATGTCCCATGGATTGTTGTTCAAATATTTTACAAAATCCTGTACCTGTATACTATCACCCCACTACACCATCCAACAATCATCCAAGTATCTTCTCCAAATGTCTAAATATTCCATGTAGTGATTATTGCAAGAATCATATATAAATTGTTGTTCAAAAAATCCCATAAATAAGTCTGCATATATGGGAGCAAAGGATGCTCCCATAGCAGTACCTCTGACCTGCCAATAAGCCTGTCCCTCAAAATAGAAAATGTTCTTGGTTAACACATATTCTGTTAGCCTGATGAGGAAATTGTTAAAACCAGTGGTGTACAATTGAGATCTGTCTAACAAATAGGAAATGGCTGATATATCTGCATCATGTGGGATGCTGGTATAGAGGGAAGAGACATCCAATGTGTATAGCAACCAGTCTGATTCCAGTTGTGTATCCTGAATTATATTTAGAAATTCTGTAGTGTCCTGTAACCTCGATCTTACCATAGGTAATAGAGGTTTAAGATAATATGTGAGGAAGGCCGATAAGGGTTCGGTAAGGGAACCTCTCCCAGAAACAATCGGCCTACCGGGGTGATTAATAGGATGTTTGTGAATCTTGGGAATTAAGTTCAGGTATTGAGCAATTGGTTCAGCAACTTTTAGTTGTTTGCATGTTTGTTTATCAATAATCCCCTCCTCTGTAGCTAAATCCAGAAAAGAATCAATATGTGTTTTGAAGTTAGGTGTTGGATCAAGGACCATGTTGATGTAGAACTGGGCATCAGACAATTGTTTGTGGGATTCGGCTTGGTACATAGAATAATCCATAATTACAATGCCCCCTCCCTTATCAACTGGTGTAATCACTATATCATGATTGGAATGAAGTTCCTGTAGTGCTTGTTGTTCCTCCAAGGTTAAATTGTGTTTAACAGGTTGGTAGCCTAGAGAAAAATGTAGATCTTTGATGACACATTCTTTAAATATGGCTACATGTTTGTCCATTGGTGGTTGAAAATCAGATTTACCAAATTTAAACCCAGTGGATCTTTGAGGGTTGTCACCATCTGAAAAAAATATTTTAAGGTTAATCAATCTGCAAAAGTCATTAATTTCATTAACCAATGTATGTTCAGGAACAAATGAAGTCAGTACAAAGTTTAGACCCTTGTTTAACAATTTATTGTGAAAAGATGACAATTCAAAAGAGGATATGTTGTGCACATTGTTTATTAGCTCACAATTTTCTGTAGTAGCAGTTGTAAACTCTGTGTGCCTGTGTTTGTGTTTTCTACCACCTCTATGTGTCCTGGGTCTAAAGGGTCTGATAGTCTCCTCTTAGCCATTGGGGACACCTGGTTGGAAGGGCAATCATAGTCTGTGGCTGAAGATGTCTCATCTTCGGAAGTGCCACTTGTTATTTGGTTGTTTTTTCTTAAAATAGACCTAGGTCTTTTTCTCCTACTACTAGTTTTATTGTTAGAATCGAAAAACCTAACATTTTTCTGTGTGACAAATGGTTTCCCCTTTTCGTAATCAGTAATATCCCGCTGGAATTTGTATGTTTTCTTTTTGATTAGTTGTTGTTCAAGTGTTGCTATATCTTTAGCCAAGTTTGCTAAATGATTTTTGTAAAACTCCTCTGACTCAAAGATATTAGCGTCAAGACAATTGTTGTGGATCTCAACAATCTGTGATTCAATTATATGCTCATAATAAGAGATCAAAGTATCAACAAATAGCATGGAAGCTTGATGTTGGGCATCTGCCCAATCTTTGGAAAGTTGGGAGTCAATCAGACTCACTAGGGGTTGGATACGAATCCTTAATCCCTGGGATGTGATATTTTTCAATTTTAATGCCTTAAATAGCTTCAAATGCCAGATGTTGGCTCTTAGAGTTTTCATATTTCTGGTTATCTTTTGAAAAAGTATACCACAGCAATGTTTGGCATCTCCATTATTAATATGAGAATCACTAGGACCAACTGAATTAAGGCCAAAAGCTTCCAAATTGTCTTTATCTGCCGATAAACCTTGTAAGATGCCTTTTAATTCCACAGCACTGTTCATTTCTGCAAGTAAGTCTGGCACAAAATGGACCAAATAGTATATATATATATATATATATATATATATATATATATATATATATATATATGTGTGTGTGTGTGTATAACAGGTGTTATATATGTGACTTGCCAACTAATTTAGAGTCGGCTATCATGAAAGACCAAAACACATGTGTATACCAGGATATAACCTGTACGTCTTATTAAATTTATGAAGTGTAACAAAAAAGGTCCACCTATCTATGATATAATTCAGAACCAAGATTGAAAAAAAACAGAATTGTAAATACTTACTTTAACAGCATTGTATTGTAAGTAGTCGACCTTCGTCTCAACTACTATACTTTAGATGAATTTCCTATATATATATTGATGTGTCACTTATATAATGCTATTGGCAGACCTTCGTCTCAACCAACCTATGTAAAAAGACAGCTGGCCAACCTACGTTTCAACCAGTATCTTATACCATAAAAGACAAGTCTAATTAGAACTTGCCCAATGATAGTATACATCAAATATGCCAATCCTGGTAGTATTTAAATAAAATGACTATTTGTGACTGAAATATAGACAAAAATATATTTTTTTTATAAAAACGATAAGTGGGCCCTATTGTACACAATGTGGTCTAAATATAGATATATAAACCTGGATATTAATTCCAAAAAAGTTTACATATGTGATTTGGTCAAGGATTGTCAAATAACTTATTAAATATGCATATATATATATATATATATATATATATATATATATATATATATATATATATATATATACATACAAAAATGTCAAGCTTGTGTCAGAAGTCCTGCATAAAATGAACACACTGATTGGAATGCTTTTTGTAGTTCAAATTAAAGCATATAAATATAAGTATAGATAGCTAGCCCAAGCGTTCCTTTTAGGAAAAATACAAAGGTGAAAAAATAATAGAAGCCTTAATTAAATCTAATTTGTTGTTAGAAACTGGGTCAAACTCTCTTGAAATAAAGGAACAGTCCAAAATTCCAATGGAGCAAACCAAAATTGTGTAAATGGTATAAGCTTATGTCGCATATATATTATGTATTTCAAAACATATATATATCATTATTATGCAATCATAACTCACAGCTATATTGATATATCAAAATACCATGATAAATATTATGAAAAAAAGTTTAGCGACAGTCACCAAAGACCATATATCCACACCATAGAGATAGCAATATTTCCACCAGGGTGAACCATAAGTCCAAAACAAAATAAAAGTTCCTAGTTGAACTATGATAAAGTCATACTGGTATTTGTTATTCAAGGACTTGAGTGCATACATGATCTGATGGATTCTGGCACTGGACAAGCATCTAACCATCACCCTTTCCTTGCTCAGCCTGGTAAGAGGGACATATGTATGTCTTACAGTGAAGTTACCTATAACAAAAATGTTTCCTTGGGTTGATGCCTGCCTTACGGCCTCATCATGAGTGACTTTGTGACTGCTTGTACTATGTGAGGAAGTAGGCTTAATATGCTCAGTGTGCTTTGTGCTTGTTTTGTAGTTTGGTAGTCTTTCAGGTTTAGGCAAGTTAATATTTAGAACCACAGCATATGATGGATTATGTATACTGTGATGGCCTTAGAAAGGTGTGATGTCTGGTGTTTTGTTGACTATTTTGGTGTCTAAGTTTACTGTATGTATGATTTTTGCTTTCAAGGATATTATATATGTGCATCTCTCAGACACTGAGCTATGCTGACAGTCAGACTAGATGACAGACAGACAGCATGAGACAATTCTTGCACTGCCTCAAGATACCCATGTCAATCAGGCTGGATAGAGACTTTGTCGGGAAGTGTTCATCCATGATCCTGACAGGAATGACTCTTGGGACAGGGCTAACTATAACTGCTTGGAGTTTGGTTTTAGAATAATGCTTGAGTAAACTGGCTACTATGTATTTAAATTTCAGTACAAAACAACTAGCCTGGAAACTTTCTTCTGTAATTAGCAAGAACCAGTAAATTAAGTATATTAAAAAAACTCACTAATATGATACTAAAATCAGTGCAAGCAGTATCAAATCAGTGCAAGTGGTATCAAATCAATGCAAGCGGCATCATTATACTTTCCATTCTAGTAACTTGTGGTCAAGTTAGTGGTGTTTTGATACCTAATCCCCCAAGATCCTCCTCATGATGCTCAGACTCTTCATCTATCCCAGGCATGGGGCAAACATCTGACTCTGCATCACTGTTTAGTTTTCAGTTATCCACACAGAATCTGGTGCTGCCATCTTTCTTTGGCAGTAGCTCTACTGGTAAATACCTCTTATCCCCAATTCTAAGATGCCTTTTAATTCCTCTCCCCGGGTTTGCTTAACCCTTTTGAGAATTTTACAAGGAGTTCATCTGATGGGCCACTGGTATTCTGTGCCCACATGCTGCTCCATCAGATTGGTAAACCCTAGCTCACCAGTAAAGCTGTCCTCATATTCCTGTAATACTGATGGAATTCCCCAAACCTATTGCATGGTTGAAGACGGAATTGTTGTTGGCATCTTTCATTCAGTGATACTTATAATAAGATGTGGAGGCAATTGGTATTAACAAATAGTTGTGATATCAATGCATTTCGCAAGACTTCAGTATGAGATGTGTGTTGATTTAGTTAAAAGATTTAAAAAGTCCATGAACTTTGGTAGGCGATAGTTGGTGTGACAGGAGCACTGTATCTGCCATGATCTCAGATCCCCCTCCAGCAACCTACCTCAGATATTGAGTACCATGATAGGACTTTATCTTGCAATTAAGGAAATGTTTTTTCTTCTGCTATCCGCCTATTAGTTGTACCAGATACTTAACATTACCCACCTTTTTATTTTGGTGAAATGATATACCCAGGCTGCCAACAGCTTGTTTTGTCTAACAGAATTAAGCACCATTATCTGTTGCTTACCGGAATACTGCCTGTCTCTCACTGTCCTATAATGCTAGACATTTTGTTTCTGTTATGTTTGTGCCAGTTGCTCCTGGACCATTTCTATGAGCTCCCTAAGACTAATGCCAAAGTGTAGGACATACTTCACAACAGACTCTTTGTGGGATCACACTCTCCCAATCATCATTTATTAAATCCAGGGCCACCTCTCCTACAATCATATAACAGCTGAAAACTTGACAAATCTGTAGATTCCTGAGCCCCCCCCCCCCCACATGCAAAGAGAAGATAAGGTACATCTTTGTCTCAAACTGGTCTACAAATGCTGTTGACATAGTCTTTAATGTACAGGTCAACAAACTATTGAACTGTGGGTGGTCGATGGCAGTCATTAAATGTTTTACTCTCAGCACATCCAAAAACATGCCAGTAGGCTCAACATAAAGTTGTCACCTTTATCTGGTAGTGTCTCTTCTCTTGGTAAACCTACTCTGCTGAAAAAGTATAATAAAGCATTTTCTACCTTCTCTGCTTTTATGTAAGACAGAGGCACCACTTCTGCATATCTAGTTGCGTAGAGTGCCACTACCAGGATATATTTCTTAAGTTTGGAATTCAAAGAACTGAGAGGTCTCACAATAACCATTGCTAACCCCTGAAGTAGTACTTTAATAGTAGACAAAGCACCAAAACAGCCTTGGCTTTGACTCCAGCCTTACCAACCTTTTGGAACTGCTTTCTGGTCCTACAACACCTTGCTACATCTTTTAAAATCCCTGGCTGATAAAAACTCTACACAATTTGCCTTTTAGTATAATTTACACCCATATGAGCTACAAAAGAAATATAATGGGCTATGACCTGCTGTGCTTCTTGGTAAGCCATAGATACTATCAGCTACTGTATTAATTATATTAATTCTCCATCTAATACTTTTACAGGGGTTCGTTCCCTGTACAACAAACCTTTATCCAAGTATACTGTCTCCCCCATCCCTGTGTATTAGGAGTCTCCTTGGATACCTCTCACATGCCCTATAAATTAGGGTCTGAGAACTAAACCTGACTCAGTTCCTTCAAGGTGACCCTCCCAGCTCCTTTTCCAGTGTAGGTCTGGTACCTTCTGTTAGTGATAACTCAAATTCTGGTTGACTTCTGCTCCCTTATACCCCAAATAAATAAACACACTAATGCTGAGATCAATCTACTTGGGAGTGAATTGTAGTGTTCCCTTCAGTCTGAGATACAGCAGTCAGGTACGAGTTAATGTATTTAATTAATTGTCTTTGGGGACTCAGTCCAACTCTGTGAGGATGTAGGAGGCACAGCCCCTTCAAAAAACATCTTCTACTTTTCCCTTATTTCTGAATGTGGTTAGAATGTTCTTTTAGTATTGAGAGCAATACCATTCAATGCATACATTTCATGTTGTTTTAACCCATTTATTGATAGCCACATTTGATATACTAGTTATAGCATTTGTACTCATTTCTGAAGTTTTCCCAACTGAACTTTCATTTACTTTTGGATACATTTTATTTTGTTAGAAGGAAGGTACAAATGAATACTAATATTAATAGTCATGTTCAAACGTAACAACAACAATAACATTCCTTGTTCTCATTTTGATGCTTACAATATATTTTACAGTCTTTAGTTGAACAACTGGTCAACTCTGCTTCCGCCAGCACCTCACGGGGTCAATATAATGGTACAAATCTTAACTTAAATAGTTTAGTAGACCTACTGTGTCACAAAACTATGCTAATAGTAACATTACATTATGTAAATACTATAACCAAATAATTATTTTGGTTTTCTCCCGTCTCATGTAGAACACTAGCTTTAAACAAGCAGAAAGGAAGCTGGCCTCATCCACTGAGATTCGATTTTCAATAATAATGCAGCAGCCAAAATTAAGAAAGAAATAGATTACTGGTGAGTTAATGGGGTTGAGAAACTGCTTCACTTTTTTGACACAGAGTGTGCAGATTAAGCACAATCTGTTACTGGAGCACATTTTCCACAATGAGGCAATTATAAATGTTAGGCAGTGCACTTCTTAATCATCCAAGAATTAGCCTATTATTCCTTTTCCTACACCCCCAGGGGCATTTTCTATTAAACTCCTGCAGTGGTCAACTGTGTGAGTAAGAAGTGATTAATTAATAAGAATCTACAGGCATAAAACAGAAACTTCTGACAAGATGTACAGTTTTGGTCATAAAGATGGTATGCATTATCAAACCTATTTTCCCACAGCAATGGTTCCTTCACAATGAAGTAGGTTAAGTTATGGGTAATGGTCAGTATATCATGGTCATTAGAAGAGTATTTGCTTAAATGCATTTAAAGATATTTATGGACAAAAATATATATTTTCTGCAAAGTAACTAAGTTCAGGCTAAAGAGAGAACAGAGCATGAAACTCAGTTTATGATATAGTGATATAAAAATGACCTGTACTATCAAAACATAATTCTGTCAGAAATTGGCACTTGACCAGGAACAAGGCTTAAATGTATAAATTGTGTATGACAAGTATTGTAGAAAGGATTGTGTTTAACAAATTCAGAATTATACCTATTTTTTCATTCATTTATCTATTGCATTTTTCCAAATACATATATCCTCCTGAAATGAATGCATTTCTTTTTCAGTGCCCTTGTGCCGCCTGTCACCTCCACAATCTCAGACCGTTCTTCTACCTGTATATTAGTCTGAACACCTGACATGCATTATGCATGCTATGAGATGGATGTATTAGAAATAATCAGATTATTTAATAAAGTTTAGTAAAAGTGGGCAATATTTTGTGATACATAGTCCTAAATAGCTATATCCCACCTCAGTAGCTGGTGGGCTTTCCTCTGGAATTGGGCCCTTCAATCTGGACAGAAAATAGTGGTACCTATTAATGGATGGCAGAGAAGACATGATGCTGCTGCTGTAGTATGGTACCACCTTGATGTTAGGTAGAGTGTTTCTTGCTTTCCTAATCTACCCTCTACACGATGCAGGAAGATCTTGTGTTCTCCATGTCCTGACTGAGGTAGCACCCAGAGACTTCACTGCAGTGGAGTTAGATAGAAACATACACACACACACACACACACACACACACACACACACACACACACACACACACACACACACACACACACACACACACACACACACACACACACACACACACACACACACACACACACACACACACACACACACACACACACACACACACACACAAACTTCGTCACCTACCCGTTCTGTGAACCAAACCCGTGTCACTAGTCACAAAGAAGGATGATGTCAACTGGCATTATCTACTACAGCATCTGACTTTATTAGGTTACTGGGTACAACTGCACTTACCCATATTCAGCGTGTTTCTCCCTGAGGAAGTACAAGAGGCAAATGGTACTGAAGTGAGTGTACTCCACTTTATCTATGGATTGGAGAGGTTATTTACTATCATTCAAAGGATTTAATTAGAAATGATTTTGTCTTACTTTTTAAGACATTCTATTGAATGGGCATAGTCAGTGTTTTGTCCACTGAAACTCAATGAAACATTTCCAGAGGGTTGTAGTTTCAACTTATAATGCACATTAGTTTGAATGGTTATGGTATTAAAATATGCTCATAAGATGCCATGTATACACTTAGTAATACTGTTTACAAAGTATAAATTCATTATTTTTAATGCAGTAAAGCAGAGGTAGTGATGACACTAAGTGTTCCTTGTAACTGTGAGGACAGGAAAACTTGTTTAGGATTATTACATCTGTGAATGTGGTCAGTCAGCCAATATTGTGCTCTGTGATTCTGGGGAAGGAATGGGGCTACCGGTGCTTATTCTTTGGTTCATAGCTTTTATAGGTGTTTACTAGGCTAATGACTACAGGGGGCCTTTTTAAGCCTAGCCATGTATCCCAAATCTCTGACAAGTTCTAGTACCCTTGTTAATGGTAAGCAGGGACTTAGGAGATGAAACATTTACAAGCAGGGGCCTGGGAGATGAACCATTTACTGGATGTCTCTGCCCATTAGTGACATAGGTACCAATCCAGGGATGACTTTCCTGTTCCCCATCCAATTGTCCAAGTTACACTTTAATTAGGTTACGAAGGAACTTTGCTCCACATATTCCAGAGAAAGGGTACTATGTAAGATACATACCTGTCTCTTCAGAAGGTCCTAGTTATATCACAAGCAAGGTTTAGGTCTTTATAATGGGACATTCTAGTGCTATTTGTTTTGCAGATATGCAGGAAGTCCATCAGTGTAAGATCTGACAATGTCTTGTATGTCAGACATAGATCTTTCCTCAACAGCCTGTAGGAGACAGAATACAGGGATAAGGTTCTGATGTGGTCTGCATAGGACAAATTACTTATGTCCTGTATTCTTTTAATCTTGAACCTCTTTGGACATTCCAGTTGTTGGATATGCCTGATTAGGTATATACAAATGGGGGCATTGTACTAAAGGATAGGTCTGATGAATGCTAGATATAGTGGAAAAATTATGTCCTTGGACCAAGATGCCTTTCCTTCGTTTATAAGTTGTACTGCATAGAATCATTTCCTCACTACTGTAGACATGTGATGTTCAAAGGCTAGTTTATTGTTTATGTGTGTCCCCAAGTCCCTGACTACTGGGGTCGACAGTTAGGTGTGTGTTGTCTTACCAGGGGGGATGACTTCCTGAAGGATACTGTTATGCATTTCTTGGCATTTGCTGGCCTTTAGATTTAGTCCATGGCTCTAACTCCTGTTATTTATCTCTGTCATTAGTGTCGGTGGGGGATTTTATGACTACTCTTAGTTTGCAGAATCATAGGAGGTTACTAGGCTAAAGGCCCAAGGGCTCTTGCAAGCCTAGTCAAGTGTAACCTCTGTTCCCAAGAATATCAAGGTATTAAGTGGAACTAAGTCAACAACTACTCCTCCTGTCTAAGAGGGACACAGGTGAAACTCCCAGGTGAATTTGCAGTTTCTCATTCAATCATCGAAAGTTTGCTTAAATAGGGTCAAGAAGGAGCTCTGCTTCACCTGAACTGGAAGTTTGTTCCAGAGGAGAGGTAACCTCTGCGAGACATATCTGTCTCTCCAGCAAGTTCTGTTGATGTAACATACTAGGTTGAGTTCCCTAAAGCGGGTGCGTCTTATACCATTTGATTTATGAATGTGCAGCATTTCCATTAGAGGAGGATCTGACATAGCTTCATATGCAAGGCAGAGGTCACCTCTTAGTAGTCTGTAAAACACAGAGTATAGTGACAGTGATTTCAGTCTGTCAACATATGACATATGCTGAAGATCCTGATGTATCTTTCTAAGAAACCTCTGAGGTCTTTCCAGTTACTGCAGGTGCCTGGTAAGGTACTTACCAAAGGTAGAATTGCAGTCTATTATTGTCCTGATGAGTGAGGAGTACGGGGGGGGGTTATAACCTCTTTTGTTCTGGATGCAATGCCCTTACTTATGAGGTGGATGATGTAGAAAGCCATTCTTACCACTGTGGTGATGTGGTGGTCAAAGGAAAGGTTGCTGTCAACCTGTGTGCCCAAATCTTTCACCCCCGATTGTGTGCTTTGGTTGCTATTATTAATGTGGTAATCTACAGGGACATCACCCTTGCAGAAGGGGATGATAATGCATTTTTTGCATTGAGTTTTATCCCATTTGGCACTAGTCAATTGTCTGTGTAAGCCCCTCTTGTAGGATGTTGACATCATTTGGGGACTCGATGACTGCACCCAGTTTATAATCGTCAGCAAACTTTGTCAGCCACAGGCCTTTTGTTTTAGCCTGTACATCTGAGAAGTAGATTCCAAACAATAGGAGCCCCATCACAGATCCCTGTGGAACACCACTGGTTACATATCTGCTGGTGGAGATAGAGTCATGTATTTTGACTGTGTGTGTTCTATTGGTGAGTCTAGTTTGCAACCCACCTAACAGTAGAACAGGTTAATCAAAAGCTGAGTGAGTTTATCAATGACGCCTGAGTAGGGAATAATGTCAAAGGCCTTTGCCAGGTCCTGGTAGGTCATTTGCATGGATTTGCCTTCATCCAGGGCTTTGGTGACTGTCTCAAAGAAGTCCACCAAGTTCAAGATGCAGGATCTCCCTTTAATGAAGCCAAACTGGGTCAGGATGAGCATTTGGAGGTCTCCTATATCTTGTTGATAAAGTCCATGGTTATTCTTTCCATAATGTGGATTAGGCTTGTCAGGCTTATGGGTCTATAGTTCCAGGGTCTGTGGAGGCACCTCCTTTATGTAATGGGATGACGGTTGGTGTTTTTCATTTAGCAGGTACAAAACCAGTGCTTAGACTGTGGTTAAAAAGAGTGCCCAGTAGTGCAGCTAGTTCCTGTTTTAATCCATTTAGAGCACAGCCTGGGATATTATCAGGTCCCATAGAGTCTGTCCTTTTGGCTTTGGAGAGAGCATTTATGACCTGCTCCTTGGAGATACTAGTTTGAGGGCAGGTGGTAGGGGTGCATTGGGGGATATGTGGCAGGGAAGGGGGAGATGTTTTCAATGAACCTGTTAGGTAGCAGGTTGGTTATTTCTGAGGGTATAGTATATGTGGTACCATTAACCAATTATGTGCAGATCTAGGTTTTTCCTTTAAAGTTTCTGAATAGCACAAAAAAGCCTTATTGTTATTCTTTGTGAAGGAGGCTAATTTGGAGCCATAGTTAGCTTCAGAATGCCTTACAAGATATCTTATTTGCTTCTTTAATCTGAGGAGGGAATGCTTCCTATTTAGAGACCGTTCATTTTTGCTCTTGGGCAGCAATTTCTTTCTCTTATTATATAACCCATTAATGGCAGATGTCCACCAGTCAGGCTTATTCTTTTTTAAGGATCTTGTTTTGATCCTATCAGGTATGGATGATCCCAGTATAGATGTCCATGCCATCAATGAGGGCAGAGGCTATGAAGCTAATAATGCCGTCACGTATTAGATTGTAATTGGCTTTGAAGTTTTTTAGTCTAGTTGCTGGTAATGGGGGGGCCAGATGTTATTGCTACTTCTAATGAGACTGATTTATGATCAGACCTCACTAGGGAGGTCTGCACACACAGGGTGGTGCAATGATCACTCATTTTAGTGAGCACCAAATTCAGAATGTTTATGCCCCTTGTGGGGGGTGTCAACCAACTGGTCCAGGGCACTGGAATTGATAAAGTCCAACAACCCTTGGACAAGTGTGTTAGTACACATATAATTTACCCAATCTATGGATGAGTAGTTAAATTCACCTAAAACCATGGTGTTTAGTTGTATCTTGAGTGATTCAAGTAGATCCAAGCATGCAATATAGGTATCCTGGTTCATGGAGGGGATTATATAACTGACAGTAACTTGGAGAGGATCTTACCTACAGTCAACTGGACCGGGATTAGTTCAAGGGAATCATTTTGATTAACCAATCTAGAGGTGTATTTATCTTTGATGAATATTGATACTCCACTTCCTTTAGTTCTCGCACTTTCAGTTTGTAGTCTGAATGTGTGGAAGGCATTATAACCCTGTATGGCTGGAGTGCTTTCTGTGGCCTTAAACCAAGTCTCTGTGACTGCACAGATGTCAGCATATTCTAAGATTAGGGATGGTTCCAGTGAATGTAGTTTTAGGTTTAGACTCCTACCATTTAGCAGCATTACCTTGAGGTTGCTTTTTGAAGATATTTTTACATCAGAAATTTTGCTGCTGTGATGTTGCCTAAAAAGGGCACTAATTGTGGAGGCAAGAGTCTTAGACAGTAACTGAAATCCCACAGGTGACAGATGAAGACAATCTTTGGCAAAGCAGCGTGGTCTAACTACCATGTCATCCCAGGCTGACAGGTACCAGATTCCCTTAGAATGACTCCAGAAACTAAGCCAATTGCTGAAGTCAATCATTTTTGTTTATGTTGTGGTATCATCTTAGGTGAAGGTGGTATGCTGCTCAAGGCTAGGGACATATCTGTCTGAGACACATATTCATACGCCGTAGATATAATCAACCTGCTGGCAGACAGGTTCAATGAAATCTTCACCCCCTGCCCCCCCATCAGTAAACCAGGAAATCCCCACCATCTGCCCCCTCCCCTCATCACCAGGGAGCAGGTACTTAATGCTGTCTCAAAGGCAAAAAATGCAGTCTCCATGGGACCTGACAACATCCCTGGCTGCATCCTACATGAACTCAGGCATGAGCTCTCAACTCCATTAGGCATCCTATTCAACCGAAGCCTGAGCACTGGCTTAGTCCAAGCTGAATGAAGGACAGTCACTGTCATCCCTCTACACAAAGGTGGAGCATCCACTGACCCAGGCAATTATAGGCCCATCAGCCTAACTAGCCTGATCTGCAAGGCCATGAAATGCATTATCATGGACCTTATAAACAAAGACATTGGCAACCTCCAAATGCTTGAGCCCACAGAGTTTGGTTTTCTCAAAGGGAGATCATGTCTATTAAACTTGGTCAACTTCTTCAAAACAGTCACCAAAGCCATGGACGAGAGGAAGAGGGTCCACACTGCCTAACTTGACCTAGCCAAAGCCTTTGACACTATTCCTCACTCAGGCATAATAGATAAACTCTCCCAGCTAGGCATCAACCTGTATGTACAAGATAGATGGCTAACTGGCTCACTGCTAAAACCCACTCAGTCAAAATAGGGAAAGCAAACTCTAGTAGTAGACCCGTAATGAACAGTTTACCCCAAGGATCAGTCTTGCAGCCTCTACTGTTTGGGATATACTTTTCTGAGGTGCAAGCCAAAACCAGTGGTCTGTGGCTGACCAAGTTTGCAGATGACTACAAGCTGGGTGCTGTCCTAAATTCCCCTAGTAATGTGAACATCCTCCAAGAGGGTCTTACCCAAACTAATGATTGGTGTCAGGAGCATGGCCTCAAACTGAATGCTAAGAAAAGCATCATTATCCCCTTTGGGGAAAATGGCATCCCCATTAATTATCACATTAATAACAATGTGCTAAGCATGAAAGCATTTGTGAGGGACTTGGACACTCAGGTTGATAGCAACCTGACTTTTGACCACCATGTTGCTTCCATTGTATGGAAGGCTTCCTACATGGCCCACCTCCTAAGAAAGGGTATTTCATCCAGAAACAAGGAGGTCATAACATCCCTGTACTTCTCCTTTATCAGACCCATTATCGAGTACAATGCCCCCTTCAGCATGTACCTTGCCAAGCACATGCAGCAGCTGGAGAGATCACAGAGGTTCTTGACCAGGAACATCCAGGGTCTCAAACACCTGTCCTATACAGATAGGCTAAAAGCCCTGTCCCTTTACTCAGTCTTGTACAGACTGCTCAGAGGTGACCTGTGTCTGGCATACAAGGCTATCTCAGACCCAGCCTTGATGGAGTTGCTGCATATCCATAAGTCAAAATCCACTCGGGGAACCCACATGCAAGGCCTAAACCTAGTCTGTGACATTAGTAGAATTGTTGGTGGGATAGATTTGTGTCCCAGAGACTCCCTCTGTCTGTGGAATGGACTCCCTCTCCATGTTAAGAAGAGTACCTCTCTAGCCCTCTTTAAGATTTAACTGGATGACTGGATGGGAAACAGAAAATACACCCCTGGGATCCCATCTGTGTCCCTGCTGGAAAGGGGAAACAGGTTCTGACTTTGTGGAAACATGGGTGAAATTCTTGGCTAGGCCTATAAGGGTTTCTGGGATAATAGTCTAGTATCATCCTATGAACCTATGAACCTATTCAGAGAGTTCAGTCATGTCTCTCTTCATATACTCCAGTGAGGCAATCTCAAGTCATTCATACCAACATAAACTTTGCTGGAGTCATAACATTGTGGAGAGACTTGAGTGCTTTTGTGATCTGGTGGATCCTGGCACCTGACAGACAGCTGACTGTGACCTTCTCCTTGTCCAGCCTGGTGAGTGGGACATCTATGTGTCTCACTATAGAGTCGCCTATAACCAAAAAATTTGGTTTAGACATTCTTTGTCTTAGGGACGCTTGTTTGGTGAGACGCTTGTGTTACTGCTAGTGGTTTTATGTGCATTGAATGCTGTATGTACTGTATTAGGTGTCACATGTTTGTGTTTTGGAGGTCTCTGGTGTTTAGGTAAATTTCTGGTGAGTACTTCCGCATATGATGGTTTATGTGTTGAGATCTTGGTTTGTGCAGGAGGTGTAGTATGTGGGCTGACAACCTGTTCAGTGTCACTGTTCTGTGAAAGACAGAGCAAGGATTCCAAATTCTTACTGTATATGCATTTCTCACAAATTGAGCTTGAGTAGTTTAGGAGTAGTGGGTTGTCAGTGTACATAAGGCAATTGCAACACTGCCTTGGTTGGCCAAGCATTTTTTTCCCCAGGGAAAATTTTCATTTAAGTGCACATTTGATGGAGTGAGGCTTGATTGACAGAAAGGTATTTGATGATTATGGTTTTCAACAAAGTGAAGTAGATGCTTTGGACCAGATGTTGCAGATTTTAAAAGTAAGATGGAAAAAATGGGTTAATATCTTAAGAGATGTAGTGTGCACTAAGCAGTTAGATATGACATAGGGGGTAACTTAAGTCTTGGCAATCTTAGAGGAAAGTCATTAATTTTAAATGAGTAAGATAGACTGGATGGGGATGGGCACTTAGTATTTGGATCTAGGGAATACAGTGAGATGACCAATAAATTTAAATAACTGAAGGGGTGTGACTTCACAAAATGATAATTTGTGCTTACTGAGATCGGCAATGAAAGAGGGCAGGGAATTAATTATACATTCAAATTAACACAAGAGACAAGTAACCGAAGAGACAGCGAGTTTAAAAACATAACAAAACCAAGATGAGAGAGTGGGAAAAATTTAACTTCTGTGTGACTCAAAAGAGACTAAACTCTGGTTTCCTTAGTTTAAATACACAACAGAAAACAGAATACAATTAAAACACAGCGTAATGAAAATGCACCACAATATACAAAATAGAAGAAAGCAATAAAACAATGGAAATTGCAAGATATCAATATAAGAAAAACAAACTAACCCTTCCCACATAGCAAGCTATGGCATAGCATGCGCAAACTTTTCTGGTAAAGCCTTGAAATGTTTTATTTTATCCCTTAAATAAAAGGTTTAGTTCCTAGATCCACCCTCAGTTCACATGCAATTAACCTTAAGTGACCTGTTCTAATTTCTGTGTACTCACAAGAGTCAAAGCTGTAGTTTTTTCTTTCCTTTTTAAAATTGCAACAGAAAACAGAATACAGTTAAAACACAATGTAATGAAAATACACCACTATATATATATATATATATATATATATATATATATATATATATATATATATATATATATGTGTGTGTGTGTGTGTGAGAGAGCACCCCATATAATCAAACATTCATAATCTCAAACATGTTTAGCACTGGCAGAAGTGATTGAAACTAGCTGCATCACTTCCGCCGGTGTTAAGTCTGTGTAAGATTGTTCACAGTGGGGGATTGGAGAATTTGTCCTTTCCTCACTGTAGAGCAATCTTAACTTAGGATATATAATTAGCAGGGGGTATGGGAGGCACAAGTGCTTTGTTTTTCCAGTGTTTTGGCTTTCAATATTTCAGGATCAATCATTAGTCATTCGAGGTTTGTGTACTTCGATGTTTAAAGTACAGCTATATATATATATATATATATATATATATATATATATATATATATATATATATATATATATATATATATATATATATATATATATATATATATATATATATATATATTCTATGGATTTTATACAGTAGCTATCTTACTAGCACTGTTGCACATGTCCCAATGTCCCATAGATGATACATATTTCCTACAAACAACTGAAAGGTGGTTTATGCCTGACATAGAAGGCATTCCTATATCCCACTCTGCTTGACCTTTTCCATATCCACAAAACGAACAGCACCAGAACTATTTGATCTAATGATCCTGTGACTTAAAGAGTACATGTTGGAGGGCAAGGAATGTATCTCACAGAATCCCCATTTTCTGGAATAGACTTCCCATCCATATGAAGCAGACCCCTTCTCCAAACATATTCTATCACAACCTGGATCAGTGGAAATCTGAACTTCACCCATGGTCTGACAGCTATTACTCTGATAGATAGCAACAGCTGTTAAATCATGCCTTAACTAACATACTTCCCTTAAAATTACCTTTAAGGTACAATGATTCACGAGATACATTTGGGTGGCATGGCTAGGCTTATAAAAGGTACCACTGGTCATTAGACTAGTATACACCTATGAACCTATATTGTAAAAAAAATAAAAAGTAAATTTACAAGGTAGAGAGTTAGATGGCAGCTGGGGTGTAATGAAGCAATAATCCATAAATGGGTGTATGGGTAATGTAGGATTTACCTACAAACCTGTACCTGCACCTGTCCGTGTGGTCTAATTATGCAGCTGAAACCCAAGTAATCAAACAAAGCCAGCTGTGGATAATCCCTACATTACTCACACACAGAAGTAGATTATTGCTTTCATACAATGCCAAATTTTTAATTGCTTACTTTTTAAAGTAATGGCATTGTATGTCCAAACTTAATCTTTGTGTATTTTTGCATCACTTTCTGTGGGTGCAGATAGCTTTCTAATGCACTTTATACACATAGGACATTTATTCACTGACTCTTGTGCAGTACATTATGACAAATGCAGATGGTGTCATTTCTTTTTTCCTTTAAGGAATCAGGAGTGTGCATATACTCTACTGTTTATCTGGGGACAGATGAAGACTCCTAATGTCTTGGGAGTGAATATGAATTTATTAAATGGGACCTTGTCTGTCCTGTATGTCTTTGGTTACCACTCAGACTTAACTGAAATCAACAAGTTTCAAAAGGGAAATTCAATATTACAAAAATAAGGTTGTACACGAACAATAAATGAATACACAATACAATTAAAAAGATAAACTAAACTAATTAAAGAGTTTTGAACAATTATGTAAAGGGTAAAAGCTATTTATGATAATTTAAAAAAGTAATCTGTCAGAAAGGCAAGTGTCACCAAATATGAAAAGAAATAACTATGGTATCAGTAAACTGGAAATATGGCAATGAAAAAGAAACATTAACACTTTTCCCCATCCCTTAATCCAAAATCATTTTGACTTCTATCCTGTTGATAGTTGCTTTGGCTTTTCCATTTTGCACAGCAGAGAACATAGAAGCTGTAACTTTTTATCTTCATAATTTTTATTGTTTTCCACATTTTCACAATTTTAATGCATTTTAATATCCTCACATTATTGAATCATAGTTTCCATAAGTAGGATTCATAAACCTTATATAAAGCATTCCATGTATTACATTAATAACATAATTTTTGGTCAATCATTTAATAAAACAATCATTAACCCTGCTTTTTCTTCCATTATACCCTTTCCAAGATCCCCCTCCCCCTTGTCACAGCACCACCTCTGACTTTTCAAATTCTTCCTGGCTATTCATATTCAGTTTATTGTATCTTGCTTTGTTTCCCTAGTTTCTACTCCAACCCTATCGCACCACCAGACCACTAAGATCCAGCAACAAAAATCACTTGCAGATCACTAAAGCCAATAACTCTGCTGGTGAAGCACTATTCTCCTGCACCATAGCCAAATTATGGAACTCCCTCCCACCCACAATTACCTCCATACCATCATGCACCCACTTCAAAACTTTACTATAAGCTCACCTAAAACATGCTGGCTATGCCCTTGCAACTCCCACTCTAATATCACCCACACCATCCAACCACTACCTTTCTTTCCACTCCACTAACTACCTTGATTATAGCAAGCTCAGACGCTCATAAGCCTAGTACTTATTATACAGCAGGAACTTTTTATTGTAACATTTGTTAATATCTGTTATGTACTTCACAGATAAAGATTCTAGTTGTCTACTGATGCACTATGTTCTTCATCTGTAAATATGTTGTAAGTAATTGCTATGTAAATTGTTAATCACTATGTAATCCAATGTAACTACTGTCTGTTTATTTTAACTGTGGAGCTTTTCTCCCCGGGCCTCCGCTGAAAATGGACCTACGTCCAGTCGGACACTCCTGGTCAGCAAATATAAATAAATAAATAAATAAACAGTCTCCATCTTATTATATCTTATTACACCTTATTACATCATCTTATTACATCTTATTCCTTAACTATTCTCTCATTTTATTATCTGCATCTTTTTCCTTTCCCAAGCTTATGTTTTTAACACCTATAGGTGGCTGAAGTTGTTGTCGGCCTTGTTCTATTTACAACTGGCACACTGATTACTTTAGCCAATCAGACTGCATGCTTTTGCAAGCCAATTAGTTCATATTGCATAATATGGAAACATCAAGGGTTATACACTTAGTTGGAAGGAACACAGAGAAGCTAGGCATTGTAGCCCAAGAAAGGGCAAAGAAAGAAATGATACATTATGCTACAATCACCCTTTAGTTATACACACAATGCAATATGACAGGTGGGTGCAATGGCCAATGAGTTGTTGGCATAGGTAGTTACAGGCACAACATCAAAAGCAGGATGGGCTCATGCTCATCTTATACAGAAAATTGGAGAGGAAGCACTTTGTTCATAGTGTACAACAAAGGAGAAAAGAAAGAAAGATAGATAGCTAGACTAGGCTGTGGCCAACATACAGTGGAAAATAAATGAAGAGGGTGGAGTTTGCCGTACATGTACTAGAAGACATCCAATAACAGAAGGGACAGATATGTCTGCATTGCGTTCTTCACAGGAAAATTGGAATTGGAATTGGAAGAATTGGCCAGAGTTTTGGAATAATAGAAAAGGAAGACAGGGATTTAGATAACAGCTACAAGATGGACAATTCAAGACTGAATTGAGGAAACATTATTTCAGAGAGAGTAGAGGAACACTTACACTTGAGGAAAGAGTGGTGGAAATTACTAAATGGAGTGGTTCAATGATGCCGTAAACAAGTGGCAGATGTAATGGGTTGGAGCAGGAAGGCTTGAGGCAATTGTATAACTACTAGATGCAGTTGTTATGTAGATGTGAAAGGGCATCTTTGTTCTTCTGTTCAAATCTTTTTTATGACCTTATGCCTGCATGTTCATAAAAACTGTATAACAAAACAGTATATACCATTTCCGGATGTTCAGTAAATTATATTCACTTCCTGGAATTAAACTCTGGCTTAGAGGTTAGAAGAGACAGGTATGAGAAGGAGGAAAGGGTGCTATCAGATTCAGGGGGGGGTAGTAAAGTGTTTGAGAGGAAATATGGGAAAAAGTTGATGGTGGGAAGAGGGCATTTGAGTGTAATAACAATGGAGTATATATGTTAAGACATCTTTAAATGTTGCTAGGTTAAATGAGTTTACTGTACCTTTTACTATTCCTGATACTAAGTTAACAAATATTCTACATATTTACATATCTATAAAATCAATGAACAAAATAACAGTGTTGAATTAACTCCATATGAAACATGCTAACATTTTTTAATTTAGTCAGAAGATTTTTTGGGGAAATTCTTTAATGAGCATGAGGTTTTAAGGAGAGCTTGCAAGTGCATTATGTTCTATTTGAAAATATGTTAACAAAGCTGATATTGCATTTGGCAGAGCACAGTAACATCTGTACAGATTTATTTAATATTAAAATGAAAGTTTAAGTGATTAGATTTAAAAAATGTCTTTACTGCACCCATAATGATGCAGTGTGAAGAGTTTTGGCCTCTTTTTAAGATGACATTGTGTTTTATTGCCTTTAAAAATGAGAACTGGAAAAATTCAGGCATGATTCCTTTTGACTGGAACACTGCCACCAGATAAACATAATGAAGTTAATGAGAAGGGGATAGCCAAAAGTCTGTAGAGTACTTGAGGATTTATGTGAAAGTATTATGAAGCTCTACAGCTAAGCTGATACATCACCCTTTGGAACAGGAATAACGTGTTACAGAATGTACATTAGTCTGAACATCTGACATGCATTATGTAAGATATGAGGTGGAGGTATTAGAAATAACCACGTTATTTAACAAAGCTTAGTAAAAGTGGTCAATATTTTGTGAGACCTATTCTTAGTGCTTCAGATACAGTTACATTTACATAGAACAAGTACATTCTAGGCATACATTATACAATTCATTGACGAAGTACATCCATCTTAGAAGCTATATGAGAGCAACTGTATCATTGTGTGATGACAGCAGGCTACATTACTTAATATAGTGATGCTAACTTAAATAAAAATGTTTTCAAATCACATATGAAGCTCACTCGAGGGATGTCCTCCTTCAAAGTTTTGTGTAGTAAGGTTTAAGATAAATGGAATTGTTTCTTAAAATGCAGGATCTCTGAGTGATGTTTTTTTTTGTCGTGATTGTCAAACAACCTTCCATTGTACAATGAAGTAGTTTTATAGTTTGCAATGGTACAGCTTTGTTAATAAATATTTTGACCCCAGGTTACAGAAAGTTTTGTTGGAGACATGCATTGCCGAGGTGTCTTCTGCACTTTTCCCAGTAATGAGAAATGTGTTGAACATCTACATACTGCTAAGACTGTTATCAGACATATGTCACCCAACAGACAGCCCTTTTGATATTCACTATATTTTGTATTATAGAAAGGAATCTTCAAAAAGCAAGCATTTGTATTGGATTATGAAGTTATTAGGAGTAGCCTGGACTTTAATCTTGGTGAAGGTTATCAGGACTATTGCCAAAACCACAGCAGCCAGCACTGTTAGTTTATCCTCAGGAATGCAATGCTATTTTTCTTGTTTGTTACTTACTGTGTAATTGCCCAGTATATCCCTCCACAGCATCCGTTCCTTCTTTTGCCGTGCTATATCACTAGCACTTCATGCTTTTCAGGTTTAAGTCTTTCCCAGCTAAGCAGGATTCAGTACAAGAATAAATAAGTATGTATTACATTTATTGTGATTATAGCACCTGCTGGGGCTATCTTACTTACCTGCACTCCACCGTTATAGCATACTTCATTTCCATGTGACTTATTTTATGAAACATTTCTTTTATCCTCACTTTCCTTAATATCACATGGTATTTATAAGTGGAGTTTATAGTCATTTTCCTTCTTTTCTTCTGCTGGACAGGATTCATTCTTGGAACATAAGTGCACAGAAACATACAAACAAAAATAGACAAGTGCCATTGGAGACCATAAGAAGCCTAGCCATAGAAAACGTTAAGCTGAAACACTCAATAGTTCTTCCCATCATTAACTCCCAAATTAAGCGTAGCTATACGCGATAACTCGTGAAAATTGTGTGTCTCTCTAAACAGTCATCAAGCCTAACCTTGAAGGTAGGTAAACCATATTTATTATAATATATATATTCTATTGGCTGGGAACACATTGACTTATAAACTGTCCCTGCAGTCAGTGTTATTTATTTGTTGCCATTGATTTAGGTCCCTAATACAAAGTATGTAGAGCCAATGGCTTGGCAAAAAAAAGGAGGTGAAATAGAACTGGGTATCTCATGGCTCAATAAGTTGACATGAACAAAGTAAAATAAAAACATAGACAAAGGCCACATTGGAGCAGCTGGTAGGTGACTGAGCATAAAGAGATTAATGTTAATCTATCATGATAGTTGAAGGATTTAAGGCCTTTCATTTTCTTGTTTAGAAATCTTTACTAATTGAGTGATCTGCTTGGTTTGTACACATACCAGAGGGGGTACTGTATTCAGTATAGGGTCTGATAACAATAATACAACAGTGGGATGACCTCTTTGGATCTTGAGGTTATTCCCTTGAAAATGAACTGAGCCAGAGAAAAGGATTTCCAGAGTGTGGTGGAAACATGATGACTGAATGAGGAAAAGTTGTCGACATAAATATACAAGTCTCTTATGACCATGTCTGTTTGAAGAGGTACACCATGTATAATATATGAGGTGGGAGAAGCTTTGGTGTCAAGTATTACTACTCTGCACTTTTTTACATTTAGCTTAAGACTGTTAATGATACATCAGGTATGTGCATATTCTAGCCCTTGTTGTTTACTATCAGTGGATGAGCAGTTAATAATGCCTAGCTTGTAGTCATCAGCAAACTTAGTCAGACACTTTTCTGTGTAATTGGATTGGTTATCTGTAAAATAAATGCCAAACAGGAGTGGGCCCAGCACTGAACCCTGTGGTACCCCACTAGGTAAAATTTACAGTCAAATAGAGTATTAGCAAATTTCACTACCTGTGATCTGATTGATATCTAATTTGCAATCCAAAAGAGAATAGGCTGGACTCATGAATGGATAACGTTTGTGTGACATGCACATGATAGGGCACTATTTTGTATTCATTAAATGGCTCTTTAGCAGCGTATGTTAATGAAAGCATAACTAGTTAAATTACACGCTAATTTACCAATCCAAGGTGATGGAGCCATTCAGGTAGCTATAAAGTGATATAAAAAAATCAAAGCCAGTGAAAACGACAACTGAACAGTAACACAAGTGAGCTGGTATCACCAAACGGATGCACAATAAATGATAACCGAAATAAAAGTACCAAACTTCCTTTAATAGACCGTTAAACAAACATTAAGTAAACATTAAGCGCTTTCATCCACTGAAAGACTTCTTCAGAATGCCATATTCACCTACTTACAATAAATATAAAAACTTTTTGATGCCAAACACCGCCTTCTTTAAAGTTTAAAATTTAAAGTGACACAACATATAAAATCATACTACATCAATGCTTTGAATGCATTATTCCACAAATCATTAACAATGTATAAAAAATTCATAAAAAATGCTTAAAAAATCTTACTAGTCATGGAGTATGAATAATACATATATAAGAAACTTCATTAATTAAATATTTAAAGCGCACATTATATATTCCCAGTAAATCATGTTGGTATTGTGCGCTACAAGTTAGTGTACAAAGCACTTATTTATAAATGACTGTTCTCCGTTGACACATGACACTGTATATACATAATATCTTCTGTTAAGAACTCTATGGGAGTCTTATCAAAGCACTAAAACCACCAACCTAAAACCACACGGTGTCCATACAAATGAATCAATAAACAATACTGAAATTATAAATAGCTAGTATTGATGACTGTGCTTCCTAAACTATAATACTGTCTGATACTAATGCAGTTTAAAATTGGTTTAATAGTTATAAAATCATTTAATCCTGGTTCCCTCCCAGCATCAGTAATAATTTGCCAAATAATCTCCTTTTTATTTAGTAACGCTCTAAAAGTTCCACCTCTTGGGTCTATTTTCAACTGATCTATAATTCCAAACTTGAAAACGTGTTTCTCCCCATTATCAAATATGTGTCTACTTAATGCATTATTCATATCCTTGGTTCTAATGCTGTACAAATGATCGTATATCCGCATTTTAAATTGACATTCCATTTTCCCTATATAGAAACCAGAACATGACATGCATTTAGCTAAACATATAATATTTTTGGTGTTACAGTTCCCTTGTTTAAATTTGATAATGATCCTATTAATATTTTCCAAAACTAAACTATCCACTTCCAAAATGGCGTGGCACTGGTTGCAAGAACCGCATTTTTTTTTGTGTCTACCAGTGCCACAATAAATCCTAGTAAGATGTCCACATTCTAATTTCTTTTTTAAATTAGGTCCAGTTTTGTATACAAATATTAGAGAAATACCCACAATAGTTCTTAGTTCTTCATCCACCATCAACACACTCCAATTCTTTCTCATAATTTTTTTGATACTTTCTACATATGGAGAATACTCTAATATACACGCCCTATTAAACTGTAATGTATCTGCAAGTTCTGGAGAATTTCCATTTTTGTGCAAATCTCTTCCTAATAAAGGGGGAAATTTATTACCCCACTCACTTATAACATATTTGGATGTATTTTCCAACATAGCAGTGGGATATCCCCGTGATCTAAACATTTGACATATATGTTCTATTTCCCTCACCATATCTACATATTCAGAAGTCATACGGGCTGCCCGTATACATTGACTTTTAAAAATATTTTTCATCATACTTCTTGGGTGGCAGCTTGTAAATTCTAAATAACTATTGGAAAAAGTTTTTTTCCTGAATATGTTAGATTTAAACCCTGTTTTAGTCATGGAGATGTGAGTATCCAAATACGCAATACCTTTGTTGTTATAAGTGTGTGTAAATTTCAAAAATGAACTTAATGTATTCAAAAATTCAATAAAGGGGACGACACTATCCATGTCATCTCCCCATAACACAAACATATCGTCTAAAAATCTAGAGTAATAGATCACTTGTTTATAGTGTTCATTAGTGAATAATTGGGTTGTTTCCCATTCTAACATAACTAGGTTGGCGTAGATGGGGCACAAGCCACCCCCATTGCTACGCCCCTAGTTTGTTTAAAATTTTCCCCCTCAAAATGTATGTAATTATGGTCCAACACCAACGACATTAATTCCATAATGACATTTATCTTATCCCATTCCAAGTCTGAATACTTAATCAAACTGTTACAAAAATATTCTAGTCCTATTTCCTACGGAATACTGGAAAATAGACCTATGACATCTATGGTTATAAATGTACTATTTTCTTTCCATATTTCAGTAGTCAATTTGGCTAAAAATGACCAAGAATCTTTGACTAAATGCGTGATTTTTTTCATACACAGGTTTAAGCCATCTATCTATTACCACTTCCAGTGGCTACGTCTTTGATCTTCTTCCTGAGACAATGGGGCGAAAAGGTGGATTTTCTATATTTTTATGAACTTTAGGTATTCCTACTATACTTGGTAAAGTTGGATGTTCAACTTTTAAAAATTTATAAGTGTCATTGGTAATGCGATTATCCAATAAAAATTCTTCCAAGCATAAATCAATATGCTTGTAACCGATGTTTATCTCATTAATGGATATAGTTTTGTAGTTACCTGTGTCATAAAGTATTTTATACATTTCATTGACATAGTCATATGTATTGTATAATACCACCCCTCTCCCTTTGTCTGGTTTCATCACTCTTATGTCAGGATTTGCTGTAAGTTCTTCTAATACTGTTCTTTCCTCCATATTCAGATTGTCATGACTTTTCATTTTCAAAAATTGTCTATTGATGTTATATACTTCAGTAATCACAGATTTTTCAAAAATACCCACATTAGGATAGGAGGGTGGTATACATTTACTTTTTTTCTTTAACTCTCCACTTTTTGGATTGTATATAGTGTTCTTGAAACACATAGCCAAATTTAATTTACGGGTAAATAATTTAATTTCTATTATAGTGTCAACCAAATTAAATGTAGGCCTGGGTATGAACTTCATACCCGTAGCCAACAAAGTAAAATGCTCAAATTTCAAGTCGACATTAGTGTAATTATAAATATTAAAGTTGTTATAACTTCTTACTATGTCACCTGACGAAGTTGTAAGTCCATCTTGTAGTAGGTCATTATGTACTGTTACTAGTATTCTGTTCTCATTCCTTCCTCCCCATAGTTCACTACTTCCTGATTCTGATGCCACTTCTGTCTCTGTTTCCTCCATTTCCAATTCCTTTTCTGCACTATGTTTGTCCCATAATTTCTCTCCCTGTGAAAATCTTGCTCTTCATATCTATCTCTGTACACTTTGTTTCTTATATTTTTGTAGGAATTGGAATTTTCTTGTGATGTTTTCTCCTTCCATATATATATATATATATATACCTTATTCTTGTTGTATTGTTCTAAATCTCTCTGAATTTTCCTACTCTTTTTGTTGTATATACCTTGTGCTTTCTTATCCGCATATCTAAATGGCTTCTCATACAGTTTCTTCCACTGAGGAAATAACAAATCATGAACAATCATGTTATTCAGTTTCTCAACTTCAGCTAATAACTTACATAACCTTTCATCATTTTTCTTGATAAGTTTTTTCATAAACTCTATGCCAAAACTGTCAAATAATACATTGAAATCATGTTTGGTATTTTCATCCATTTGAACACCCATAGCGACCTTGAAAAATCTAAGCCCCATAGGCACAATTTTTGATTGTTCATGATTTGTTATTTCTTCAGTGGAAGAAACTGTATGAGAAGCCATTTAGATATGCGGATAAGAAAGCACAAGGTATATACAACAAAAAGAGTAGGAAAATTCAGAGAGATTTAGAACAATACAACAAGAATAAGGTATATATATATGGAAGGAGAAAACATCACAAGAAAATTCCAATTCCTACAAAAATATAAGAAACAAAGTGTACAGAGATAGATATGAAGAGCAAAATTTTCACAGGGAGAGAAATTATGGGACAAACATAGTGCAGAAAAGGAATTGGAAATGGAGGAAACAGAGACAGAAGTGGCATCAGAATCAGGAAGTAGTGAACTATGGGGAGGAAGGAATGAGAACAGAATACTAGTAACAGTACATAATGACCTACTACAAGATGGACTTACAACTTCGTCAGGTGACATAGTAAGAAGTTATAACAACTTTAATATTTATAATTACACTAATGTCGACTTGAAATTTGAGCATTTTACTTTGTTGGCTAAGGGTATGAAGTTCATACCCAGGCCTACATTTAATTTGGTTGACACTATAATAGAAATTAAATTATTTACTCATAAATTAAATTTGGCTATGTGTTTCAAGAACACTATATACAATCCAAAAAGTGGAGAGTTAAAGAAAAAAAGTAAATATATACCACCCTTCTACCCTAATGTGGGTATTTTTGAAAAATCTGTGATTACTGAAGTATATAACATCAATAGACAATTTTTGAAAATGAAAAGTCATGACAATCAGAATATGGAGGAAAGAACAGTATTAGAAGAACTTACAGCAAATCCTGACATGAGTGATGAAACCAGACAAAGGGAGAGGGGTGGTATTATACAATACATATGACTATGTCAATGAAATGTATAAAATACTTTATGACACAGGTAACTACAAAACTATATCCATTAATGAGATAAACATCGGTTACAAGCGTATTGATTTATGCTGGGAAGAATTTTTATTGGATAATCGCATTACCAATGACAGTTATGAATTTTTAAAAGTTGAACATCCAACTTCAGCGAGTATAGTAGGAATACCTAAAGTTCATAAAAATATAGAAAATTCACCCATTGTCTCAGGAAGAAGATCAAAGACGTAGCCACTGGGAGTGGTAATAGATAGATGGCTTAAACCTATGTAAGAAAAAATCACGCATTTAGTGAAAGATTCTTGGTCATTTTTAGCCAAATTGACTACTGACATATGGAAAGAAAATAGTACATTTATAACCATAGATGTCATAGATCTATTTTCCAGTATTCCAAAAGAAATAGGACTAGAATATTTTTGTAACAGTTTAATTAAGTACTCAGACTTGGAATGGGATAAGATAAATGTCATTATGGAATTAATGGCGTTGGTGTAGGACCATAATTACATACATTTTGATGGGGAAAATTTTAAACAAACTAGGGCCGTGGCAATGGGGGCGGCTTGTGCCCCATCTACGCCAACCTAGTTATGTTAGAATGGGAAACAACCCAATTATTCACTAATGAACACTATAAACAAGTGATCTATTACTCTAGATTTTTAGAAGATATGTTTGTGTTATGGGGAGGTGACATGGACAGTGTCGTCCCCTTCATTGAATTTTTGAATACATCAACTTCATTTCTGAAATTTACACATACTTGTAACGACAAAGGTATTGCATATTTGGATACTTACATCTCCATGACTAAAACAGGGTTTAAATCTAACATATTCAGGAAAAAAACTTTTTCCAATAGTTATTTAGAATTTACAAGCTGCCACCCAAGAAGTATGATGAAAAATATTTTTAAAGGTCAATGTATACGGGCAGCCCGTATGACTTCTGAATATGTAGATATGGTGAGGGAAATAGAAAATATATGTCAAATGTTTAGATCACGGGGATATCCCACTACTATGTTGGAAAATACATCCAAATATGTTATAAACTTATAAATGAGTGGGGTAATAAATTTCACCCTTTATTAGGAAGAGATTTGTACAAAAATGGAAATTCTCCAGAACTTGCAGATACATTACAGTTTAATAGTGCATGTATATTAGAGTACTCTCCATATGTAGAAAGTATCAAAAAAATTATAAGAAAGAATTGGAGTGTGTTGATGGTGGATGAAGAAGTAAGAACTATTGTGGGTACTTCTCCAATATTTGAATACAAAACTGGACCTAATTTAAAAAAGAAATTAGAATGTGGACATCTTACTAGGATTTATTGTGGCACTGGTAGACACACAAAAAAATGCGGTTCCTGCAACCAGTGCCATGCCATTTTGGAAGTGGATAGTTTAGTTTTGGAAAATGTTAATAAGACCATTATCAAATTTAAATAGGGGAACTGTAACACCAAAAATATTATATATTTAGCTAAATGCATGTCATGTTCTGATTTCTATATAGGGAAAACGGAACGTCAATTTAAAAAGCGGATATACGATCATTTGTACAGCATAAGAACCAAGGATATGAATAATGCATTAAGTAGACACATATTTGATAATGGGGAGAAACACGTTTTCAAGTTTGGAATTAGATCAGTTGAAAATAGACCCAAGATGCGGAAATTTTAGAGCGTTACTAAATAAAAAGGAGATTATTTGGCAAATTATTACTGATGCTGGGAGGGAACCAGGATTAAATGATTGTATATCTATTAAACCAATTTTAGAACTGCGTTAGTATTAGACAGTATTATAGTTTAGGAAACGCAGTCATCAATACTAGCTATTTATAATTTCAATATTGTTTATTGATTCATTTGTATGGGCACCGTGTGGTTTTAGGTTGGTGGTTTTAGTGCTTTGATAAGACTCCCATAGAGTTCTTAACAGAAGATATTATGTATATACAGTGTCATGTGTCAACGGAGAAGAGTCATTTATAAATAAGTGCTTTGTACGCTAACTTGTAGCACACAATACCAACATGATTTACTAGGAATATATAATGTGCGCTTTAAATATTTGATTAATGAAGTTCCTTATATATGTATTATTCATACTCCATGACTAGTAAGATTTTTTAAGCATTTTTTATGAATTTTTTATTCATTGTTAATGATTTGTGGAATAATGCATTCAAAGCATTGATGTAGTATGATTTTATATGTTGTGTCACTTTAAATTTTAAACTTTAAAGAAGGTGGTGTTTGGTGCCAAAACATTTTTATATTCATTGTAAGTAGGTGAATACGGTATTCTGAAGAAGTCCACTTTCAGTGGATGAAAGCGCTTAATGTTTAGTTAACGTTTATTTAACAGTTTATTAAAGGAAGTTTGGTACTTTTATATCGGTTATCATTTATTGTGCATCCGTTTGGTGATACCAGCTCACTTGTGTTACTGTTCAGCTATAAAGTGATCATGTACACTTGGCGTAGCTCTTTGCCATGAACTCCAAAACCTACTGGAATATGATCAGCAACACACTTAGAGAAAAAAACAATGTTAGGAGCTGCTGCTGCTGTCTTGCATGTTTATGTGTAGGCTAAAATCTGTTCTGTTGCTGCTGACAGACCTCAGTCAAAGAGAAGAAGGGTGTTCAGACCCCGTGTAGCATATCATGGACTACATGATATTGAAATAGTAGATTCATACAGGGATAATAGGGATGCATTACAGGAACTCTACAATTTCTGCTGCCCCCACATCAGATCAAGGGGAAATTGAGGAGAACCTATTGCCTGCGGTATATGCCAGAGACCCAAAGGGGGACATACTAGGGACGTCACAGGCCTCAGCCTCCAGAATATTGTACCAATGTCTTAATACTATGCTAGAACATACAAGGAAGTACATTTATTTTCCATGCACACTAAAGGAGAGCGCAAGAACAATGCGGGCATTTTATACTGTAGCACACTTCACTGACATTTTGAGGCCATAGACTGCACTCACAGAAATAAAAGCCCCACTTGGTGAACAGGGAAGAGCATACATCCACAGGAAGGGGTTCCACTCAATCAACTGCCAACTTACCTGTAATGCCTGAGGTATCATCCTTAAAGTGTGTGCAAACAACCCAGGCAGTTACCATGACTCACACATATGGCACTCATCTCAGCTTTACACAAGATTTGCAAGGGTTGATGTTCCACAAGGCCATCTACTGGGTTATGCAGGTTATGCACTGAAACCATGACTCATGACACCCATTAGAAATGCACACACACCCACAGAAGAAGACTACAATGATGCCTAGGCTTAAACTAGAAACATCACAGAGCATGTGTTTGGCATGCTGAAGTCAAGGTTCTGTTGTCTAGACACATCAGGGAGAGTCCTACACTATGACCCAGGCACCTATGCAGAAATTCTCACTATATGTGCCATGTTGCACAATATCATCTTAAGAAAGCAGCTGTGACAGGAACAGCAAGGACAAGGATCAAACATTTCTGGACCACAGGCAGGAACAGCACCTCTCGCACATACAGACAAGGATTCTGAGGGAGAACCTCCAGCTGCAGAGGAAACTGGCAGTTGTAGGCATGCACAACATGCCCTTGGCTTGGCTAAGAGAAAAGGATAACGCAGACACTTGCTAGCAAAGAGGCAAAGGGTAGCACATGCATTCACCAGCTAAGAGGTAAATGATAGTGCACATACACTCACCAGCGAATGAATACATATAACAACCTAAGCATGTACTAATATTAAAACTGATGCCAGCCAATGCCCATAGACTTTACTTCTTCATGCAATGGCTGCAATGACTGTGTACAGATATCACCAGATGGAGACAGCTGCAAAGGACACGACACTTATGTAAATATAACTGTGGAACCTGTAGTATATGAACAAATGTGTAAGAAGATAAATGTAACTGATAAACCCACACACTGTTAATCATGAATGTATTCAAGCAGAACTTTTGTGAGATGTCCACCAATGACATTATTAGCTTATAGGAATGATATCTGCAATATGCAGGTATGGGTTGTACACAATAACTGGCATCAAGCTGGTCACTTACTCACTACACAAAATAGTCAACAAGGCACTTATATCAACAGTTTCACAAGTACAGCAATAAGCAGGAATGCAATATCAGTGATTTGAATGCATGACTTATAATACTAAGTGAAAAAAAATCTTTCCAAAATGAGCATGCACAACAACATCCCAAATTTTCAAAACAGAACATTCAGTAAAGTAGGAAGCATCTCAAGGCCAATAACAAGAGATATATCCCAATCAAAATTAAGGTTTGCTTTTATGTGTATGAGTTGGTATGGGCTGTTTTTGTGAAATGTGCATGTGTCTGCATGAACAAAATCAAGGTCTTTGCAAGCACTACATCCTGTCATGCTGGACAGGTGTGAGTCATTCATGGTTCATAGGTTCATAGGTTCATAGGTTCATACTAGGCTATCTGCCCAAGGGCATTTATAAGCCTAGCCCATAGTTATGTGGCTTTCGCCACCCCTTTAGTTTGAATAAAAACTATGCCTATCATTTTTCTGTGCCTCTGTCAAGCAGTGACACTGAAGTAATCCCTGGGGTATATCTGCGATCTCCCATCCATTGGTCAAGATTCCTCTTGAACAAGGCCAGCGAGGTGCTCTGCCTCACATGTACCAGGATTTTGTTCCACAGCATAGGGAGTCTCTGGGTGATGAATCTGTCTCTCCAGCACATTCTATTTATAACCGTGTCAAGGTTTAAGTCTCCCGCCCTTGTGGTTCTGAGGGATCTAGATTTTTTGAGGTGAAGCATATTCATCAAATCTGGGTTTGACATGGCCTTATATGTCAGGCATAGGTCACCTCTGAGCAAGCGGTATGAGACTGAATAGAGCTGGAGTTCTTTCAATCGGGCAGCATAAGACATATTTTTGAGACCCTTTATCCTTTTGGTGAGGAACTTTGGGGCCTTTCAAGCCGCAGCAGGTGTCTGGTCAGATACATTCCAAATGGGGCATTGTACTCAATCATAGGTCTAATGAGTGATGAGTACAGGGGGACGATGACCTCCCTTGATCTAGATGTGAATCCCTTCATGATCAGGTGGGCGATATAGAAGGTTTTCCTAACTACTTTAGCAACATGAGTGTCAAACGAAGGCTACTGTCAACTTGGGTCCCCAGATCCCTGATGACTTTTCTGTGCTCAGTGGATTGCCACCTATATGGTAGCTAGGGGTAACCTTGTTTTTCCCGAAGGGTATGACTATGCATTTTTGGCGTTTAACTTCAGGCCATGGCTCTGGCACCAGTTATCCGCTTCTGTGAGGCCCTTCTGGGGATATCTGTGTCAGATGTGTTTTCGACTATAGCCCAGTTTGCAGTCATCTGCAAACTTTGTCAGCCATAACCCTCCTGTGTTTGCTTGTACTTCAGAAAAGTAGATGCAGAACAAGAGTGGACCCAGGACTGAGCCCTGTGGGACACCACTTGTGACAGGCTTTGAGTCTGACATGGCTCCAGCAACTCTGACCCTGTGGGTTCTGTCACTTAGCCAGTTTGCAACCCATCTTGTGATGTATGGGTTTACATTCAAGCTGATGAGTTTTTGATGATACCTGAGTGGGGTATTGTGTCAAGGCCTTTGCCAGGTCGAGGTAGGCTGTATGGACTGCCTTTCCTCATCAATGGCCTTGGTGACTGTCTCGAAAAAGTCAACCAAGTTTAAGAGGCAGGATCTGCCTTTGACAAAGCCAAGCTGGGTTGGATCCAAAGTCTGCAAGTTCCCTATGTCTTTATTTATGAGTTCCATTATGATCCTCTCCATGGCTTTGCAGATAAGGCTTGTCAAGCTAATGGGGCGGTAATTTCCAGGGTCTGTGGAGGCACCGCCCTTATGAAGTGGGACCACAGTCGCCGTGTGCCACTCCTTGGGTACGTATCCTGAGGTGAGGCTAAGATTAAACAGCTGTCCTAACTGTGGGTTTAATTCCTCGTTGAGTTCATGAAGCACACAGCCGGGGACACCATCTGGTCCCATGGATGCTGTGTTTTTTGCCTTAGTGAGGGCAGTTCTCACGGGGGGGTGGGAGTTGTTTGGGGGGCTACAATCCTCTGGAATAGATATCTCTCCTTTGGGGGAAAGAAGTTTGCACTGAACCTGTCAGCCAGTATGTTAGCAATGTGTGTAGGTTCAGTAATTTTCACATCATTTTGAACTAATTCTGAGCATATCTGGGAGTTTCCTCCTAGGTTTCTAACATAGCTAAAGAAGGCCTTATGATTGTCTTTAGAGTCCTTGGCGATTTTTCTCTCAAAATTTGCCTTGGATGATTTTATGAGAGCTCTTAGTTTTTTACTTATAATGATCAAAGGTGTCTTACCTTTCAATGATTTTGCTCTATCTTGTAGTAGCTTCCTCCTTTTGTTGTAGAGCTTGTTTATGGCTGGGGTCCACCAGACTGGACGCTTGCCTTTGGTACAGAGAGTCTTAGTTTTGTTTGGGATTGCCTGATCCATGCAGTCCTGCAGGTGCTGGTAGAAGGCATTTGTAAGTGATTCAGCGGTTTGAGTAATGTTTACCACTGGCTCAGGGGCCTTAAAGGAGACCACACTAGTTTTTAGAAGTGTGAAATCGGCTTTTGATAAGTTTTTCACTGTGGTCTTTTTTGTTTCAGGTGGGGGCGGGATGAGGACCTCCAGCGAGATTAGTTTATGATCTGATCTCACCACTGAGGGGTATACTTCCGGTGTTGAACATTTTGATCCCATGTTCGTGATGATGAGATCAAGTATGTTTTCTCCTCTTGTGGGGATGGTGACTAGTTGTTCCATGGCATTTGAGTTTATGAACTCCAGGAATCTTTGGGTTAGAGTGTTCGGGCTTGAGTAGTGTTCCCAGTCTATATTAGGGTAGTTGAAGTCACCTAGTATGATGGTGTTTGAAGATACATTTATCCCCTCCAATGTTTTCAGGAAGGCCATGTGAGGTTCCTGAGTTTGAGAGGGTGGCCTGTAACATGCTACAAATTGCAGAGCAGTCTTACCTATGGTTAATTGCACCTGGATGGTCTCCGATGCATCGTGCGTTGCCACCAACCTTGAGGTGTGGGTGTCCTTTATGAATATGGACACCCCCCCCTCCTTTCTTGGTGTTGTCCGGATTTTGGGGCCGGAACGCATGATATGAGGTGAAACCTGTTAGTGCTGGGGTGCTCTCATGAGCCTTGAACCAGGTTTCTGTCACAGCACAGACATCGATGTTCTCCATATTGAGAAGGGCCTCAAGTGCGTGCATCTTGAGAGTGAGACTTCTGGCATTGAGCAGCATTACCCTTAGTTTTTTCCTTTTGGTGTTCTAGGGTGGTAGGTTTAGAATTTGAGCCTTGCCTAAAAAGGCACTATGGGGTGGCAAGAGCCTTTGCCAATATCCGAAGCCCAGGGTGACAGGTGCAAGCCGCCCCTTGAAGCAGCGTGGCTTATCCAGCATGTCATCCCAGGCAGACAGACATTGATCCCCTTTGAATGACACCAGAATTTAAGCCAATTATTAAAGCTGATCATCTTATCACTGTATTGTGGCATCATTCTAGGTGAAGGTAGGATACTGCTCAAGGTCAGGGTCATACCTGCCTGGGCTACATAATCAGAGAGCTCCTTGATGTCCCTTTTCATGTAGTCCAAGGAGGTACGTCTCAGGTCGTTGACACCAGCGTGGACAATGACTGAGTCATACTTGTACCTGCTGTTGAGAGACCTGAGTGCTTGCGTTATGTGGCGGATTCTAGCGCCCGACAGGCAGCTTACTGTGACCTTCTCCTTACTCAGTCTGGTGAGCGGGACGACAGTGTGTCTGACTATGGAATCACCAATGACAAGTGTGTCTGGCATTTTGTTTGGCCTTAAGGGCTGTGACTGTTTGACACTCTGACTGTGTGGTCTATGTGTTGCATGTGTTGGGTCGTGAGGTGGTAGTTGTTTGGGTATCTGCTTTGGTGGCCTCTGCTGTTTTGGTAAATTTTTGATCAGAGCCTCGAGTATGTCTTTGTGTGAGTATGTGTATGATTTGAAGTTGTGATGGTACCATGTGTGACTGGGTATGTATTGTGTGTGGTTACCTTCTCCTCCTGTCTGGTCTTGCCAGTCCTATGTTGAGAGAGCTCAGCCTCCAGTTTGGCCGTATAGTTGCATCTCTCACATGTATTTGTGTTTTGTGGGAGAAGGAGAGGATTGTCTGTGTACATGAGGCAATTGTAACATTGCCTCAATATTCCCGGGTTCACCAGTTGAGCTGGAGAGGACACTAGCAACTGATCCCTCGACATACTAGAAGTAGTAGATAAAGAGACTTTCAAAGGACTCCGGGGGGAAGTGGGTTTTAGGCTGGTGGGGTACTATCTATAATAAGAGTGCTTTATCAAGGTGCAAGTACTGTAGGAGTAAGTGCTAGGCTTTACAGATAGAGAATAGTCTACTTGGGAATCAAGTAGAGATGAACTTTTCAGTTATAGGATATGCTGGTTAGATCAGCAGTACAGCTCGAGGAAGGTAGTTCTAAGGGAAAATTTGAAGAGTGGAATTTAGATGGCCAATAGTTTAACCTTGTTTAACCGCCGCTGCTCTTGTGTGCAACAGTGGTAACTCAGCTAAATCGCTAATGCGCTTAGCGTGTTTTATAGCAGGGGGCTGAAGGGAGCTAGGAATTGGTCCAAAATGACCAATGGACTACTAGTTTCTGGCTGAAACTTCACCAAATCGGACAAAAAGTCTGCTCAGTGCTTCCCACTCCCACTGGTAAGCAAAGAAACTTCCCTCCTTCCTAATAAGGCAATGGATCAGTAACAGGAACTAAAAACAAAGCCCAGGGATCAGCAACTCTGAAACTGGACTACTCTAGTTCAGTAAGGTGGGAAAACAAGAGATTTTTTTGTTTTATTACAGAGATAAGGAAAAAAACAGACAGTAAATGCTATAATGTAGTAAATCGGCTAGCACACTTTAGTGTGTAGCCTACAGAAACAATTTGCAACAATTAGTAACTTAAAGTGCAATAAACAGTGTAAAATGCAGAAATCACTTAAAGTAGCAGTAAAACAGGCGAAATGCAGTCGCTAGCTTAATAACAGTGGGAAAGCCACAAAAATACTTATATCTGGTAGAAAGTCACTCCTTTAGCTCTCTGCTGCTTGGATCACTCTGCAGGCCACCACGAGGATCTGTGCTGAGTTAGTACAAGCTGGAAAACACGTGTTTAGCATGTTTTATAGCAGGGGGCTGAAAGGAGCTAGGAATTGGCCCAAAACGACCAATGGACTACTAGTTTCTGGCTGAAACTTCACCAATTCGGACAAAAAGGCTGCTCACTGCTTCCCACTCCCACTGGTAAGCAAAGAAACTTCCCTCCTTCCTAATAAGGCAATGGATCAGTAACAGGAACTAAAAACAAAGCCCAGGGATCAGCAACTCTGAAACTGGACTACTCTAGTTCAGTAAGGTGGGAAAACAAGAGATTTTCTTTTTTTTTTTTTTTTTTTTTTACAGAGACAAGGAAAAACAGACAGTAAATGCTATAAATGCTTTTAAGCGGCTAGCACACTTGAGTGTGTTAGCCTACAGGTAAAATTAAGCAACAAATAACTTTTTAAGAGTGCAAAACAGTTAATCAACACAAAAACAGTTTAAATAGAATGCAGAACTGTATAAACAGGCTAAGATGCAGTCGCTAAGCAGTAAATATTCAAAAAGCCAGAAAAAAATACTTAAATCAGTTATAGCAAATACAGTTATAACAAATGCTCTGAAATATACTGTATATTTCCAATATGTTTGAGAAGGACAGTCAGAACACAAGAAGGTTCAGGCGAAAAAGAAAAAAAAAAGTTTTGTTTTACTTTTTGAAAAGGGAAAAAGGAGGAACAGAAGGCCTTATCAAATGTTCTCTCTGTATTAAGAAGAATGAGCTAATGACACTAGACTGGGAGGTGTGTCACAGTAGGGGTGGGCAACTGCAAAGCCACCAAGTATAAGAGCAAGACACCAACAGAGTTAAATGAAAGTTTTTAAACAGATAAGGATTTGTGAAGATTCTGAATAGACAAAGTGCTTTATATATATTAAATTATAAAAACAGTAATCTGTAAAAATAATCAAAAGATACTTATATTTTGTAGCTCAGTTGCGGTCAAACAACTTCTCCAGCCTGCACTGTGTGCAAATACAGAGACCTACCAAAGTTAGGGCAAACACAAAAGAACCAGCCCCCACTAGCCAAGAGATAATTACACAGAGTAAATGTTTCAGTTTATACAATAGCCTAAGACAGCAAAGCACTACAGAGTCAAATGAAAGTTTTTAAACAGATAAGGATTTGTGAAGATTCTGAATAGACAAAGTGCTTTATATATATTAAATTATAAAAACAGTAATCTGTAAAAATAATCAAAAGATACTTATATTTTGTAGCTCAGTTGCGGTCAAACAACTTCTCCAGCCTGCACTGTGTGCAAATACAGAGACCTACCAAAGTTAGGGCAAGACCAGAACAACAACTTTTTTTTTTTTTTTACAAGAACACAAAAGAACCAGCCCCCACTAGCCAAGAGATAATTACACAGAGTAAATGTTTCAGTTTATACAATAGCCTAAGACAGCAAAGCACTACAGAGTCAAATGAAAGTTTTTAAACAGATAAGGATTTGTGAAGATTCTGAATAGACAAAGTGCTTTATTTATATTAAATTATAAAAACAGCAATCTGTAAAAATAATCAAAAGATACTTATATTTTGTAGCTCAGTTGCGGTCAAACAACTTCTCCAGCCTGCACTGTGTGCAAATACAGAGACCTACCAAAGTTAGGGCAAACACAAAAGAACCAGCCCCCACTAGCCAAGAGATAATTACACAGAGTAAATGTTTCAGTTTATACAATAGCCTAAGACAGCAAAGCACTACAGAGTCAAATGAAAGTTTTTAAACAGATAAGGATTTGTGAAGATTCTGAATAGACAAAGTGCTTTATATATATTAAATTATAAAAACAGTAATCTGTAAAAATAATCAAAAGATACTTATATTTTGGAGCTCAGTTGCGGTCAAACAACTTCTCCAGCCTGCACTGTGTGCAAATACAGAGACCTACCAAAGTTAGGGCAAACACAAAAGAACCAGCCCCCACTAGCCAAGAGATAATTACACAGAGTAAATGTTTCAGTTTATACAATAGCCTAAGACAGCAAAGCACTACAGAGTCAAATGAAAGTTTTTAAACAGATAAGGATTTGTGAAGATTCTGAATAGACAAAGTGCTTTATATATATTAAATTATAAAAACAGTAATCTGTAAAAATAATCAAAAGATACTTATATTTTGTAGCTCAGTTGCGGTCAAACAACTTCTCCAGCCTGCACTGTGTGCAAATACAGAGACCTACCAAAGTTAGGGCAAGACCAGAACAACAACTTTTTTTTTTTTTTTTTTTACAAGAACACAAAAGAACCAGCCCCCACTAGCCAAGAGATAATTACACAGAGTAAATGTTTCAGTTTATACAATAGCCTAAGACAGCAAAGCACTACAGAGTCAAATGAAAGTTTTTAAACAGATAAGGATTTGTGAAGATTCTGAATAGACAAAGTGCTTTATATATATTAAATTATAAAAACAGTAATCTGTAAAAATAATCAAAAGATACTTATATTTTGTAGCTCAGTTGCGGTCAAACAACTTCTCCAGCCTGCACTGTGTGCAAATACAGAGACCTACCAAAGTTAGGGCAAGACCAGAACAACAACTTTTTTTTTTTTTTTTTTTTTTTTTTACAAGAACACAAAAGAACCAGCCCCCACTAGCCAAGAGATAATTACGCAGAGTAAATGTTTCAGTTTATACAATAGCCTAAGACAGCAAAGCACTACAGAGTCAAATGAAAGTTTTTAAACAGATAAGGATTTGTGAAGATTCTGAATAGACAAAGTGCTTTATATATATTAAATTATAAAAACAGTAATCTGTAAAAATAATCAAAAGATACTTATATTTTGTAGCTCAGTTGCGGTCAAACAACTTCTCCAGCCTGCACTGTGTGCAAATACAGAGACCTACCAAAGTTAGGGCAAGACCAGAACAACAACTTTTTTTTTTTTTTATTGTCAGTTCAGTGTTATCGCTCCCGAACTTGCGAACTGTCTCTGCCGGGAGCTACAGTGCCACTTCCACATACACAGTTTGAAATGGGAGTGCTACTTGAATATGAGCGATGTCTGCTGGATAAGCTTTTTTCATGTCTGCATCCAGGACCATGATCACAAGGCCTACCATGTCTAGGTGTGGACACCTGAATCACTAACAGAGCATTGGAATTAGTGGCACTATGGGAGCGGGATCTGGCATGGCCATGTCGGCTAACACCAGTGGATGCTGCAGCTCTATGGACAAGTGGACGCCAACCCTCTCCCAGCAGACATTTCATCATGGCTACTGTCCGGTTCAGTGTGTCACTCATCCAATACAATGTGCCACCCACATGGTTGAGGCAGTCACACATGTAAGAATGCACCACATTTAGGACTTGCACTATCTCTTTTGAAGCCCTATTGGAACATGCCTGTGCTTCCACGATGGCCCTATACATATGTTTGTTGGCATATAATGACACACCAGCATCAGAAGGAGGGTGGACAGTAGGTTTCCTCCGAGTACTTTTAGCAATGCTCCTGTGTGGTACCATATAATGGCTATAGGCAGACTCAACCAACTCTGCAACCAGAGTAACCACACTACCCTGATCATCTGTGTCACCTTCAATCTGGCCAATATCTGAGGGATCAGTAGAATGGGTACAAATAGGCACACTGACTGTATCTGAAATATGGCCAGAGAATGTGTGAGCCACAACTTCAGTGTCAGACTGAGCCTCTGCTCCCCCGAGCTGTGCCTCTATATTACCACAGTCATTATCAGAGGCTACTGATATTCTGACAACAGACGGTATGACTTCTACACTGCCACTGTCAGGATCAACTGTGATAATAAGCAACAAGCACAAGAAGGAGAGAAGATGGGTTAGAAATGATGTTCTAGACACTCATGTAGCACAATGTCAAATGTTAAAGGAATACAATACTTACTCTCTCCTCAGACTTACATCTAAGTAATGGGGATTACTAATCAAAGAAAGTTTGTGCTTACCATGTGCGAGTGGTCTTGCTCTTTTTAATTTCTCCAAGTCTTTTGGGTTTCTAGTATCATGACAGGAATGGACCCCATTCCTAAGTCAAAGCATTATTAAAGTTTATGAAATTAGTATTGTTTCAATCTTTGATGTTAGCCAAATGGGCTCTTCACAGCACCCACAATGTGCCCAGTATTAACTCCTTCTGCAATTCATATGGAGCTACATGTATTGGTAACTTTTCTAATTATGGCTGTAAATTCTTTTTTAAGACTCATTGCTCCCACTACTATTGGGACTGTCTGGGTATCCTCCTTCCACATTACTCTCGTTTCTGCCCGTAAATCCTGGTATATTTATGACTTTGTGTCTCTCTTTACATAAGACACTGTAGTCACTGGATTTAGCAATTTCAATGATCAGTGCTAATTTTTTCTTCTTTTCATGGACTATTATATCTGGTTTTCTTGCATATAGTTTTTGAACTGTTAGTAATGGATAATCTCATGTGATATAAGCTCCATCATTTTCTATAATGCTTTGTGGCTCATGTTTCCAATGTTTTTGAGCTACATCAATATAATAATGTTTGCACAATCCCCAATGCAACAGTTTTTCCACATTATTATGCCTTTCAGTACACAGTCCTTCTGCCATTAGTATATCACAACTAATAACAAGATGCATGACTGTTTCCAATTCTGTTTTACAAAACCTACATTTGTCTGTTTCTCCAACATGTTCAATGGACTTTGTAAACCAATGTGTACATAGTCCACTGTCTTGGGCCACCAATATTAACCTTTCATCTTTTGGTTTAAATTCATCTCTCCTTAACCATTCCTATGTTCAGTCCTGATCAACATGAGTTTTTTCCAAGAGTTTTCTGTACTTGCAACTATATTTATGCATTTTCCACATTTCTTGCTTTCTCATCTGATCCTTCACCTTATATTCTTTCTTTTGTTTTTTTGGTACATTGAGTTGCTACCTGATTTTATCTACTTCTGCTTTGATTTCTATTCCTGCTTGACACTGATATGCTTCTGATGAACTAAGCAAGGAAGTCATTTTAGGCATATACTCCTCATGTTTTAAAACTTTCACTACATTTGGGTCTTGTGAGGTCAGCAGATATGTATGTAGTCCTGCAATTGCAGATCTATACATGTAATCAGTTTTGAGGAGGCCCATAAAACCTTCAGAACAGGGAATATATATTCTTGGTATACACTGATTTTTATAAATTACTTGATAAGCATGACGCATTCTTTTTGTTTTTCTGTCCAACCGGTCCAGCACCTTTTGGGGCCAGTCAATCACTCCAAAAGTGTAAGTTAGGACAAGAAGACCAAATCAGTTTATAGCTTGGAGTTTGTTCCTAGATGTCAGCTCTGTTTTCAGTATTTATTTTAGTCTTTTAAAATATTCCTTACTAAGTTTTATTCACATTTATTAATGTTTTATTGTTGATCCTTCATTGATTCCCAAATATTTATACACTCCCTCTTGCTCAAGTTCTTTTATATTGCATTCCTGTACCAGGCTGATGTTTTCTTGGTGCTGCAGATTTCTACTTTAAAGGCTGCTTTTGCACATTTTTCAAGATCAAATGACATTCTTATATCATCTGAAAACGTTTTGACCACTTGGAGTTGTGCTTTCAGTTCCTCAACTGATGAACTATGCAGTTTTAAATCATCCACAAAAGATGAGAATTCTTTACAGTTTGTTGTTTTTTGGGAACCAAATTGTAGCCATGACCTAATCTGTTAAGGGCAAGACAAAGAGTCTACAGGTAGTCCTTCATGTGGTAATTCTGATGTCCATGGAAATAAGGCTAATAAGCATCACAATGCACATAACATGGACAAGAGAATCATCTCAGAATCAATCAATCTGATCGTCCCCCTGAACACAGTATTTGTTGGAATGCGTCTTTGCTAAGTCTCACATCTCATTGTTTACAGATATATCAGAAGGATATAAGTATTAACACATAAAGATGTCTAGAATGGCAGTAAAGACCTTATATATAGCACACCTGGAAGTTCTTCTCAGGAAATGCTTGGCCTGTTGTCTACATCAGCAAAAACATCAACGAGTCTGTGTGAACCCTCTGCTGAGCTGTCAGGATCTCTGACAGTGGACAGGAACTGCTCAGCTTCATTGAGTGGTGCTTTGGTAGCAAGACCACACCCTGTAGCTATCTGTTTTTGTGCTATCATAGCTGCCCTCTTATGTGCCACTGCAATCATATGAGTAGCATGGAGCCACATCTGATTATAGTTTCTGGCAGTGCTGCCAGTACGTTTGTCAGCAACCACCTGTTGCCATATGTTACTTCTGGCAGACAAAGCACCTCTGCCACTGTTAAACAGGAAGGATCCATGGAGGTGTAACACTTTGAAGATGACCTTATTCTCTGCATCACTGAATGGTGGCTTGCGTGGAACAGATGGTCTGGGTGCCATAATCCTGTGTGACACAAAACAGAAAATAGACAAAACACATTTGTAGCACACAAAGAAATTATTCTCCTCAAATTAAATATGTGTACCCATCCTCGACACAAAACAATTGAACACACAATGCTCATTTCAGACTACCCGTAAGCTAGGGCAGTTCCCTTCACCCCCAAGAAAATAAAATACAAAATTGTAATACATTAGCATTACATCCATTCTGTTAAGATTTCTGTAATGACAACAGATGTGTAACTGACTACTGCATGGCAGTATTATCAATAAATAGTCAAAAAATTAAAGTAGAAATGACAAAACAATTTCCCCCTGGTCTCATTATTGTTGCAGAGGTCACCACTGGACATCTGAGAAGCCTAATATACCTCTGTTAGCTACATATGCATAACCATTTGAAGTTGACAATTAACACAATATACTTGTCTGCATTAACTGGTAAAATTCCAAGAATAAATTTTAACACAATACTGTGATGTAACCATACTATTCATTAACAAACTTTGAAAGCACAGCAAGAATTGACATAGCTGCAGTATACCAACAGTGAATGCAAGAATGCATACAGATAAAAAAATAGTTTCTGTTGCATATTGAAATACTTTCCAAGTATGAAAATGTAAGCAGTTTATGAAGAGGACAAACATATCTTGGGAAATAATGCAGTAGTTTGTAGAAAACTCTCCTACAAGTAAATACCAGTAACTGTCTGTCGCTATCAAATCTATCTCCCCCTGCTTCCACTTCCATAGCTACATGATTACCTTTATATACAGTAGATTCTGACTTCTGAGTGTGAAAATGCAACTGAAGGGTTAAGTCATTAGCATTCCTGAATACCAAAAATCTCATTTGGTGTAGGGGAGGTAAACATTGTGTAAGCAGCTACACAATTGCATGCAAATGCCCTAGGACTGCAGGGAATGGCAGTGACAACTGTTAACTGTTAATTGCTGATTACTCTGAATACAGCAACAAGCAATACTGAAGAGACTCCTCTCTGAAGTGTGTGTATCATGCAGACTAGACTTAAAACAAAAAGTGTAAGCACCTTGAGCTATAACAACCTTAACAACATTTATAGTATTTTAATAATAGCACACTCTCCATCACCTGCTTAAGAATTATTCTGTAGTGCTAATCAGCTTTGTTACTCAATAAGACAAAGATGCAATGAAATGCATATGACATTGCATTTCTAGTCGTTAAGCTGAGAGAAGGGGAAGATGCTCAAAAAATAAAGAGAAGTAATAGCTGGCCATGTTGGCAAACTTTCATTAATATGGTGTGGGCTATTATTAGCCAAAATTTGTGTCAATATCACATTCATCTAGACATTTTCAAGCAAATGAAAAAGGGACATTTTCTGATCTTTCCTCTAGTGGATCTGATCTGTAACCTGATGGTCTTCTAAGTCAGATCTCTACAGTATGGACATTTTCTGTTTATTCTTCTAAGCCTGTGTTGGTGGCAAAGACGGATAAGAAGCACAACTATGTACTGCTATCTTACTGAAATGAGGGTTCAAATCCAGCTAGTATGATGTTTGAGAGAGTTAATGCACATTCCTTGAGCATATGATCAGGTTGTAATAGGCGGAGTAAGTAAACCTAACAATCCTGTATTCTCATTATTATTTTGTGATATTTCCTACTAGTATTTTTTTTCTTTTATTGTGTTCATCATTTGTGTGCATTTTGACAAAGTGCACTTTTGAATGGCAGGGTTTCTCGGCAGTGAATGAGACTCTACTGCCCAAGGTGCAAACAGAAATTTAATTTGGAATGTCATCATTAGTGCATTCTAAATGGCACAGCTGTGCTTTGCAACAGCACTCTGAACAACAGTAAGAGAAGTAATTCTACATCTCACCTAAGTATTGCTGTAGCACATGATGTAAATGAAATGGGTTTAACGAAACAGGACAGATTATGGAGGGTTTGAATCCCATATGCAGATATTTTTTTATTTTTAAGTGGATATGTAAAAATTCCAGGTCAATAATATGTTGCATGTGAAACGCACATGCTGAAGTATGTGATAAATGTTCCATATTTCCATATCTTACCTGTAGTTCATGTGAGTTAAGGTTACAAAGGTGTTGCTGTTCTGTAGACACTTATCATCCTCATTAATAATATTATTACCAAGGGATGTTGTATCATATGACAGATTGTACAGTATTATAACACAAAAAGATTAACATGAGTACCATGGACAGATGTGTGACATGCTGTACAAACTCTCACAATCATACGTCATCACAGTAGGAAGTACTTCTTCAGTGCATACTTTGTATCCTGACTACCTGTATGTTGTCTGCTAAGTGTGACCTGCTGTCATTGTCTGCATGTCCCCTTTCTGAACCATTGACACTACAAGATATGCTGATGATGTGTAGGTATCACATGCTGCTTGTAATACTTGCAGCAGAAGTGAGAATGTAGCATGTGTCTTTTTAATGGTATAACTGCTGATGAATGGAAATACAAGTCATGTTTGCCTTTGTGCTTCGTTGAATGGTATATAAATTGCTTTTTTTACCTTTGCAATTTGTGCGCTGCTTGGCAGAGCACAATCTCACAGCTAAAGGAAAAAGGGAAACATTTCATTACCATAGTATTCGTTAATGCAAACACTGATGGCATTGTTGTGCTGTATTTGTAATGAGTGAGTGATGTGCTCCTGTGATTTCCCTCTGTTTGTGGCGCAATGTGTAAATGCAATAACTTTGTGCCCATAACAGAATTGCTTTGGGGTTCAAATCCATAGTGTCTGAGGGAAATGCTGAAATTATTACTCAAGATTTATAACTTGCTTTCATCCCAACTTCATATGCTATTTTTTTCTGTTTCTTGCCTTCTGCCATTGTTCACTGCTGAGCAGCACACAGCCAGCCTTATCTGTTTAAGTAAAATAGTGAACCATCTTACTTGTAGCCTTCTGAAGTGCAAACAGTCTTAGTGGTGATGTGCAGATGTCAGCAGTCTGGAGATTACTAAGTGGAGAATGTCCACCTGCTGCTAAATTGTCTCTGTGGCACAAGGTGTAGGTGCAGTAACCTTACAAAGAGTACATGGATGATCCAGGCTTCAAATCTGCATCACACTTATCATTACAAAAGGTGTCAGAATGCAATTTCAAACCGCAAATTGATTAGGAAAGTAACACTGCAAAGAAATGGCTATCATAAGTAGGTTGAGTGCAAGAAATGTCTCAGTAATGCTTTGATAACTACAGTTTTCTAGATAGTATATGTCATTAATTACTTAGTTATGAAACCCATTTGATTGTTTGTGTAATTGTTTAAGCATGACAATTATGATAATTACAGAAAAATCCACTTGCATATCTATGATGGGCACAATAATTTAGTTAAAGTCATCTTGACTCTTCATAGTCCAAATATGTGTTTAGGATAGTATGTGTTATGAAGCATGTATGTCTCATACTCCAGCCTGTATTACTCAGCTCATGAAAGCCTGTCCATCTGAACAAAGAGTAATGCTGACTCTTACATGTACATGCAGTTCCCTGGAGTTTTTAAAGTCGCACAGATACAGGGTCATGTGAAGTATATCTCTAGTCATACTGAATGCATTATATCTGTAATGATCAAGGTTGAAAGGGAGCTCTCCTGTAGCAATGAAAAATAATAATCTGGCTTGAAATGCATGCGCTCTTTATTCTATAAGCTTAATTTCCACCTTGTAAAACTAACTTTTTTACAGTGTGTAACTTCCAACAAATTATGTCTCATGTCATCCTATTTTATCTTTAAAACACCAAAGCTTACAATGCAGGACATTAAGCATGTCAGAGATGACCATTGCAAAAAGTGTGTAAAGGTTCAGCATCACATGTAGCAATTTTCACTACCATGTTTGACGTCTTCATTGCTGTTTGTTGGAATCCTTGCCTCATTGCCTAACAATGGATTTCTCGGTTTTCCATTTACAAATGCATCTGGCACGGTTGAGCATTTTTGCTCACTGTCTGTTACAAGTGATATTGTAATCTGGACATAGAGTTGTTGCTTGACTTCTGCAGACATGGTTGGTGAGGCAGATGATGATGCTAAATTTAGAGCACAGAGTTGGAGTACTGAGGAGTCCAGAATTTTTCTGGCACTCCTTGTGAAGTGCTACAGCCATAGGCTACTGCAGAGGGATTACACTGGGTCTCAGTATAAGACTGAGGATTGGAACAGCTTAGCCAAGGCTGTCTGCAGTGAACTGATATCCTACACACTGGGGAGAATTGTTGTCACCATGGTTGATGGGCGAATGAGTTTAGAACTGTTGACACCCCTCAGTTGTGTAAGTATACTGACCCATCAGCTTTCAGTTACATGAAATGCAGTAGACAGCCGAGACTGGTATTTATTATGCTTTCATATTTCTTCTTCTCTTCTTTTCTATTGTGCAGCTGCTGAAGACATTGCAACAAACAGGGAGGCACACCAAGAGCAGTTAAATCACTTCAGAGAGGCATGGGGTACATATGCATCAGGTCTTACTGTTAAGCCTAGTAACTATTGTAATTATATGCAATATGGCAATGCTCAAATAAACATATGTAGTTAGGATATCATAGTGGTGCAATAGATTAATGTTACAGCAGATTAAGATCTTCCCTTCATACCAGGATGTGGCAAAAGTGTAGAGATTGGATAATCATAAATGTGTATGTAGTGAAATTATATAGTCATGTGGCATGCCATGCATCTAATTATCTCTCATTTTTGTATCACCCCATCTCTTCTCCATTTTTTATTCTTTTTTTAATATTTTATATGACTTAAAAATGTTCTCTTGTCATGCATTTCTGCTTACCAAAAATGACATTCATCACAGAGAGGTAGACTGAACACTGTAGATTGACCTGCCATCCCTCCACAGGGGGCAGCACTGACACCACAGTCTCAGGCTGTCAGCACTGTCTCTACAACCCCTGCCTTACCTGCCCCATCCACATCAGGTATCTCTGCCCTGGTAGCTGGTGCACTAGTACCACCCAGGAGTAGTAGTAGTAGTGGAGGTAGTGATTTTATCACCTGACAAGAGCTGACAGGGCTGAGGGAGGGTATTATGGAAAGGAGCCTTGGTGCCTGAATCAGCCATGTAGAAAAGGTGCTTTGTTATATTCCCAAGATGATGCTATGTCAAGCACTGACTCATGAAACTGAGACAGGAGGCAGTGGTGACAGTTCTGAGGATGAGGAGTAGATTCTCACTGTTCTCAGGGTTGACATGGGCATGCCTCCAATGTCCCCTACCTATTGCCATTCATGGTGTTCCCTAAACCTTTTGTGTCCATCACCAATCCTGTCTGTCTTGTATGTCCTATATGTCTGTGCTTGCTTCCTCACCTACCCTATCTACCTGACCCTCACAATCCTAACCCCCTTCCCCAACATTCGTCTCTCTTTGAAAGTAAAATAAAAGTGGGCACCTGTCCTACAAATAAAAAATTGACCCACTACATAGCTCTTCATTTCACCTCTGTGTCTTTTTGGCACATTTGATGTGGTACAATTGGCTTTACAACATTATTCTGTTGTTGTCATCTACCCTTGGTGTGGTGACTGTCCAAATTCAGCAACTACTTACCTTTTGAAGAAGTGAATAGCTATGGTTCTCTCTCACTACCTTCCTGCAAATTCCTCTGTTCTTTCCCCTGTATCCTTCCCTCTGCTTGCCCCCTTCTGCATTTCACCACTTTATTATCAACCACTTTTTTATATGTTCAATCTGATCAAAAAATAGAAGCACACACAAAACACAGATGACCAGAAATGACCGATAAGAAAGCCTTAACTTTTTGCCCTCAGCAATTGCATAGAGTTTGATATTGTGCACTGATAACAAATGATGGTGAATGGCTGTTCATGTCCTATGGCAAAACCTAATCAGTTGTTGCCATCACCTGCAGTAGTCCAGTTATCCTGGCACAAAGGTGCTTAAATATGCTGTGCTATTGGAATACTGAGTAAAGGCAGAATAAAGGCAATACTTGTCAACAGTTACTCTAACAGTTCTTTGATGACTGTATGCACCAAAACAGAGATTCCTCTGTGGAGTTTACATAAATGACTTGCCTGAAGATTGATTTTTGATCATAGAATCAAGAGTTTGATTTTAGATGTATTCTACATTATTTGTTACTGTGATGTTATACTTCTATGATATGTTTAATGATATACATCTTCATTTTTTATCCAGTTACAGCCTTTAATAAACAGAGTTTGAATACCATTGCAAAAAAGCATTTGCAAACAATCCATGCCCATATGGAAGAATTAGTAAACCACCCTTATAATACTAATTTCTAAATCAGGTTTTGCCTGTCTAAAGGTTCTTGATCCCAAGCGCTACCAGTTAATGATAGAGAGCATGACGGATGAATAATGAGGGCATATCGTAAAGATATGCATTAATGACCCATAACACCAAACTCTGCTATGTCTGTCCGTCCCACTCTATCTTCACCCCTTCTGTCTCACCTGTATGTACTGTTGACTTTTCATTAGGGTGCTGGATGTAAATGTCATCTTATGGCATTTTCATGCTGCCATTACTTTACTGAAGGCTAATACTGACATCTTACTTTGGCTCAGTAGGTTTTCACTGTCCCTTCAATGGCGTTATTTTGAGATGTGTGAAGCAGAATTGTCTTTCGGGTGTGTTGAGGTAATGATCAAGTCTATAAACTTAAATTTTTTTATCTTGGCAAGGGTTCTAATTCAGGATTTGGTGAAACTATTACTGTCTGTTTTTATGTCTTTCCTGTGAATGTGTTGCTGATGTATCTGTCTAACTCCCTTGTGTTTTATCAGTTGAAGTCCTCAGCATTTGCACAAAGTATCTCATCAAGCAAGTGTACTATGTGATGCTAAATGGCTTTTCAAGAGTTACTGTAAAATGACATGACTTTTTGCCTTAGACTACATTGCCACAGTTAGCTTAGTGCAAATACCAATATGTCTGCTGTGCTATAGGGAAATACATTTAGTGTAATAAACTGTGATACATTTGCTCTTCCATATGTATCATGATGCTGGATATCATGCAACATGTAAGACAGACTGCAACTGATATAAGTGTAATGCATACTGCTGCCAGCCTAATGCTTTTATTGAACATGTTGTGAGTGTCTCTTACAAAGTCTGATTGAAAGTTATTACAGCCTGAGCTCCTCTATGGTGAGCTAAGATAATTAACCTGTCTGTAATATTTGTTTCTACTGCTAAAGGTTCAAATCCTGGCATATGTTATACTATAATGTAATTTTCCCTCCATATTAATATTACCTCTGTAAGTATGTGTCACGTCATGGTACAGAGCAGGACATACTCTGAATGAGAAAACAAGTAAAACAAACACATCATACAGGTGTTTATACATGTGCCATAACACAAACTGTTATGTGTCTTTCCATCTCTGTCTCCCATATCACCTCTTCTGACTAATCACATTATACTGTAACATTTTTAGCAGGATGATGCATGAAATGTCCATCTTATATCATTTGGCTCCTGTCCTTACTGTGAGGAAGCATAATGCCCATACGACACAAGACATCCTGCCCTGTACACGTTAGGATATGTGCTGAGTCATAATAATTAATTTAAAATGCATACCATCCTTGTCATGTTTAACTAGATAGGTAAGTGGTTATAATCTCACAGCAGTCAACTTGTGTGTGTCTGTATGTATGCTGTGTATAGAGTCATGTAAATATGACCTCACTGCTGACTTCACTGAAACAGCAGTCAGGAGAAACTTGTATATTGTAGGTGAATCCACATTAATGTCAGACCCTTCTCCCAACGTCATCTTCTCTGCAACACAATGCTAATGTCATCCTCTATAAAGTGCACTCTCACATGGTCAGAATAGACTTCTGCAGTGACACTTACGTTAAGCACTTTAATCTTCAAATGTTAAATTACAACACTTTAATAAACAATTTTTAACTGTATTATAATTAAGCAATCAGTATCAGACAATTTAGAAACAGCAGTTACACCTTTACCATGGAGTAAGGGGGTCAGGAACCGTACCCATAACCCTTTGTCAACATTATACTTTTTGCATACCCTTTCAAACATATGAATAAAACTATCAAAATTATCACCCTCTGTAAATTGTGGAAGAAATTTACTGACCTTTATTGCTTCTGAGGTTTGGTTATTCCCTTCCCCATTACCTCCATGACACTGACAAAGAGTCAGCATCTCCTTTTCATGTTGCCTCTACCTCTCATTTTTTTTCAGCCTCCAGACAGCGTCCGTCTCTCAATTTCTTTGGCCTCCAGATGTCTCAAGCCTCTCTGCTGAGTCTAATGCCATCTGTTTCTCTTTTTCTTCAGCCTTCAAATGCTGCAGTGTCTCTGCTGCTTCTAGTTCCAAACATTTGGCCTTCAGTTCAAATCTCTTTAATTCCAGACAGATTTTTAAGTCCTCTGAGGCAAAGTTGAACTGTCCATTTTCTGAGAGTTGTACATCCCCAAGGCCAGTCTGGTTGTCCTCCTGGTTGCTGGTCTGTGCTGCAGCTGTAGTTAATGCTGCAATCATTTCTCCTTTACTCAGGTTGGCATTACCCAGTAATTTGGCTTGGCACATCTCAGCCAACTGGTTCCTTGTCAACTTGCCATACTCCTCTGCTGACATCCTTGCCTGCTCTCCCTGACTAACTAAGCTAACAAAAAATAAATAAAACTGCTGTGATATGAAACTCTGAATGTCTACCATGTGGCTGCTTGTAAGTACAATCACCTTCTTTAGTGACCACAGTTTACAGGCTATGGGAGTTCAGTATCCACACCACTGAAACCCAATATGTGATGTGGTGATCCCACCACTGCCAACCAATACGTGATGACCCACCACTGGATGAGTAATCAAGGAGCCTCAATCCTCGCCACTGGTACCAGGGGGGGCATACACTGGGAAGATGATAAGAACACACACAATATTTCCAGATGCAGCTCTCTGTATCTAGTACAATTTCCCCTTAAGAGCACACAGAGACCACAGTCAGTCAGGGGCTGGTTTCTCTACCTTTCTCCAGATCCCCAATAATACACCCCACTGGCACAGCTATAGAGCTGAGTCCTTAGCCAGGTTTCCAAGCCAAGTCCTCCTACAGTCTCTCTGTTCAACCACTATTTGAGATTTTTGATTTGCACACACACACACACACACACACACACACACACACACACACACACACACACACACACACACACACACGTACACAAAACTTCTCATGCACTCTACCGCTGTAAGGTCTTACCATAGATCTGTGTACCTGATATGTATCCCTCTTTGGAAGGCTGTCACAAAAAAGCATAAAAGACCTTTTTATAAACAATATCAGTGCATCTAGCTGATAGGTTTGCCACCTGTATCTCTTTCTGCAGAGCAGTCTTGATTTGGGCAGTACAGTCCTGTGTGTGGGGTGGGGGTTAAAAATGGTAAATGTGTTGATACTTTGCAAGAAATAATATTTTATGACTTTTTTCTAAATGTCACAGAAATCTTTGATACTACATTTAGGTTATCTTAATATGTAAACTATTAGAAATAACTAGCATTTCAATACTGTGGTGCTGCTTATGTAAATTTGTGAAAAGAGGTGACAACTGTGCTTAAACCCCTGACTGATCTAATTGATTTGTTTTACTTTGAAAGGGGAGTGTTAAGTTCTCCTCCTCTTTACAATAAAGACAGTGGAAAAAGTTCAATGCTTTCTATCTCTTTTTATAGCAGCTGTTGTGCTCCTGACATCAGTAGGATTAATTGCCCATCTAAGACTGACAGCAGTACTTGACAGGGTAAACTATAGATTTCTCTGTGTCTATAATATGTTGTGCAGGTGGTGACAAATTCCTTTACAAATTATATGAGAAGTTAAGTTTAAAAAAATAAGGTGGTGGGCTTTCCCTTACTTTGATTCCAAGTCAAGAAAATGAAAGTTTTATAAAATACAAGCAGGTTTCTGGTACCTGCACCACACTGGAACCATATTGTAGGAAAAAATCAACCTAAATACTGTAGGAGAGGGAGGAGTTTTCCTTTATCTGTTTTTCAGGGATGAGATCCTCCCATTTCTGCTGTGTATATATAAAGTGGCAGAGGCCTCCCCATCCATTTTAACAGATAAAAATTATGTGCAAATAAAATACAGCTAATTTAATGACCACATAGGTGGAGCTCAACAGTTAAGCTAACACGTTCACTGTGGTGCATGTGATTAATAGCTGTATTGTTAGTTGGAGGAGTTGTACAGCTTGATACTCAGTTCTAGTAGAGTGAATCATTTTGTTTGAAAGTACTGATGTCACACAACAACCATTACATCACATCAGTATTATCCCTTATCCCTTGATATGTTGCATGAACATGTTTAATGTAGCTCTAGATTTCTTGGCAGTTGACATTTACCAAAGTCATGGTGAGAGTGCTACCGCAGTGTATACAAGTGTACGCCAGTTCTTGGGTTGTATATGTACAATGTGCAATACAGATAAACCATCCTTAACCAAGGATAATTCATAAAAGACTGATCACATTTGTGTGCATGTCAGCATACTCAGTTAATTGTCGTTAGTCTGATATGCTGATATGGCATTTCTTATCAGAAATCCTTTCTCAATTCATGCATTAATTTCAGTTGTTTGTGACAATATCCACAATTCTTGGAATACATTGCATCATACTATAGCATTTGCACCTGTTCTTATCTGTTTGCACAATAACTATGTCAGGTAGGAGTGCCTTATGCAAGGGTATTACCTATGTCACACTCTGCTCCCAAATTTGTAATGCCACAGACATATCTACATATGGGATGCATAACCATTAGAATATTAAAGTTCATAATTCCCTTTATGGATGATCCTCCTCCTACATATGTTATGCCTATTTTCATGGTGTATGCAGTTAATACACAGCTCTGTGGTAACACTGATGGGATGGGTTAGATTCTTGCAAAAGAAGATTTGGTTTCTGAGGCATTTGTATTTCCCAACATGTTATATTGACAAAATACATACTATGCAAATATCCCATAATGTATGTACTGTCCTTGCTAACTGTCATCTCAGCTCAGCATGTTAATGGCATTTATATGAAATGTAATTCCCTTCTGTTACAATGTTATTTTGTGTAACGTTCATATCCTATAATGTCACGTCTGCTTTAATTTACCTACATTTACTCAAGAAGTGTGACCACCATTGATAATTATGACATATGTATGGCACAATTTTATTATTACAAAATTGTCTTTGTGACATAAGAACCTTTAAATCAATTATCTCAGTACAATTTGAACATTTTCCCTCCTGTCTTACATATTTCTGTGTACATCTCTTCCCTGCCTGGTAATCCATCTATTGTAGTTGTCATTTACCCTCCCTTCTTACTTATTCCTGTATTCATATGTTTCATTTCTGTGCACATTGCACTCAGTACTCTTTCCTTGCCTGGTATAACTTGCATTATTTGCTCTGTGTAGCTTTTTGTGCTGTCTGCCCAAGCATGTTTAACATGTTTGCCCATAAGCAGGCTTGTTTGTTTATTGTATGTGCTCTTGGTGTTCAACATGTGTTGCTGGTCATGAAAATGTGCTTGTGTGCATGTAAACATGATGAACAACATGCATGTATGATTAGCACTGCTGCTCATTGTGCTAAGACATAAACAATGTGCAGACTTTGCACAAAGCCTACACGATTGTTCATAAATCCCTGGGAATATAGGAATTTATGTTTAGTTTCTTTAATTTCTCATTGATAGCATCATGAGTGATAATATCCAAATCCTTTGTCAGGTCAAGGTAAGCAATGTGCTCAGAGACCACCCTAAACAGCATCTATAACCTTTTTAGAAAGGCTTACTAGGTTCAGGAAATAAGATCTGGCATTTGCAAAATCAGAATGATTACACTCTGAATCAGTTAAGTTGCTGATGACTGTATAAATGAGCTCTGCTATATCTTCTGTGGCTTTGCATATAAAGCTGGTGAGACTAATAGGTCTGTAACTATCTGTCATATAGAGGCTGCTTTTGAGTAGGATAGACAGAACAGTTGCTCTCCAGGCATCGTGAACAAACCCTGTCAATAGGCTGAGGATGTTGAAGTAGAGACTCAGATAGTGCATGTATGGCATTGATGAGAATGCTACCTGGTATGTTATCTGGTCCCATGGATGTATTATTTTACCCTCTTACAGGGATTCCTAAGACTAGTTTTTAGGAGATAGTGAGGCAATGATGTGGATCGGTGAGGAAAAGTTACCACTAAATTGTTCTGGTATTATATTGACTATATGATGGGATTATGTGTGATATTGTTCTGGTATTATATTGACTATATACTGGGATTATGTGTGATAATGTTCTGGTATTATATTGACTATATACTGGGATTATGTGTGATATTGTTCTGGTATTATATTGACTATATACTGGGATTATGTGTGATATTGTTCTGGCATTATATTGACTATATACTGGGATTATGTGTGATATTGTTCTGGTATTATATTGACTACATACTGGGATTATGTGTGATATTGTTCTGGTATTATATTGACTATATACTGGGATTATGTGTGATATTATTATGAATGAGCATAGTGAAGTTTGGTCACTATTCCTAAATTTTCTGACAGAATTGAAAAATGATTTGTAGCTTCCTTTCATGTTTGATTCATAGAATCATTGGTGTACACTAGGCTAACAACCACTGGGGACTTTGTAAGACTAGATTTATAGGCCATGTCTATCCATTAGAGAAATAGGTGTGAGACCCAGGGTGTATTTCCAGTTTCCCATTCAGTGATCCAGACTTCTTTTCAATAGGGTTAGGGAAGAGCTCTACTTCACATGGATGGGAAGCCTGTTCCAGAGAAGGGGAATTCTCTGAGATACAGACCTGCCACTCCAGTGTGTCCTATTTATGTCATAAGCAATGTTCAAATCCCTAGATTGATTAATTTTAATACTATTCATTTTGCAGTTATGCAAAAGGCCAATCAGAGTGGCATTCAGGGATACCTTGTATGCCAAGAATTGATTGCCTCTCAGCATTCTGAAGGAAAGAGAGTGTAGAAATAGGGCTATGAGGTGATCTCCACAGAACATGCTATTTGTATCCTTTTTGTGTGGAACCTCGGTGGACATTCCAGTTGTTACATATGCCTGGTCTGGTACATACAGAAGGGGGCATTGTACTCAATGATAGTTGTTATGAGGGCAGAAAACACAGGAACAATGACCTCCTTGGACCTAGATACCATGCCTTTGTTTATACGTTATGTAACATAGAATGATTTCCTTACTACCTTAAAAACATGTTGATTGAAAGCCAGGTATGCATCTCTAAATACCTGAATATTGGTTCTGCTCTTAGTATTGTGTTATCTATGAGGCAATTTCCAAGGGTGGCTGACTTCCCCAAGGGTACTAGTATTCACTTCTTGGCACTAAGTTTTAAGCCATGGCTTTGGCATCAGTTATTTGTTTTTGTTAGTCCTTCCTGTCGGATGTTAGTGTTTTGGGAGAGATTCTATGATTACTTCTTGGTCAGTCATAGGCTCTTGAGATTGGTCTTGATTTCTGAGAAGTAGATGCTAAAAAGGAGCAGACTCAGCACAGAGCCCTGAGAGACTCCTCTAGTAACCAACCTCTTTGTGGAGAATGTTGCTCCTATCCTACCTTCATGGGTCTTATCTATGAGACAGCTAGCTATCCAGTACATAACACAGGGGTTAGTTTTTTTACAATGCCTGAGTTGGGTATTGTATCAAAAGCCTTAGCCTAGTCAAGGTAGGCAATATACACCTTTTTGTCCTCATCCATTGCCCTGGTGACCTTTTCAAAGAAGTCCATCAGGTGGAGTAGGCGTGATCTGCTCTTGATGAAAACTAACTGGATTTGGTCCAGTGTTTGAAGGTTTTATATGTCCTTATTAATCATTTCCATGATGACAAATGTAAAATAAATAAATAAAAAATAATGTTTTCTATGGCTTTGAATATGAGACTAGTCAGACTTATGGGTTTATAGTTCTCAGGGTCCATCTGATGGATGCCCTTGAGCAGGGGGATGATGGTTACAGTTCTCCATTTGCATCATACAAAGCCTGTCCGGAGGCTACAGTTAAACAATGACTTTGTTGGTACCAATAGGTTATGCTTCAGGGTATTGAGGAGGCATTGTAGGTTTATTGTCGGGGCCCATTGTTGCAGTGCTTTTGGCCTTAGAGAGCACACCTAGGATATGCTCCCTAGTGATTGTCGGGGAGGGGGGATGTTTGATGGTATTTCCTGAAGAATAGCCAGGGAGGAAAGAAGGGGTAAAACTGGTGCTGAATTTGTCAGCCAGCAGATTTTGTTTTTATTTATTTGTTTACCAGGAAAGTTAAGACTTGGAACAAGCCAATTTTCAGCAGAAGCCCGGGAAGAAATGTTCCAGATGCATATGTTTGTAATGTGGGAGGAAGCCAGACAACCCAGAGGGAACCACTACGAATGCAGGGAGGACATGCAGACTCTACACAGAAGGCACCCCAGCCAAGAATCAAACCAGAGAATTTCTTGCTGTGAGGTGACAACGCAAACCAATATACCACTGTGGCATCTTGCTATATCTTCTGGCTCCAGATAGGCAGATCCATTTACAATCAGTTCTGCACACTATTTTGTGCTGCTTTTGAGGTTTTAGACATACAGTTGCTGAAGAACGCCTTGTGTTTGTCCTTTGCCTGGGAGGCTATCTTTACCTGAACTTTGGCTTTAGTAGACTGAATGTGCCCTCTTAGTTGTTTCTTTAGATTGACAGGAGTGTTTTTATCATGCTGGGTGCAGCACTTCCTAATCTTGGCAATTACTTTTTTGTTTTGTTGTGCAACCTATTTGTGCTGGATTCCACTGGAGTGATTTGTTTTTTGAGTTTGTTCAGGGCTTATTTATGGTAGGTACAGGTGTCTCAATGCATTCATCAACATAATTGTACCAGGTTTCTGAGAACAATTCTACATAGGCAGCGGTGTTCTCAGGTTTTGGAGAGCTTGAAAGTTTGACAGGTTATCACTTAATAGTAGGAAGTTTGCCTTAGAATAGTTTCTAAATGATACAAGGTTAGCCAGGGTCACAAAATTGATTTTCATTACAAAGGAGACAGGCTTGTGGCATGACAGCTTTGTGGTGTGACCTTACTAGAGGGGAAATGATACTAGCAGGGTACAGCTTTCTCCGATACTTGTGAGTACCAGATTGGGTATGTTTGCAATGCTAGTGGACATATGGACTATTTGCTTCAGCATGTTTGTGTTTATAAGTACAGATATTTCTGAACCTGTACATTTGGGGTTGTGTAAATATCCCAGTTTATAGTGTGGTAGTTGAAACTGTCCATAAATATAGTATGGGATTAAATTGTAAGGGCCTCCAGTAAGGGCAGGTACAATTTATGGGTGTCTTTGGTCATAGAAGGTGACCTATAGCTTGCAAGGATATAATATGGGATTTTGCCTATAGAAATATGGACATGAAGAAGTTCATGCTTGTTGTCCTGTTTGACTAGTCTTGAGATGAGTTTGTTGTTGACATATATTTAGACACCTCCATCTTTGGTCCGTGCCTGTGTCTGAATGTGTGGAAGACATTGTAGCCCTTCATTGCCAGGGTGCTCTCTGTAGCTTTAATCTATGTCTCAGTAACTGCACATATGTCCACATTTTCCAAGGTGAAGAGAACCTGGATGTAGTGGAATTTCTTGTTTAGGCTCCTGGCATTGAATAGTGATACTTTTAGATTCCTTTGGGTTGGTTTTGCTATGTTGTAAAGGTAGTCAGTTCGCTATTGCATAAAAGATACTATGGAATAGGACAATGCTTTCATCAGTATTTGAAAGCCTACAGGGGATAGGTGGATGCCATCTTTAGTAAAGGAATATGGTCTGTTGACCATATGTGCAGCAACCTTATGCTTGTCCTCTGGTTTACATTTTCTAACTGTGCTCTTAAGTTTCTTGCTGGCATGTTTTCAATGTAGTTTTGAGGTAGGGGATGGAGAGTTCTTACAAGTTTTATTTATTTTTCTTCTTTTGTTATACTTTTTTTTACAATACGAATTCCATATATCATTATCTTTAGAGAAGTTGAGAAATGGTTTTCTATGCCTCAATTTAGGTGCAGGTAGAAGTCAGAAGTGAATGTGATAGCCCTTTTAGTAACTCCATTTGCAAGACATTGTTGGGGATTTTTGCCAAGTTGTTCTACAAGATGAAGTAGATTCATATTGGAAAGGTCCCTAAAGATGGTTTCATTTGCTGGTGGGGTGGCATTACTAGGTCTGGCATAGAAGATAACTGATTTTTGTCAGATTTAACTGTGGATGAGGAGATGTGTGGGAAGGGGGTACAGGTAAGATTTAAGCTGATAAGGATTAGGTCAGGCATAAAGTGTGTACTTTTTAACTAGTCTAATCTCATCAATCCAAAGTCTACATTTTTAGATATGTACTTTACAACCAGGGTGTGAAACTTAAGGCAAGATATTGTAAGTGAATTTTAAACAGAAAAGACTACCATGCCTCTTTTGTTAATAATATGCATTCCTTGGCTTTTCAGCAGTCAAGCAACCTTTGAACTGACTTTTACTTTTATCTAGTCATCAGTAAATTATCTTTGCTGTGCCGGTGGTGGAAGTTTTTACTATGGCTCATATGACCTACGTTTGCTTGGCAACACGTGCGCTTAATGGCATAGGTGGGAGGATAAGCATGCTCATCTTAGGGGGAAGGCATTGGTCTTGGCACAGTTTGTAGAGTCACTCTAAACCTGACCACTGCTAGAGAGCAAAGATTGAATCATAAGGAAGGAGCTGATGCAGGACAAACATGACTATGGTTGCCGAAGTCTGTAGAGCAAAGATAGAATCAAAAGGAAGGAGCTGCTGTAGGACAAGCATGACTATGGTTGCCCAAGCCTGTAGGGCAAAGATAGAATCATAAGGTAAGATCTGGTGCAGGATGAACATGACTATGGCTGCCCAAGCATGTGGTGCTAGTGCCTGTTAGCTGAATAAAGAAGATTGTGTATGTAGATAGAGGAGCATCTACAGAGATATAGGCGCCAATGTCAATGTCCAAAGTTTGGGGGTTAGGCCTTACCTACAAAAATACTGTCATTGCTGGGATATCAGTGAGAGCACCAAACAATCAGATGCTTGCCTGGATGATGGTTCCTCCAGGAGGCTCAAGCCCAAGGGGATCTGAGGGATCTCTCACCCTGGAAATAAATGGGCTAGAGTCCAACAGGGGGACATTTACTAGTCAGCAAAGCAGGGGAGTGGAATGGACATAGAAAAAATAGTTATGTCACCCTTGACAATTACCATCAGGTCTGCTGTAATCTTTGGGGATCTCCTGCATCTCCAGCCTGCCAATCATACCGTTCTTGGAATTTTTCTTTTTGGTGTACTTCATCTTGCTTTGCTGCCATTATACTTTAGCTGCAGCACTGACCTCTGTGCTCCATAGTCTCTCAAGTACTATTTTATTTCCCACATTCCCATCAACGACTGTGTGAATATGCTAGGGCCATAATACTGAGGCAGATGGGTTTTTTTTCAGTTCAGCTGCAACACTGCTCTGAGATAAAATTGGTGACAGAGACTGTAGCTAATCACTAAGCATTCAGGTAGACACGTGTTGCTTAGAATAAACTTGGTTTATCACCTTCCCATGTTATGTACACTTTTATAAATTATTACTCAATATTACTCAGATGGCCACATTTAAACACATTCTATTCATGTGTTCTAAAACCTACTTTCTAAGCTCTTTTATAAAACAGTCTTGAACAAATTTGGGATGGTAATCTATCAGAATTGTGAGGATAAGATTTGCAAGACCTTATTTCAGATCTGGGGATTTTAAAGTTTTCTTCTTTTCTGGTGTGACACACTCATTTATCTCCCTTTTGTGTTCTTTGCCTCCATATCACCTACCCCTAAATATTCCAACTCAAAAAGATACTTTAAAATGCTGAGATCTGAAACTGTGGTGCATCAAAATTCTTGTCCTTGCAATTTCAAGAGGATCACCTTATGATCTTCTGCCAGAGAACTGATTCATCTGACAGAGACACTTCAAGCAACCTCCTACACAGTGGCTGTTCACTCTGCAAAGGACAAGTCAACCAATCATGGCCCTCTGAACATTTCTAAGACCACAAATAATTACAGCTTAAAGGCCACATCATAATACTGTCACATTAAACTACAAAGATACTCTGCCTGCATGGACTATACTGCCATTTTAGTTGCTGTCACAAAAGACTTAAATGTTTCACAGAGATCTTACATATTTTCATATTAATTATCCTCTGAAGTGGTAAATTGTATATATTTTTGAAAATTATCATAACATGGAGTATATTCACTATTACAAATTCATGGTAAGTAGTATAATACCAACTGCAGTATCCCTTCTTTGGAGTATAATCACTATTACAAATCCATGGTAAGTAGTGTGAAGTCCCCGCTCTGGGCCTGTGATCAAGGAGCTTAATCTTCACCACTGACACTGGAGAGGGATGTTCACTTGAAACAAAAATGGATACACCCTGTATTTCCAGATGCAGCTCTCTACATCAAGCACAATTTCCCTTAAGAGCATGCAGGGAACACATTCATCCAGGGTCTGAATTTCTCTGTCTTTCTCTCTCCAGGTCCCCAGTAAGACTCCCCACTGGCACAGCTGTAGAGTTGAGACCTCAGCCAAGTGTCCAAGCCAAGTTCTCCAGCACCCACTCCAGTGCTTCGTGCCCCTGGCACAGACACTCTTTGTATTTCATTTTCACACACACACACACACACACACACATACACACACACACACACACACACACACACACACACACACACACACACACACATACACACACACACACACACACACACACACACACACACACACACACACACACACACACACACACACACACACACACACACACACACACACACACACACACACACACACACACACACACACACACACACACACACACACACACACACACACACACACACACACACATACACACACACACACACACACACACACACGGACACACACACACTGACACACACACCCCTGGGAAAGGCTGGCACAGATTTACTAGCTATGCCCCTTCTGCCTAGACTATTAGTAGTTACACCACCACCAGACACTCCAAAGCCAGCTACATTTTTCAACACAAGCATCTGTACAAATCAGTTTGATATACAAATGACATATAATTCTTTACATAATTCCAACTAGCTGTACTGGCACATGTTACACATCCACTGCCCTACTTCTCCTTGCATAGCTGGCAATACCTCACGTCATCTCAAGTAGTATAATACCAGCTGCAGTATCCCTTTTTTGGAGTATATTCACTATTACAAATCCATGGTAAGTAATATAATACCACCCACATTATCCCTTCTTTGGAGTATATTCACTATTACAAAGCCATGGTAAGTAATATAATACCACCCACAGTATCCCTTGTTTGGATTATGTTCACTATTACAAATCCATTCCTCTCTTTTGGCCACTAAGCCGTAGATACAAATGTCACTGTGAAAGGTATGAAGAATATATATATCTTCAAAAGTTTTATTCAAAGAAAGGCCACAGTGTCAACTGGTAGGTGTTAATTGCTGACAGTGCCTGGCAACTCTCAAAATCTCAAGAAAAAACGTACAGTGAAGACATTTTTGAGAATATGGACATTAAGTACTAAACAGCAAAAGTAAAACAAGGAACTAAGCTATGTCACTTTAATGCTTACAATTATTTCAATAAAATTGTTGAATCCTAGGAATGGTTATTAGAGTTAAAACTACATGTAATGACAATATCAGAAACCAGATTTGTGCCCTACATAGTAGAAACAGACTTAGTCATGCTATGATACTCCATGTATAGAAATTATCATCCTGGAAAAAGGGCACTACATTCTGCATTCATCCTGGTGCCAATTTTGAGGGTTTGTGGACTTCAAACTTTGAGCTGACTAAACGCATCTACAGGTATTGCTAAGAAGAGAGGCAAGTCCAATTAAAATTCTTATAGGAGAAAATAAGCATGTGGTAGTCATGTGTATTCACATATAGCCCAATAAAACATCGAAGGTATGTTGTTGTTGTTGTGTCTTTCGGCTTTTCCCAGTTAGGGGTCACCACAGCGAAACTCTGGTCCGCTAATGATTGGCAGTTGATTTTTACATGCTGAGTTGCCAGCCCTAACGCACAACCTTCAATGAAGGTACGCCCATTCACGCATGTCTCCACGCAGAAGACGCTCTAGCTGAGAGTCGAACCGGTCAGCATATTACTGTGAGGCGACAACGCTACTGCAGCACCACCACCATGAAAACATCTAAGGTATACACTTCCTAATTTGAAAAAAAAAATATTGATACACAACTACCTGTTTTGGCTACCTTTAACACACCTATTGAAGATAGCAATGGGAGTATTAGTGACTGCATAGCACTGTGTAGGGCATAGCTATTTTTTATTTATCTTTGCTGACAGGATTATTTCCACTAGGCTAGTGGTTCTTTCAGGAGACACAAAAAGTTGTATTTATACAAATTTGGCCAGGCCATCTAGGAACTTCCTCTACTTGTCATTGTTGCAAGTGGGACACATTTTGGAGGAGCACTTCTTGTTTCCATTTCAGGCACAGAGATGATCTGGAGAAACAGGGAGATGGATGGGAAGAGGAGGAGATAATGGAATGGTGAATGAATTGGAGGAGAAAGCATATATTGTGACCGAAGAATGTGGGCAGGATTCTGAGGAAATGCTTCAAAGAAATCTGTTTAATGGAGATGAGTCAGCAAACAGTGGATGTATAATTACAACCCTGCAGTCAGGAGGGCTGTGCGATGATTTACCTAAAGAAATGATGGTGCAGAGTGAGACAGAAAATGAAGGAGATGCTTCCTGGGGGGGCAGGGGCATTATAGAGAAGATACAAAAGGAGGATGCAGAGACAATCCTGAAGAATAGTAGAGAGATGGAAAAGACAACATATGCAGAGAAAGTAAAAAAAAAAACAAAAGTGGAGTAGCAGAAAAGAAGGCAGAAGAAAATGAAAAATGGAAGTACATGGTAAGGATTCAAAGTAAAAAAGACAAAGAAATTGACAGGTATGAAATGTGGGACAATTTAATAGCTCCTTTGGGTGAAAAAGCACATGAGGTAATTTATTCTTATTAACAAAGAGACATTTTGTGACATTATATTTGAGACTGTTTTTTCAATAAAACATTTTCGTGGAGAATATGAAAAAAGAATGAGTGTAACTAATGGAATCTTTATTCAATAAAAGCATTTAACAGGGAAACAAAAAAGAAAATATATGTAAAATTTCAAACAGAGGTAGAAATGACATTTGAAAACTTTATGTAAAGACATACTGGAGAATGTAAAAGTTTATGACAAAAGGGGTTTATGGACTGGTGGCTGGGATTGTAATATTGTGTTAAAAATAGAAAGAGAAATAAAAGTATACATATACCAAGCATGATAAATGTGGAAAAGAATACAGTATGTCATAAAGTATCGGGGACAACCCAAAATATTTTTCTTTTTATGTGGAAAAGAAGGACATTTGATAAGTAACTGTGACAAAAGAAAATGTTATATTTGTGGGGAAATGGGACATGAAAAAATGTGAATTGAAATGCTATAAATATAACAAAGTTGGACATTTGTGGATGGAATGCAAAAATAAAAATAATAGTAAGAAAAAGACAGAGAAGAAAATGGACAAAGATAAGAAATTTAGAAGTAGCAGAAATAGAAGAAGAATTAGATGAGGAAAATTCTATTGGTAAAAACAATTGAAAGGGTAAGTACAAAAAAAAAATAAAGGAAAGGGATGAAAAATAATATATACAACTGATTATTGGGGGTTAGTGTAATGGTTAAGGTGTTTGACTTCCAGGCACAAAGTACGGTGTTGACTTTCTTTTTTGGTTGTGGAATAGTGCTTGATTCTCACCTTTGGGATGGAAATGTGTCTTGGCTTAATATGGATTAATAGGAAAGCTAGCCTAGTAATTATCTAGGAATGTGTGAATCAAGGGTAAAATGAACATTTTAGAGTGCTTTCTCTAAATATGAATAGCATAAAGAATATAGCAAGAAGAGCAGGGATTTTGGAGTGATGTAATACATATGATGTAGCTGTAATTATATTAGAAGACACAACTTTTAAGAGGTCTAGATTACCACTCACATGAAAATGTATCTTCACTAAATACCAGTCCATTGACACCTATACAATGAAATTCACTTCCACGAACCATGACAGGTTTTCCAGGGTAAGGAAGCACTTGGTCAGCACCCCAACGTGCCCTTTTCCCACTGTAATGCTATTTCGGAGTTGGTATATATAGTTGGGTGTGTGTGTGGACAACCCCCCCCCCCCACTTAGGTGGGTTTAATTTAGTGTGGTGTGTGTTCTGGTGTGCTCAGGGGCAAGTGTTTACTTACCCTGGAACTTATAAGTGTTGATGGATTGGTATTCAGTGGAGATATGTTTTGATGTGGTAATGTAGACCCATTTTTAATAAATGCAGAAAAACTGCAAATAGAGAAACTATGGTCAGTCAGGGTGTCCCACAGGGCTTGGCCCTATACCCTTATTTGTTTAGATTGTATCTTTCAGACCTAACATTTTCATCTGAGGTGTTCTACAGTCTATATGCAGATGACCTGAAATTAGGTAGACTGATTACAAGTGTTACAGATAAGACATGTCTGCAAAATAACTTGACTAAACTGACCATTGGGCGCAGGAGAATAATATGCTGATAAATGCATCAAATACTAAGCATATGAGATTTGGAAGACATGAACTGAAAGGTGAATATTTAATACAGCACACAGTGACTGAAACTGTAGACTCATTTAAGGACCTGAGTATATGGGTAGATTCAGCTATGAGTTTTTCTAATCATAACAACCAATTGGTTAATGATAGTTATAGAACTATAGGTTGTATAAAAAGATTTATAAATTCTAGGAAATCAAAAATAATGAAGTCATTGTTAGTTACATTAGACCCAAACTTCAGTATGGAATAACAATATGGAAACCCTATAAGAAGACAAGCATGAGTAAATTGGAAAGAGTACAACAGAAATATACCAAAGACATTCATGGATGTGAAAATCTAAGTTTTTATGAAAGACTAAAATATCTGAACTTGTACAGTGTCTCTTACAGATATTTAAGAGGAGATCTTATTCAGGTATATAGGGTGTTTAGGGACAACTACCTCTTTGAATGTTTGGGATTATCAAAAAGTACTAGAGAATCATCAGATAACCTATGTAGAATATTCTATAGGAATAAGAAGTGTACTAATTGGTTCTCTGACAGAGTAGCTGATGCATGGAACAGATTACCAAATTACATTAAAGTAAGCAGTAGTTTAGATATTTTTAAGAACAGCCTGGACACATATTATTGGAACAAATGTTTTTGTATAGTGGCAAGCTAGAAGGGTATTTATGCCTGTGCTTGAAAGAGTTGTATGTATGTATGGGGAGGTCAGATAATCTGGAATTTGGGAAATGACAGATGGTTTAGAATAGCTGGATTTTGTAGAAATACAGTAAAGATATTTGTAACTTTATCACGATGGAGAAGTTAACCACTGTAGATTTAAAATGGGAAGAACAAGTATATGCTTATACTCACTGTAAAGAAAGGGAAAGCTTATTTAATCAGATTTTAAACTATATAGTTATAAATATGAATACCATAATAACAAGAGACTTTAACTGTCATTTAAGAGGCAAGCATGAAAAGAAAGTAAATGATATAAGAAAATTATTAGAAGGTATAAGATGTGGCAAATTAAAACACTGGGACAAAAATTCATGGAGTTACAAAAGGGGTATATATAGAACTGAAATAGATTATTTTATAGTATCAGAAGGTTTAGTTATAGGAGAAGGGGAGGTAGTTGAAAAAGGATTTTGTGATCATCTTGCAATTTGTCTAGAGATAAAAGAAAACGGAATATATAAAAATAGACAAATTAATAAAAAGGATAAATGAGAAAGCATGGAATGAAAAAGGAAAGAGATTAGTAATACAATTATGGAAAAATCATATTACTATGAGAATATTTTATAAAACGTAGTCTGAATGGAGGATATTTAGATAAAAATATAAAACAATGTTTTTACTGTGGCAATATGATGTGAGAAAAGTAGAGAAAGAAAAATATAAAAGAACATGTAATGATGCATTGAAAGACTTAGAACATAATGACAGAAAGTACTTTGACAATGAAAAAGAATTATATGAAATAAATGAAGAAAAAATACAAGGACCGTTATATAAGCAAACATATTTTTTACAAAGAAAAAGAGAAGAAATATTGAGTTACTTAAACAAATTAGTAAAAGAAGATGATAGTGTAATGAGATAAATAAAACATGTAAAAGGGGAAATAGAAAGAACTCAGGAAAATATTATGAATATGGTAGTACAATATGTGCAAGAAGATAGTGAATAAAACATGGAAAGTAAAAAATGTTAACAGAAAAAGACAATAAAGAGTTCGAAAAAGAGATTTGTTTAAATGAACTAGATAAAGTATTAGCTCAAGTAAATATAGATTTGTCTGCCGGACCAGATGAGATACTGTATGAAATGTATAAATACTTAATGGATTGACAAAAATATTTTTTAAAGATTTTGAATGAATGGTCAAATCAATGTTTTATGTATAAAGAATTATGTAGCAGAATACTTAAATTCATATGGAGGAAGGCAGATGGAAGACAAATAAAAAAAATGGAGACCATTTATGGAAATAATGAAAAAGAGATTGGAAACTAAAATGGAAAATATTATGGAAGAAAGTATATATATAGTATAAAGGGGAAGGGTTGCCAATAATTATTAATGGTAGTTAGAGAAGCTGTGGATAGGTACCACTTAGCCAGAGGCACCGCCTGGAAATAAGTAACTCTGCTTGTCATTCAGAATATAAAAAAAGTCTGAGATTACTAAAAATATTCTGAGTGGAAGCCATTGGCTATGTGCTTAATGCAGTCTGTTGGTCCATCTTGAATAGCTCTTCCATGATATATCAAACCGCTAGTTTATTTTTAGTGCAGTATCCAAATATATATATATATATATATATATATATATATATATATATATACGCTCACATACATACAAACCCAACATTTTATCTATGTCTGAAACATGGCTAAAGTCTCACATAAAAGACCATGAAATAACACCACCAAACTACTCTATCATCCGAAAAAACAGATCCCACAAAAAAGGTGGTGGTGTTGCTCTTCTGTATTCATCCTCCCTGTCAGTCACCCCTTATAACAAGCCTATTCCCAAATTCAGCAATGCAGAAATACTCTTGACAAAATTTCAACTTAATAAACACAAACACATAGTAATAGTCTCCATCTACATCCCCCCTGGAGACAATATTACTACATTAGAAAATATACTCTTCTGGCTCTCCACTAATATTAACAATGAAATAATAATCCTAGGAGATACTAACATAAACTGGTCCTCCATTCAGTCAAACACAAGTCCACTTAACATAAACCTTTACAACTTCTCACAGCTAATTAATTCCACAACCCGCCCCACTAAAACTCTATCTTCGGGTAGCATTCTAGACTGGATCTTAGTCTCTCACCCTCATTACCTCTCTGACAGTGGTACACTTCCAGACTCCCTCAGTGATCACCTGCCCACCTTTGCACACCGACTCCCTACACCATTACTAAGAACACATAACTATATTACCATACGCAATCAAAAAAACTTTAAACCAACAGCTTTCAATGACTCTCTAAAAGCAATCAACTGGGATATTCTAAAAACTCTAACCCTAGATGATGCAGTAGCTCACTTCAACACAACCTTTTTAAATATCATAGATCACCATGCTCCCCTAAGTTCCAAAAGAATAAAACTAAAAACTACCCCTTGGCTAACCAAAACTACTCTAGCAGCTATGAAACACAGAGATAAAGTCTGGGCACTTTACCATAAAAATAAATCTCCCCTCTCCCGTCTCGAATTCAAAACACTCAGAAATAAAGTAAAAAAGCTCATTATTGCTGATCGACAAAACTATTTCTCCAAACTTCAAAACAATAATAAAACAAACCCTCAGAAGTTCTGGAAAGGAATATCTACCCTTATCAATCCTGGCAACTTACTCAACCCCACTCCTGACCCCAATGCTTCTGACAAGGACTTAGCTACACAATTCAACTCATTTTTCATAGATTCCATCTCCAAACTAACATC